>NW_020664805.1:537583-597403 GCF_002925995.2 Terrapene triunguis | reverse complement strand
GTTGCCAGGCACTGGGTGTGTGGGCGGGGTTCTGGGGAGAGGTTGCCAGGTTACCGTGGGATGGGATGCAGATACATAGTGGATATGCCCTTTCTGTCTCTCTAGAGGGGGCTGCCTTTGCCCAGCCTGCACATTTGAGGCAGAATTCCCAGGATCTGGAACCTGGGCAGCGGCTTCACCTCTTCCGGCAACACCCAGGACACGCCCTGTATCACCTCCCAGAGGCCCACCCCCAGCGGCGGCTCAGGAACTTTGCTTCGCAGCTCCCCCATGGCAACCCCTTCTTCCATTCCCCAGAGCTCTCCCAGTTGGATTTCAGCACCATGCACTATTTGCCATACAGGCCAGTGGGCTCCAGGGCCACATGCAGCCATCAGCCCTCTCTAGCCCAAGGCCTAGGGAATGAGCAGCACCGAAAATCTCGAGCATGTGGGCAGATGCCATCTTCTCACAGGACCTGCCCACTTCAGCACCAGGCCCGTTGCCTGGGATTCAGGACGGCGGTAGTCCCGAGACAGCACCACGCTGCCCCTCTTCGTCGGGGAACCACTCATGGGAGACAGCACAACAGCAGTGTCTCAGGGGAGAGCTATCTCACAGAGCACAGTGGGTACCTGGCTGATGGGCCAGGCAGTGACTCCAGCTCTGGACCCTGTCATGGCTCCTCCAGTGATTCTATGTTGAATTGCACAGATGTCAGCCTCCAAGGCATCCATGGGAGCTGCTCCACCTTCCGCAGCTCCCTGAGCAGTGACTATGACCCCTGGGTGTACTGTAGCTCCACTGACAATGGCCAGGAGCAGCTGCAGCCTCCAGGGGAGCCAAGGCCGAGGTCTTTGGACTGGAAGGAGACTGGCAGCACTGCATTAGCCAAGAATCAGATACTGAGTCATGTCCATTATCACCACCACAGGCACCATCACTACAGGAAAGACCTAGAGTGTCCATCTGGGAGATCAGGCCAGGAACCCAGCCAGCGTAAGCCCCGGTTTGCTGGGGCTGTGCCCAGTGCTCGGACACAAAAGAGGACTGAGAAAACTCGTCACTGCAAACAGCCTCTTGAAAGCAGCCCAATGTCCCAGGCTGCATCTGTGTCAGGACAGCTCTCCTGTGTGCATCAGGGACCTGACCTCTCAAAGCACCTCTCCTCTTCTGCAGACGGGTCTGACTTCAGCTGGGTGGCCAGTAGGCAAGCTGGAGCAGCTGGTCCATTGTCTTTCCCGCTGTCACAGAAACATGGCTTACAAAGCCGTCACCACAGAAGGAAACGGAAGTGCCGCCCGGAGCCTGTTCTGGCTCACCTTTCAGAGGACTCAGACGTGCACAAAGACTGCAATGTTCACATTCACTATGGCCACTCCCCTGGCTACTGCTGCTCCCCAGAAGTTCAGCCACTGTTGCCAACGGCCCCTATGCCCTATTGCTCAGGCTCTCAGGTGGTTTGGAAGTGCCGAGTCCCGCCCTCCAACTTGGAGTCCCAGCAGCAGGACAAGGACCTATCAGAATGGGAGGGGAAACCCATGTATCCAGTTGATTTCTCAGGGACAGGCACCACAGAAGACAACACAAGTCTTTACCTCCCCTGCCAAACGCTGCAACACAATCAGGGTAAGTTTGTTAGTCACCTCTGCTTTTAGCAAACCTCTGAACAGTGGATTGTACAATTCAGGGTTCATATATAGACATGTGTGTGTGCGCGCGCATATAAACACCACACGTTGCCCCAAGCTACTGACAACAACTGAGAATGGATGTTTTCAGAGTTCAGACATCAGAATTATAGAAGCTTAGGGTTGGAAGAGACCTCAGGAGGTCATCTAGTCCAACCGCCTGCTCAAAGTAGGACCAATTCCCAACTAAATCATCCCAACCAGGGCTTTGTCAAGCCGGACCTTAAAAACCTCTAAGGATGGAGATTCCACCACCTCCCTAGGGAACCCGTTCCAGTGCTTCACCACCCTCCTAGTGAAATAGTTTTTCCTAATATCCAACCTAGACCTCCCCCACTGCAACTTGAGACCATTGTTCCTTGTTCTGACATCTGCCACCACTGAGAACAGCCGAGCTACATCCTCTTTGGAACCCCCCCTTCAGGCAGTCGAAGGCTGCTATCAAATCCCCCCTCACTCTTCTCTTCTGCAGACTAAATGAGCCAGTTCCCTCAGCCTTTCCTCAGAAGTCATGTGCTCCAGCCCCCTGTTCATTTTGTTGCCCTCCGTTGGACTCTCTCCAATTTGTTCACATCCTTTCTGTAGTGGAGGGCCCAAAACTGGATGCAATACTCCAGATGTGGCCTCACAAGTGCTGATTAGAGGGGAATAATCACTTCCCTTGATCTACTGGCCACGCTCCTACTAATGCAGCCCAATATGGGCAACAAGGGCACACTGTTAACTCATATCCAGCTTCTTGTCCACTGTAATCCCCAAGTCCTTTTCTGCAGAATTGCCGCTTACCCAGTCGGTCCCCAGCCTATAGCAGTGCATGGGATTCTTCCGTCCTAAGTGAAGGACTCTGCACTTGTTCTTGTTGAACCTCATCAGATTTCTTTTGGCCCAATCCTCCAATTTGTCTAGGTCACTCAGGAACCTATCCCTACCCTCCAGCGTATCTACCTCTCCACTTAGTGTCATCCGCAAACTTGCTGAGGGTGCAATCCATCCCATCATCCAGATAATTAATGAAGATGTTGAACAAAACCGGCCCCAGGACTGACCCTTGGGGCTCTCTACTTGATACCGGCTGCCAATTAGACATTGAGCTGTTGATCACTACCCGTTGAGCCCGACAATCTAGCCAGTTTTCTATCCACCTTATAGTCCATTCATCCAATCCATACTTCTTTAACTTCCTGGCAAGAATACTGTAGGAGACCATATCAAAAGCTTTGCTGAAGTCAAGGTATATCACGTCCACCGCTTTCCCCATATCCACAGAGCCAGTTATCTCATCATAGAAGGCAATCAGGTTGGTCAGGCATGACTTGCCCTTGGTGAATCCATGTTGACTGTTCCTGATCACCTTCCTCTCCTCCAAGTGCTTCAAAATGGATTCCTTGAGTACCTGCTCCATGATTTTGCCAGGGACTGAGGTGAGGTCTCTAGTTTCCCGGATTCTCCTTCTTCCCTTTTTTAAAGATGGGCACTATATTTGCTTTTTTCCAATCGCCCGAGACTTCCCCTGATCGCCACGAGTTTTCAAAGATAATGGCCAATGGCATTACAATATTAAAGCTCTAATTAATAGCATATATGATTAATAAATCCCTTTGCCTGTCTTATAAATCAGCTGACAGCATCTGAGCTTTTAGAAGCTGAATGCAGACAAATTCAAATTGAAATAGGGCATAATATTTAACAGTGAGAGTGATTAATCATTGGAAAAAAACTGCCTGGTTGGTGGATTCTCTGTCTTTTTTTGTGTCTTCAAATCAAGACTGGATGCTTTTCTGGAAGAGATGCTTCCGACAAACACAAGTTGTTGGGCTCAAGACAGGGGTAATGGCGTGAAATTCTTTGGCCTGAGTTATGCAGATGATGTAATGGTCCTGGCCTTAAACTCTGTGAGTCTATAAATTACATTCCTCCTTTCTCGTTTACCTAGATTGTGCAGAGGCTGCTTTGTGGAGTCTCTCTGGAGACACATTCAGATTATTAGTAAAAGGCTCACATTTTGCCTGACTGATGTATGTCAATTGTGAATGTACTTGATAATGTGTAAATACACTCTTCGGTTGTGTCTACACTACAAAATTTGGTCAACATAAATTATGTTGGCTTAGAGCCACCAACTTTTGTATTGCACTTGGACATGTGCACACTTGGCTGCTTGAGTCAGTGCTGCATGTACTCACCAGAGGTGGTTGCATCAATAGGTAGGTATCACAGCATGCCCTACACTGCCATCCGGACATTTTCGCAGTTGTTTGTGGGATACCAGCTATTCATCCAGGGATTTCTGGGAATAGGGCTCAAATTCCCACAATCCCACTCTCTCCAATACAGAATGCTTATTCCATCCCATAACTTTCACTCCATTTTAAAAATTCCTACAGTTCTGCACACGTTTTAGTCTCTGACATCTCTCTGGCAGAAGCATGCACCCTGCACAGCTCAGCGCAATTTTCATGAGCATTGCTAATACAGGACGTATGATTCTGCTCTGTCTGCAGAACCTCAGCAGTTACTGCTACAACTGGTGGCATTGTGAGGAAAATGAGATGCTCGAGGCCAATGGCAGGATGACAGATACAGTAAATCAGAATGTCAGGTTGTGGCTGGGGTTCATGGAGCAGCTCTACATAGTAGCTAGGTGCTTCTGGGCCGGAGAACCAAGTCCTGACTGGTGGGGTGGCACTGTCACGTAGGTTTGGGATGATGAGCAGTGGTGGCAGTACCTTGGGATGTGAAAAGCCACATTCCTGGGTCTGTGCGCTGAGCTTGCTCCAGCTCTCTGGCACAGGGACTCCACAATAAGACCTGCACTGACAGTGCAACAGCAAGCGGCGGTGGTGCTCGGGAAGCTTACAATGCCAGATTGCTATTCTGCAGTGGGCAATCAGATCAGATTTGGAAACTCCATAGCGGGGGCTGTTGTCATCCAAACGTGCAAGGTCATTAACTGTCTCCTGCTGTGCAGGCCTGTGACTCTCGGCAATGTGCAGGGAATAGTAAGTAGATGGATTTGCAGCAACGGTGTTTCTGAACTGTGGTGGGATGACAGGCAGCACACAGATCCTGGCCAGTGATTCTGTAAATGGAAAAGACTACTTTTGCATGGTTACACAAGTGTTAGTGGATCACCGGGAATGCTTCACTGATGTCCATGTGGGCTAGTCAGGGAAGGTGCCTGACACTTGAAGAATCATAGAATATCAGGGTTGGAAGGGACCTCAGGAGGTCATCTAATCCAACCCTCTGCTCAAAGCAGGACCAATCCCCAGACAGATTTTTGCCCCAGATCCCTAAATGGCCCCCTCAAGGATTGAACTCACAACCCTGGGTTTAGGAGGCCAATGCTCAAACCAATGAGCTATCCCTCCCCAGGACTGTTCAGAAACTTGCAAGCAGGGACATTCTTCCTCAACTGATTCATTCACATTAGCAATATTGAAATACCCGCAGTGATTCTGGAGGACCAAGCATATCCCTTGCTCCCCCTGACTCATGAAACTATACACTTGCCACCTCCACAGAACCAAGGAAAGATTCGACTCCTGGCTGAGCAGGTGCAGGATGACCATTGGATATGCATTTGGGAGACTCCAAACTCACTGGTGATGTTTAATGCCTAGATTGGATCTCAGCAAGGCAAACATTCCTATGATTGTTGCAGCACGCTGTGCATTATATAATACTATCATGAGGTAAAGGGGGAAAGGCTACTGGCAGGGTGGCATGAGGTGGACCAGCTGTTTGCTGAATTTGAACAGCCAGACTAGTAGAAAAACCAACTATGGAGCCATAAGGTTGAGGGAGGCCTTAAAAGAACTTTATAACAGTCAGCCATAGAAAATGTTGTGTGATGCTTTTGGGAAATGTTGTGCCTTCGTGTGTATAGACCTTAAATATGGGTGGGATCTTGACTCCTGTTGTGAATTTGGTAATGTGGCATGTCTGCTTGGTGTAAACTGGACTCTGAGTTTCAGAAAATAAAACTTTATTGTGTGCAAATAAACAAGTTAGAAACACTGAAGCAGTTCTGTAAGCGGGTGACCCATATTTATAAAAGCTTAGTAAAATAATAAACATACATATTTACATATTAAAAACATTTTCAAATGTTTCATTCATGGTAAACACACGTACTGCACTGCTCTTGTTGGCTGATCCTGCAGTTGTCACAGGTCAGTGTCGGTATAGTCATGGTTCTCCTAGTTCCGCCTTGCATGGAGTGCTGGGGGTATGGATTCACTCCGTGCTGCCACCTGTTATGCTTGGGGCTATACAGAGCAATGCCATGGAGTTGCCATGGATTGGAGGGGGTCTTTGGACAGACTGTTGCTTGGGAGGTTTAGATGCTGGGTGTCCCTGGGGTATGAGAATATGGAACGTGTAGGGTGGTTTCAGTTGGTATCTCTTGCTCCTGAGGAGGACAAAAGCCCAGAGAACACAGCTGCTACTGGCGTCCCAAGGCTGCACTGGCCCATATACCACTATACTGTTTATTGCTCTGTTGCCAGCTGAATTCATCGCAGAGTGGCATAGGGATGTCTCCTATCCCGGGGAAGAAACAAGGCTGCCATCCCTAGAAACCTTCCAGAGAGGATTGCAGAGTATCTCCATGAAAGTTTCACTGAGGTTGTTCAAGTGGATAAAAGGGACAATTCCCTGTTCAAACAAAGTACTGAACATGAGGAGAATTGTGGCCCCCTGTTAGCCCAGATAGTCAAAGTGAACACCACCTCTACCTTTCTTCTGCCACTAACCGAGCACAGGACCCTGATCTGTGTGGACTGTGGAATTTGGCCTGCCGCACTAATCTATTTGAATTTATTGCCTAACATGCACTAGTTGATTAAAGTGGCAAGTTGATGATTCTATGAACTAGATATTAATTGTAGTACTTGTGGCACCTTAGAGACTAACAAATTTATTAGAGCATAAGCTTTCGTGGGCTACAACCCACTTCTTCGGATGCATAAAAGCTTATGCTCTAATAAATTTGTTAGTCTCTAAGGTGCCACAAGTACTCCTGTTCTTTTTGCGGATACAGACTAACACGGCTGCTACTCTGAAACTAGATATTAATTGCAAAGCATTAACCTGAATTGGATTCCCAGTGCTGGTTTTAAAAGTAAAGTGAGGAATCCAAAGTCTCTCTTTGCTCTCTAAACATGTGGCTGGGGTGGGCACCACTTTAAAATAGGGACGAAGGGAGGGGAGGTTTTGGACAATGAATAGGGAAACAAATATGTCTGTGAGGAACAGATTTTAAATTTTTATTAAAGTTAATGTTAAAATTATATAATACACAGGTTGAGAAAAGAGTATCTGTACATCTGGGTATAGTGCTTAGATTATCCACAAAAACAACGTTTGTTTTTAAAAGTCATAAGATACATATAGTGCATAATCAGCAATAACCCAGATTTAGGTGAATACATTTAACAATACAGTTTAGATATTAGCATCCAAGTATTCGGGTCCAGCACTCATGAAAAGTTGTACAGAGATGTGGTTGTGGGAAGCAAAATATATCAATGAGTGAAGATTGCCCCTCAGTAATGGAGAATTTAGGGGGGTTGTCCATTTAGAAAATACAATCTATCAAGGAAGTATTGCAGTTACTTTCCTTACTGTGCTTCTCATCGGCACTCCAGCTCATCCCTCCGTGTATTGCCAGTGTCTGGTGATGTGTTCTAGGTAGATGTCCCTCGACCACCTGATGCTGTCTGACACCATGAGTTGCCACATCAGCCAAGCATAGCATTCTCTCAACACTCGCTCGTTACTGGGGTCCCATGTGCCCAAGACTCTGATGATCAGCGTGTGTGTCTGAACCTGGTAACCCGTAGCTCTCAAGGTGTCCGCCAGAAGGGCGTATTTCTCCATCTTTCAAGCTTGGGCATCATGGAAGGCCGGGGTGCTGTTCTCGAAGGGCACTGTGACATCCACCATGATGATCTTCTTCCGGTCCTTGTTGGTGATGACGATGTCCGGTTGCAGTTGGCTGACCGTTCCGGGGTGGTGGAGTTCACAGCAACCTTCCCCATGGGTGGCAAGATGGCTCTGGCCAGGTGATTGTGGATGGCGTTGTGTTGCAGCTGCCAGGCTCTGGAATGGGGCTGGCAGCTACACAGGACGTGGGGTAGTGTCTCATTGGCGTAGCCGTACTTCCTGCATCGCTTGTCCCGATTCCCATGGCGGACAGCTCCGTTCAGCGGAACACAGTTGAGCCAGGCCCTGTGGATGAACCTCCAGTCGGCAAAGCGGGTGAAGCTGCCCCCGGGGAGGAAGTGGTTGTTGGCATCCCACTTGCACATCACCTCGAACACCTTGCCCTGGTCCGGTTTCCACTTCAGTTTTTCCACATACTGGCAGTGGATGGCATCCTTCAGGGTCCTCTCTAGCATGGTTCTGGCTCTTGGAGTGACGATTGTGTGGTCCGTGTTCTTCATCTGTGGCACCAGGACTCCCAGCTCCTGGCATTCCTTGCATCATGTCCAGCGGCAGCCGATATGCTTCTCTAGTCGTCGTGTAGCGTTGTGGGCATGAGTCCAGAGTGAAGCAAAGTCTCCCCATCTCTTCCAATTTCACCTTCCAGGGAGCTGCTAAGGTAGGTGGCGACAGCTTGGTTGGAGGGAGTCCTGGCAATTTGCTTCTTGATGACATCCTGCATGGCACTTTCTGCAATGTTCCTCACCATGGCGTCCGGGCACATCAGAAGGCAGAAGGTGCAAGTGATCACTGCAACGTCGCACACATCACCCATTTGAGGGACGCTGGCGCCGCCCTGCCTGTGTGAGATGTACACCAGTTTATTGCTGGCTCTCTGGGAAGAAACATCCACTTCTTCACTAGCTGCCTGATGGTGTTGTCTGTGTTGTTCAGAGGTACCTTCAGCACGGCTGATCCCCTCAGGACGAATGAGATACGGGGGATCAGGAAGGTATTCAAGGCGTTGATCTTCTGCCATGGTGCCAGTAGGGAGGAGTCGATCCTGGCCACACCTTGTAGCATCTCCGCAATGGTATCCTCAGGTGTCTGCTGGACGCGGAAACCCATGGGTGTGCCAAGATGTTGGTATGCTTGCCCATCCTTGAGGAAGATCATGGGTTCACCCTGGATATGAAACAGCGTCACCTGGACTGAGTCCCTTCTACTGCCATCGATATGCAGGGTTGCGCACTTCATACACTCAGCTGAGTTCCCTTTCTCTTCCTCACAAGGCTCCTCGGTTCTTGCCTGGTGGGATTGGCTTGATTTCGGCGGAGTTTTGAACAGCTCCTTGCTTGCAGCATGGTTTGCATCCCCCTCTGTGCCCCCTCCCGCCTCCTTCTCACTGGGCATTGAAGGTTTTTCTGCGCCCAGTTCTAACAATGCGTCCACAATCACATTCAGGGTGCTGGTAGGGTCCTCGCCAAGTATGGCATACTGTTCATTGTAGAAGCAGCAAGTCTGCAGAGTGGCCCCAGATTTGTTGTTGCCCTTCCTTGCTTTCTGATATGCCTGCTGAAGTTTCTTGGCTTTCACCTGGCACTGCTGCTCATTCCTTTTGTGCCAAGTATGGCATCCCCTGTGCAATGTGCATACAGATGTCTATATTCCTTTGGCTGTTCCTTAACGGCTTACACAGCCTCTTCTCCCCACAGGCCAAGGAGATCCAGGACTTGTAGGCAGGAGCATGTCTATGTATAGCTCTGTCTGTGCTGAGCTGGCATGGTGAGATGCTTACAAACGTGGGCTAGTAGGTGTGCTTTCCAAGGCAGGCAACCAGAAAAAGGCATTTCGAAACATGCTGAGGTTTTTAAAGGGGGAAGGTGGGGTTCTGGTATTTGTGGTCCCTGGGCAGTCAAGTGCAAAATTGTGACTATAGTGACCACTCTTGTGGGGACAGGAGCATTGTGGGACAGCTACTGGAGCACTGTTAGGATCAACACAGGAATCCTGCCATTGCCCATAGTGAGTGGTTACACTGAAGCACCTGCGCCATCCCTTGAGACAACTGCTCCCTAGTTGCTCGTAGGAAACAATGGCTGTGTCAGCAGAATCGTCCTTGTCCTTCTACCATGTATGCTGCGATGTGGAGGATGTGGTATATTCACATTTTGCAGTACATTGTGCAAATACCCACCTGACACATTGAGATCCATGATACCATGATTTCTTGACACCTTAAAAAACTGCTTCTTGGAGCAGCTAGGCCTGGAACCCACAAGAGGAGAGGTAATTCTTGATGTAGTCCTAAGTGCAGCACACGATCTGGTCCAAGAGGTGAATATACACCTCTACCCCGATATAACGCTGTCCTCGGGAGCCAAAAAATCTTACCGCGTTATAGGTGAAACCGCGTTATATTGAACTTGCTTTGATCCGCCAGAGTGCGCAGCTCCGCCCCGCCTGGAGCACTGCTTTACCGCGTTATATCCAAATTCTTGTTATATCGGGGTAGAGGTGTAGCTGGACCGCTTGGTAATAGTGACCATAATATAATTAAATTTAACATCCCTCTGGCAGAGAAAACACCACAGCGGCCCAACACTGTAGCATTTAATTTCAGAAAGGGGGACTACACAAAAATGAGGAATTTAGTTAAACAGAAATTAAAAGGTACAGCGTAAAAAGTGAAATCCCTGAAAGCTACATGGAAACTTTTTAAAGACACAATAATAGAAGCTCATCTTAAATGTATACACCCCAAATTAAAAAACATTGTAAAAGAACCAAAAAAGTGCCACCATGGCTAAACAACAACGTAAAAGAAGCAGTGAGAGGCAAAAAGGCATCCTTTAAAAAGTGGAAGTTAAATCCTAGTGAGGAAAATAGAAAGGAGCATCAACTCTGCAAATGAAGTGTAAAAATATAATTAGGAAGGCCAAAGACTCAAAAAGTAATAGCAAAATTGTTGGAATTTCTAAATATTACAGATGACAATTTCTTTACTCAAAAAGTGTTGCAGACAACATGGGGGAATTCTTTATCAGACCTTGTCATAACAAATAAAGAGGAACTGATCACAGAACTTAAAATTAATGGTAGCTTAGGTACAAGTGATCATGACTTGATCACATTTATAATGTGCAAACAGAATAAAGTCCAGACCAGTAAGTATAGATACTTGGTGCTTGAATAGGGCTAGTTTCACAAAGCTGAAAATAATTATGAGCCAACTCAGCTGGGAGGAAGAATTTAATCAGAAAACTGTGAATGATAATTGGGAATCATTTAAGAACACCTTCTTAGATGCTCACAAAGCCACACTTCCGCAACTGAGGAAGAAGGCTGTGCTGGTTATAAAACCCGATCTGGTTTAGAGGGTGTCACAGAGTGGGAGGGAGTCAGGGCTCTGCACCCTCACTTCCTGCGATTCACCGTGACTCTCAGCCAGCCAGTAAAATGGAAGGTTTATTAGACGACAGAAACACAGTCCCAAACAGAGCTTGTCGGTACAACCAGGACCCCTCAGTCAGGTCCCTCTGGGGAGTGTGGGGGGCAGGGAACTTAGAACCCAGCCTTGGGGTTCCCTCTGTTTCCCCAGACTGCTCCAAACTGAAACCCCCTCCAGCAGTCTCACCCAGCCTTTCCCCGGCTCTTCCTCCAGCCTTTGTCCAGTTTCCCGGCTCAGGTTACAGGCTCAGGTATCATCCGTCAAGTGAAGTCACCCCCTGCTCTCCCATCCCCAATGCAGACAGTCCCAGTAAAAAGAACAGGAGTACTTGTGGCACCTTAGAGACTAACAAATTTATTAGAGCATAAGCTTTCGTGGGCTACAGCCCACTTCTTCGGGTTGTAGCCCACGAAAGCTTATGCTCTAATAAATTTGTTAGTCTCTAAGGTGCCACAAGTACTCCTGTTCTTTTTGCGGATGCAGACTAACACGGCTGCTACTCTGAAACCAGTCCCAGTAACACTCCCCTGCAACATCCCCAGGTCAATCCGCCCCACTCCCTGCTCCGTCACAGAGGGGAAACAAATTACACACACACACACACACACACACACACGTTGATAGTAATTAATATAAATCAGAAGTTGGGAAGTGTAGAAAATTAATAAGGGAAGTAGGGGAAGAAATCAATCTATGAGCAGCAGAGTTAAAAAGAGTTTTTTAAATATTTTAGGATCAAAAAGAATCCTGACAATGGTATTGGTCCATTACTGGATGGAAATGGCAAGATTGTCAATAATAATGCAGAAGAGTCTGAAATGTTCAATAAATGTTTCTGTTTTGTATTTGGAGAAAAAGCAGATGATATAGTCGCATCATACGATGCT
The DNA here is from genome assembly GCF_002925995.2 of Terrapene triunguis. Lineage (NCBI taxonomy): Eukaryota > Metazoa > Chordata > Testudines > Emydidae > Terrapene > Terrapene triunguis. Next base: position 585,467 of record NW_020664805.1, on the reverse strand, counting down.
GATAACACTCTCCATTCCACTAGTAGCTCTGGAGGATGTTACACAGAAGCTGCCAACGTTAGATATTTTTAAATCAGTAGGTCCAGATAATTGGCAAACATTAAATGGATTAAAAACTGACTAACTGAGAAGTCTCAAAAGAACAGTGAACAGTGAACCATCAGCAAGCAGCATGCCTCCAGGGAGGGGTCCTGCAGGGATCAGTTCTTGACCCCACATTATATAACATTTTAATCGATGACCTGGAAGAAAACATAAATTGATAAAGTTTGCTAATGACTCTGATAAAGTTTGCCAGTAACACAAAAATTGGGGGCATTGTAAACGATGAAGAGGACAGGTCACTGATACAGAGTGATCTGGAAAGCTTGATAACCTGGGCACAAGCAAACAATATGCGTTTTAATATGGCTAAATATAAATGTACACATCTAGGAACAAAGAACGTAGGCCACTTACATGATGGGGGGGCCTCTATCCTGGGAAACAGGGACTCTGAAGGAGATTTGGGGATTGTGGTAGTCAGCTGAACATGAGCTTACAGTGGGATGCTGTGGCTAAAAGAGCTAATGTGACCCTGGGATGCATAGATGGGAATCCTGAGTAGGAGTCGAGAGGTTATTTTACATCTGTATTTGGCACTGGTGCGCCCACTGCTGGAATCCTGTATCCCCTTCTGGTGCCCACAATTCAAGAAGGATGTTGATAAATTGGAGAGGGTTCAGAGAAGAGCCACAAGAAGATTAAAGGATTTGACAACATGCCTTATATCAATAAACTCAAAATGCTCAATCTATTTAGCTTAACAAAGGAAGGTTAAGGGTTGACTTGATTACAATCTATAAGTATCTACATAGGAAATAAATATTTAATAACAGGCTCTTCAGTCTAGAAGAGAAAGGCATAATATAATCCAATGGCTGGATGTTGAAGCTAAACAAATTCAGATTGGAAATAAGATATAAATTTTTGACAGTGAAGTAATTAACCACTGGAACAATTTACCAAGTGTCCTGGTGGATTCTCCGTCACTGACCGTTTTAAAATTAGGATTAGATGTTTTTCTCAAAGATCGGCTCTAGGAATCATTTTGGGTAAGTTCTCTGGCCCGTGCCATACAGAAAGTCAGACTAGATGATCACAATGGTCCCTTCTGGCCTTGGAACCTATTAATCTTTTGCTCTAACACCCATTGGAAACCTTCTCTTTACATATCATCATTCTGGGAACCTCATAACATCAGAGGAATGGGTCAGAGAAATCCTAATGTTTGGTTATATGATCCAGTTTTACACTCCACCTACCTTCCTCATCCATTCTCAGTACACCCATATTTGGATCACAGGCTCATCAAGGAGAGGCCTCATCAGGATATGCAGAATTACATCCAGACCATTCTTAATCTCTTCAGTACCCTGAGCCTAAAGGTAAACGCAGAAAACGCTGCCCTTAGTACCATCCCAATGGACAGAATTTATTAGAGCCCTGATGGACTATTTGGCTCAGCCCAGTTTCCAGATGATGACAAGTCTGATCGCACAGTTGCAGAAGGTGCCTCAGACAACATCAAGCATTTGTTTCACCTTGTTAGGACACATGGCCTCTAGCATCTTTGTAGCATTGCATGCCAGACTTCACCTAAAATGTATGCAGAACTGGTTGAAGTCAGTCTACATTCCAAACCAAGACAAATTGGCTAGGTTCCTAACAATCCCACAGAAGATTCTACTCTGACTCAGTTGGTAGAAAGACCCCCCTCAGCATAGGTACAGGAGTCCCTTGCTTCCTGCTCCTTTCAATGGAGATGATAGTTATAGATTCTGCTCTTTGGGTTAGGGAGCCCACCTGGAACATCATTTAGTGCAGGCAAATGCCTCAAGAGTCTCAACTCCACATAAATACTGTGGAGCTCAGAACAATCCAAAACACCTTCAAGGAGTTCTTGCCATTCATATGGGGTTGTTCCATTCAGATCATGATAGGCAATACAACTTCCATGTTCTGTGTAAACAGGCAGGGAGGGGATTTGTCAACCCTGTGCAGAGAAGCAGTGCAACACTGGAACTTGTGCATTCAGCATCACATTACAGTCACAGCTGTCCATTCACCAGGATTACAGAACAGACTGGCAGATAGATCTGAGCAAGAATTCCTTGACAGACCATGAACGGGAAATAAAGTATTCAATGATTCAGTTCATCTTCAAGAGGTGAGATCTCTCCTCCATTGATTTGTTTGCAATGCACGAGGGCAAGAAATGTCCAACTTTCTAGTCCATATGGGGATTCAGTGTGGGGTCCCTAAGGGCTGCACTGCTCATTTCATGTTCAGATGCTCAGATACATATATTCCCACCAGTTCCTTTGAGCTCCGGAAAGTCAGGCAGGATGCAGCAAAGATTATTTTGATAGTTCCAGTATGACCAAGACAGTATTGCTTCCCAAAACTCATATGTCATTCGAGTTGCCACCAATACTTCTACCATTAAACCCAGACCTAGTATCTTAGAACAACAATCTAATCCAACATCCCAACCTACACACCCTCCATGAAACTGCATGGGCTTTGGATAGATGTCAGAAGTAGAAAAAGTGAATGTTCTTCTGAACTACATAACATACTAATCAATAGCGGGAAAGTCTTCACTAAAAAGACTTAGTAATTCAAAGTGGAGAATATTTGTCGTTTGGTGTGAACATCACCTAATGCCTTTGGATGCCAAAATTCCTTTGATCTTGGAGTATATGCTGTTCCTGAAGAACACAGGTGTCTCAATCAGTTATTTCAGGTCTTATTTTCCATTCATGGTCTGTCAAGGAATTCTTGCTCAGATCTATCTGCCAGTGTGTTCTGTAATCCTGGTGAATGGATAGCTGTGACTGTAATGTGATGCTGAATGCACAAGCTGCTGTTAGTGCCACCAACCAGCTGTAGAGGAATACACTGTGTTTTCCCATCCTACCACTACGAGATTTTTAAAAGTGAGAGTATTTCCTCCATGCGGGAACCCCTGGGGTTTAAATGGAGTATTAGCAGGCCTTATGGGTCCCTGTTTTGAACCTTTGACTACATGCTATTTACAGCACTTATCCGTGAAAACTTCCTTCCTCATCGCAATAACATCTGCAATGAGGTAGGTGAACTAGGTGCTCAGATGGCGGACCCCCAGTGTGCATTTTTTGTCCAGATCAGGTATCGCAGAGACCATATCCAAAGTTCATTCCAAAAAACGTGTCTAAGTTGCATCTAAATCAGGTCATCCATGTGCCCATATTTTTTTCAGACCCCCATACTAACCGTGGTGAAGCCAAGTTACACACTTAAGACATTAAAAGGCCCTTAGCATTTTATTTTCAGAGGACCAGACCCTTTTGGTCTTCTCCGAGACCGTTTGTTTTCTGTGCTGAAAGGATGAAGGGAAACCCCATATCACCAGAGAGGCTGACAAAATGAGCTTTGTAATGTATCAATTTGTGCTACAAGGTAGTCAAATTATAATGACCAAATAATAGGTCCCATTCCATGAGAGTTCTGGCAGCTTTAGATGCTTCCTTATAAAATGTCCCCATTGCAGACATTTGTAAAGCTACCACCTGGGGATCCACACATACCTTTGCTAGACACTGCGCTGTGATAGAGGCATCTAGACTGGATGCTTCTTTCAGTAAAGGTCTCTGTTTGGTTAAGACTCCAAGCTCCCACCTTCTTATTCAGGTCATTGCTTGGGAGTCACCATGAATGGAATATACATAGGGACAATCACTTGAGAAGAAAGGGAAGTTACTTACCTGAACAGTAACTGGAGTTCTTTGGGATGTGTTGTTTCATATGTCTATTCCATGACCCTCCCTCCTTCCCTTCTGCTTCAACGTCCTATTACACCTTGCAGGTCTGCAGTAGAGAGGGGACTGAAATGGCAGTTGGTCCAGCTCCACCCCTTATGCCCTCGGTACGGGGCATGAGGGTGTTCAGGGCACCTGCATGGACCAACGGACACAACTAGCAAAAATCTCCAATCGAGAGCACATGGATGCATACACATCTTGAGGGGAATACATATGTGAACAACACAGCTCGAAGAACTTCAGTTACTGCACAGCAAGTCGATTCTCTTTCTTCTAAGTATCTCCAATATTCCCGAATACTAAAGAGCACCACCTCTTCCTTCTGATCCGGACAGTCTGGATGGCCATTTCCCAAACTGCCTGAGGTGTCTCCAGTCTGGTTTTCAGCTCTCTGCTGTTCAAAGGTGTCTGGTATGTGGCACAGGTAGAAGGCACAGACTTGCTTTTTATTAGTCAGTTTCAGGCTCACTAGAAATTCTCTGCTGAACAGCACAATCAGGACATGATCGTGCTCAGCATTAGCCTCTGCGAGGGTGTCTCTACAATCAAACCTCTACAGCCAAAACAGTCCTGCTTGAAACAGGACGACGGTAATGCAAACAAGGTACATTTTAGTTCATGCTAGCAGGGTCTACATGGGGGCAGTTACAGCACAACATTTTAGTGTGCACTGCAATTCACACCCCCATAGTCCACACTGTGGGGCTGTGTAGACAAGCCCTTATATGCCATTTGCAATTACATCAACTCCCTGAGTCCCTCTAGCACTTCATGGTGACATCCCTGGTGCTCTTCTGGAGACACAGAAATGCCAAATGGCCTTCCCAGCCGTCTATATATGCCTAAAGGAGTCCAGATGTTTGTCACACGTTTCACCTGCCAGAAGCCATCTGTGGTGTCTGACTAGAACAGCTCCATTGTGAGGTTGGGCAGGATCCCTCCAGTGGCTGAGAAAGTACAATGGGAGAGTTTTGGAGCTTCACTGAGGTGTATGGGGTGAATACCAGAGTTTGTCTAGTGTTTTAATAGCTACGGGACTGCTCTCCAGTCTGTCAATCATTTAACTTTCTTTTAGACTCCCCTCTCCACAAAGTTGTCAAGCTGGTTTTTAAGTTCTTCCTTCATAGGAACTGCTACTCTGTGTGGTGCATGTAGCAGTTTCATTTTAGGGCTGATTTCCAAGTGATATTCTCCAGGAAGGAATCCAAGACCTTTACAAAAATCCCCATATTGATTATTTGCTCCTTTATTACAGGCTGGAACTGTCTGCTACCTTGTAGAACATTACATCGTCCATCGCTTCCAACAGCCGCAGCTTGTCACTTGATTCTGACCAAAGCAGAAGCACTTACAGTGTTTCAGTTATTTCCTGGTCTGGTTTGTGAAGCTGGACTGTGTGTGGACACTTCTCTGTCCTGGGGCGACACTAATGGGACATGGGAGAATGTTAGCCTTGCAGCTGCTTCAGCGTTTGTCCAGGAGGCCGTAGAATGCTTGCTTCACAGACAGACCCATGCACTGGCATTGCAGATGGGCATGGAATGCCAGAGTGACTCAGGGCCTCTGGTCAGCCACAAAGTAGAATTTGATAAGTAAAATCTCAGACTCCACATTGCGAGCTGCATTTAAATATCGCATATGAGAAACAATCTGCAGTGCTTAACAACAGGCTTTATTGGTCCTGCAAAACCCAGGAACACGGCTGCCTATTTCTGAGCACTACCTACTGGCACCTCATCTATTATCTATTTATGTAGATATATGCAGAGACAGAGCACTCCTTTTGCATTGCAACTGTTTGGGATTCATTTCCCCAAATCTAGTAGCTGCTTTTTTCAAGCTAAATTTCTTTGCTTATTTTCTGCCTGTATTTCTAATCTGTCTGGTCCCATTTCCAAAGCAGTGAAGTATTTGCAGACACTGAATTTGCTGTGACAGGTTTCACAACCTTTTGTATTTACTTTCCACAAATATTAAGACAAGCAACTGTTTCCTTTCATTCTCAATAAATGTGGGGCAAGGAGAACGTTGTAAAGACTCGGACAGATGTGCATTTGTTCTGGACATACTTGTGTATCCATTGTGAGAGCACCTTGTAGGATGGTCTAGGTTGGATATTAGGAAAAACTATTTCACTAGGAGGGTGGTGAAGCACTGGAATGGGTTACCTAGGGAGGTGGTGGAATCTCCTTCCTTAGAGGTTTTTAAGGCCCGGCTTGACAAAGCCCTGGCTGGGATGATTTAGTTGGGGTTGGTCTTGCTTTGAGCAGGAGGTTGGACTAGATGACCTCCTGAGGTCTCTTCCAATCCTAATCTTCTTTATGATTCTATGATTTGCGAGTCACTCAGTGATGGGGGAGAAACAATCCCATGTGATTTATGTGCCTAGTCACACAGCAGAGATAGTGAATATTTGAAGCAATAGTCCTGGCAAATAGTCTGTGAGCAGACCATAGGCTGAAACATGTCTATGTAAACCATGCAGTGCCTGGATAATTCAGAGAGAAATGGGCACTTGTCAGGCCCTACCACTACCTCAGCAGAGCACCCAAGCCTGGAGTTCATGCTCAAACTCTGCCTCTGCTGGGGCTTGACTTCATTGTCAACTCAGAAACAATTACACAACTTTCCATGTAGCTTTCCCCCAGTACATTCTTGACACACAACACACCCGCTTGCATCCACACACAAAGAACTTGTATACTCCTTGTACTGCAGTCAAGTTTACTCTGCTGTATAGCCCAGGGCATGGAGGGTGTGGTCAGGGGCACTCTGGGTATACAAATAATTGTTATTGTCAATCACTAATAATTCAAAAATGGCTCAATGTATTTTACTCCAAATTAAAACAAACTCAGCCTCCCTAAAACACCAACAACCGAAACCCCTTTGGTGCTGGCGCAAAGCCCGGAAAGTGTCACATCCAGGGTAAGTGGTTTCAGAAAGTTCTGAGCGAACCAGGCACTTATAAGAGCAGTTTGGTTTTATCCTTAGCTATAGCTTGGACTAGTCATTATCTGGGAAGGCTAGACTGACTATGCATGTGGGGACAGGAAGGTTCCCCCAGGACATGCTGGCAGGAAGCTGGGGGCATTTGTTGTTCTCCATATTATTGCTGGATCAAGACCCCGTTGGAGTTGGGCCTTGGGGGTTGGGATACCTGTAACTTACATTTTCTTTTTTGAATGCAGGATCCAAGGAGGAGATCCAAGATGTGTACGAACATTCTGTTTAATGAAAGATGAACTCATCTGCATACTACAGAGAGCCAGAGTGGACAAAACATTCAGGAAACGAACAAGAACTGGAATCAGTGACTTATTTCCTGTATCTCTGAGCAGGTAGTGTAGTAACAGTCCTAGTCTGCCCCACGCTGAGAAACAAAATGTGCTGGTAACCTCCATGATGCCCCCTCCTGCCTGCTCCCCGCCCACTTTACTATATTGTGGTCACACAAAACCACCACTCCTCTCTCTTTTTAAGGCACGGACAGCACACACTGATCAGAAGACACTCTGGGGGCATGGACTTACTCATTCCAACCCTGTGTCCAGTGTTCGTTATCTGGAGAGCCTGCTGGGTAGACATAAACCGGTATTTTGGCATGGTCACAAACCTGTGGGAGTTCGGAGGCTTTTGGAAATGGGCAGACCCATTATGAGACTAAAAGCTGCAGAGATGACATTCTATAGCCAAAGAGCTCCTGCCTTTTTCATTTCCTCACTTAGGTCAAAGTCAGGCCAGCCTACTTCACTAACCCTGAATACTCTTATTTCTCCAACTTAAGCACAAGATACTCTCTTCCATTTCTACACTGCAGGAGCTCTCTTAGGTCTTGACCCTGCAAGATGCTTCCATTGACTGCAGTGGGAATTGAGGGTCCCTGTCCCTTCAGCTGAGGCCAGGGTGGGGACAACTTGTATTTTTGCCCATACTAGGATCCAGCTGGAGGAGCAGTGAGGACATTCAGGATTCTGCTAGCATTTCCAGGAAAGAGCTGGGGCTGAGAATCTTCTCAGAATCCATTACGTTACCTGGAAATGTTATTAGATTCCTCATTCATCACTTAAGTCTTTGCTTATTATCAAAGTAGTTATAAAGGCCAGCCCTGTAACTGTGCTGAGTAGCTCACTTGTGGTGCATGTTTCAAAGCCTCTCTAAGCATCTTTTTGGAAAGCATGGGAATCATGGAGAAATGAGAGACTATCCTCTTCATCCATGAGCCAGCATGGGTCCTCCTTCTCTGCCTTCCTCAGCGTGATCATTGCCATCATCATCACATGACACAGTGAGACGCACACTGAAGTCCCAGGGAAAGCATCTGGGACAGTAAATGCTCAGTAGAGCCCCATCCCAACTAACATTTCTGGAAACTTAAGCTCCTTTCAGTGACCTGCAAAAGAATTCTTCAAAATCAGCTGTGTCCTTTTCTAGCTTCTTTCTGATGGAGACATTGGGGAAAAATTGGGGAGGTTTTTTTGTTGTTGCTTGTATTTATCTTAGAAATCCAGGAATTCATGGATTCACAAGTGTTAAGGCCAGAAGGGAGCATTATGATTATGATCATCTAATCTGAGCTCCTGTATAACACAAGCCAGAGAACGTCACTCAGTGAGTCCTGCATCAAGCCCATGATTTCTTATTGCAACATAAGAACTTAATATATATGGAGATATACCTATCTCATAGAACTGGAAGGGACCTTGAAAGGTCATTGAGTCCAGCCCCCTGCCTTCACTAGCAGGATCAAGTACTGATTTTTGCCCCAGATCCCTAAGTGGCCCCCTCAAGGATTGAACTCACAACCCTGGGTTTAGCAGGCCTATACTCAAACCACTGAGCTATCCTTCCCCCATTTGGGGGATTGGAAAGGACCCTCTAGGTCTTTGACTCCAGTCCCCTGCTATCACAGCCAAGCCTGTCAGATAATCCCATTCATAACTGTATCAATCTACATTTTAAAACCAGTGATGTTGTTTGGCCCCACTACTCCTCTTGGAAGGCTGTTCCAGAATCACACTGCTCTAGAACTGAGCTAGAGCAGAATGGTTAGAAAGATATGCATATTAAATTTGACCTCAGTTCGGTGTGCAGCTGTGGTCAAAAAAGCAAAGAAGATGCATACAGAATGGCACTGAGAATAATAAGGAAGCTATTATAATGCCATTATAGAACTCAGTGGTGCAGCCTCCCCTGGACATGGTGCAGCTCTGATCAGCCCTCTCAGAAAGGATATTGTGGAAGTGAAGGGTTTCAGAGGGCGAGGGTGATGCGAATGATCAGGGACCGGAAAAACGCATGTGAAAAGAGAGTGAAAAGATGGGATTGTTACCTTAGAGAGGAGACAGATCAGACTAATGAATGGTCTTGAAAAGGGAGATCAGGAGCTTCTGCTCTCCCTGTCTTCCAGCACAAGAACAAGGGGCCATTTGATGAAATTAAAAGTGTGATATTCAAAACTGATCAAACAAAATACGTTTTCATACAATGCATAATTAGTCGGTGGAACTCGCTGCTACAAAAAGTCATGTAAGGACTTAGCAAGATTCAAAATAGGGTTGGACAGTTATATGTACATGAGAAATATCCAGTGTTCTCATGCTAATGAAAATGCTAGAAGCCCCCCCACCCCTCCTTCAGGGCTGAAGCCAGTTTCTAACTACAGTAGAACCTCAGAGTTATGAACACCTCGGTTATGAATGGAGGTTGTTCGTAACACTGAAATGTTCCTAACTCTGAACAAAACATTATGATGGTTCTTTCAAAATACAGCTTTGAAACTTTACTATGCAGAAGAAAAATGCTGCTTTCCCTTTTTTGTTTAGTTTACGTTTAACACCGTACTGTGCTGTATGTGCTTTATTATTATTATTATTTTATCTCTGCTGCTGCCTGATTGTGTATTTCTGCTTCCAAATGAGGTGTGTGGTTGACTGGTCAGTTCGTAACTCTGATGTTCTACTGTAGGAGAGACCAGGCCGAGACCTAATGTGGGGACAGATTTCCCCACAGCTGCTACCATGAGGTGTTTGCGCTCAGGGGCAGCAGGTTTGTATAATTTTTGGTGGTGCCCAGAATGGGTCCAAGTCCCACCCCACCCCCCACACCTGCCTAAGGCTCTGGGAGGGAGTTTGGGTGTGGGAGGGGTGCAGTCTAACCAAAAGCTCTTCCCCCAGTTTGTCTGCTCTCATTGTGTTGGCTCCTGTGATATCGTCATTTCATTAGTTCTCCAGCCAACCGCAGAGTCTTTCAGCATGGAGAGGGTCTGGATTTCTAAGGTCAAAAACAGATTTGTATCTTAATCCTTTCAGGCTTTCTTTCTCCATCAGAAAGAAGAAAGAAAAGGACACAAGCCCAATCCCCCCTTCCCCCCAAGCAGGTCACCTTTAAACTAGAAGTAAAAGCAGGAGCTGGCCTAGATTCCCAAGATTCTGCTTACGGTGCATGCTGGCCTATGGCTCTTCTTATGCAGTTCATCACATGCCCCAGCCAAATGCTGTTCAATTGTCTTAACAAAGAGGAGGGCCCTGAACTCCAAGCTGCTTTCAGACCAAGGGCAGGATCCTGCATAGATCTGCAGGATCTTCCACCCCAGAGCTAAACCCCCATTGATGAGCCCACTCGGCACCTTGAAAGACTAGGCCTCTTGTTCGCAGTTTAATAGTATTCATCTCTTTCCCTTAGGACAGTGGTTCTCCAACATTTGTACTGGTGACCCCTTTCACACAGCAAGCCTGTGTGTGCAGCCCCCCTTATCAATTAAAAACACTTTTTTACAAATTTAACACCATTATAAATGCTGGAGGCAAAGCGGGGTTTGGGGTGGAGGCTGACCCCCCACGTAATAACCTCGTAACCCCAAGGGGTCCCAACCCCCAGTTTGAGAACCCCTGCCTTAGGAGGACTCTGTCTGGCTTAAGCCCCAAGCCCAGTGGAATGTGTGCTCTGTAGTAAAGGACCCCTGCTGCTCTGTACTGCAGTATTAGGTGGGCTGCATTGGGCAGCTCCCACTTTAAAGTGTTTTTATTTCCTGGCCTTATGCTGCTACTTTTCTTTCAAAACCCAACCTATCAAAGCCTCAGGATCTCTCTGGGCATGGAGAGCAGATCTAGGAAGTAGTTTAGATGGGGGAGGGGTTGCAGTTCTGTCCATATGGGTTATCAGATGGGAAGAAGGGGAAGAGCTCTGTCTGGAAGAGTTAATCCAAGGGACTATTAAATAAAAGGAGGAATAGATTCCTTAGCCATCTAAGAGAGGAGGTGATGTAAGAATCAATGAAAAATAATCCTGACGTGCTGAACACTTGCACCTCCAAATGGACTTGTAACTCCAAGGAGACTCCCAGGAGCTCAGCAGCACTCAGGATCAGGCACTGAATGTCGGTAGTGTTTGTCCAAGGCAGGGGTTCAGGGTTTAAGCGCTCGTTCCTTGCCCTAAGAGAGCGGAGTAGGAGTGAAAGCCAGAGCTTCTCAAATGAGCATTACCCATTGCTGAACCCTCAGCCCTTCCCCAGAGCCCCTGGCAGCTGAGTTACAGCCTCTTCCCAGGACAGCCAGTGTCACTGAGAGGAGCCCCAAGCAGGCACAGCTCCCGGAGCCTCCTTCATTCATGCAAACAGCCCTCTGTTCCTTCGGCTTGTAAAGCTCAGATCCTTTTGAAATGTGAACATGGTTTTTAGTTTTTGCTGAGTCTGTTCTGCAAGGCTCTTGGGTGTTTTGGGTAAATTACAAACCAAAAAGGAAGAATAGGTTTTTTTATATATGCAAATCTGTATATTTATGTCTGAGATGGAAACAAAAATGTTTGAATATGGTGATGTGCTCAGAAATATATTTATTTACTAATATATTTATCCACGTATCAGGTCTGTTCTTGTGTTTTTGTTCTATATACAGTCATCAGAGGCTTGTGTTCTAAGAAGGTGCCTCCTTCCAATTCCACAGAAATAAATTATTTCAAATGATCTCATGTTGGCCTCTGATGTTCATGAGAAGAACACTGCCAAGCTCCTAGCTGTAGGTGGGAGCAGGAGGTACAGTCCACGCATGAGCAAAGTCAAGTTCTTGAAAGTTGGTTGCCTGTGCAACTTTAATTCTGTCCTTTTGTGAACCCAACTTGTGCACTGAATGAGGCAGAGGTCTCGTAGGAAAAATAATATGTGACCAAGTAATTAAAAACTCTAACACAATACATATGCACAAAGAAGGCAAATTAAGGTTGCATGGGCAACCCTAAATTTGGCATTTCCTAACTTTCAGGTGCTAGACTTTGCAACTTAAATAAAAGACAGAGTCCTGTGCCACCTTATAGACTAACAGACGTATTGGAGCATAAGCTTTCATGGGTGAATACTCACTTCGTCAGATGACATGCATCTGACGAAGTGAGTATTCACCCACGAAAGCTTATACTCCAATACATCTGTTAGTCTATAAGGTGCCACAGGACTCTCTGTCGCTTTTTACAGATCCAGACTAACACAGCTACCCCTGATACTCAACTTAAATAATGTTCTTTCAATGTAGTTTTCTTCTAGGTAATCTAGTTGTTTAAAAAAAAATGCTATTGTGTACAAATGTAACAACACACATCAGCAGTAGGAACTGAACCTGTAGTACTGCCTGCTAGCACCTTATCTGGTAACAGAAGAACTTGGTTAGCCCATCAGGGAGAGGGACTGCTGACTGTTGAAGGTGTGGGTGTGGACGGGGTGAAAACCACCCTGGCTCACTTTCTCTCCCTTCTCCCCCACAACCAGAATGTGGGGGATCTACTCCCTCATGTAGTGTCTCAAAGGGGGATGGGCCACTGGAGCTGTGTGCTAGGTTTGGGGGATGGTTATTGGGAGCCTGGCCCAGCTGTCTCTCTCCGTGAGTAACTACTGTACTTACCCTCCCCCCGCCCCTCGGGCAGCCAGCATTGTGAAGATAGCACAGTAGGCAGGATTGCTTCTGCCTCCTGACAAGCCCAAGCTATAGTTCTCTGTGTTAGCTGCCCGTGCAATCTGCTGATTTCCAGGAACTCCAGTAGCCTGAATAAAGCACTGCACAAACATTAACTAATGTCACAAACCCCTCATTCCTTGCAATGAGTAGGAGCTGGAATCAGACACAACAGAGACACCCCTCTTCAGATACAGTAACTCCTCACTTAACGTTGTAGTTATGTTCTGAAAAATGCGACTTTAAGCGAAACGATGTTAAGCTAATCCAATTTCCCCATAAGAATTAATGTAAATGAGGGGGTTAGGTTCCAGGGATTTTTTTTCACCAGACAAAAAACTATATGTATATATATATATATATATATATATATACACACACACACACACACACACACACAGAGTATACGTTTTAAACAAACAATTTAATACTGGTACACAGTGATGATGATTGTGAAGCTTGGTTGCGGTGGAGGAGTCAGAGGGTGGGATATTTGCCTTACTGCTAAATGATGAACTAGCAATTGGCTGAGCCCTCAAGGGTTAACTCTCTCACTCTACAAGGCAGCAGGAATGGAGGGAGATATGCGCATTCCCCTTTAAGTACAGGCCTTGTTAATTAGATCAGCTTGCTGAGACCACAGCTGCTGCAAGCTCCCTCCGTCCTGAGCCCTGGTGTGTCCCCCCTGCTCTATGGAAGATGGGGTAAGCGGGGAGGAGGGGGACACCCTGACATTAGCCCCCCTCTTCCTTCCCTCCCCCAGCACATCAAGCAGGAGTCTCGGGGAGCAGCTCCAAGGCAGAGGGCAGGAGCAGCACATGGCAGTGGGGGGAGGGACAGCTGCAATTGCTAGCCTGCTGGGCAGCTGCTGCACAGGGAACTTAGGGGAGCAGGAAGCTGATGGGGGGCTGCCGGTCCACCCTGGTTCCAAGCCCCCACCAGCTAGCTGCAACGGGCTGCTCTTCCTGCAAGCAGTAGACAAAGCAGGCAGCTGCCAAACAATGTTATAAGGGAGCATTACACAGCTTTAAACTAGCATGTTCCCTAACTGATCAGCAACGAAACAATGTTAAGTGAGGAGTTACTGTACCTTTGGTGGCTTCCCATCCCCCTCCTGGGAAAAAAGACAGGACAAGTCATATTCCTGGGGCAACAAAATGGCTTCCTCATCTCTCCCCTCCTGATACTCTAAAGTGAGGAGGTGAAGAAAGGGCATTAGATGAGCATGTGGGAGGATGGGAGAGTTAAACAGAGAAAGGGGAAAGAAAAGTGAATCAAATCAAAAGCTGAAAAGTAAAGGAAAAGAGGCAGGAAGAAAGAAAAAGGAGAGAATTAGCTGAAGGACTGAGGCTTTGAGCAGTATGGCAATTTACTTTTTATTGTGCATCACCCCCACTAACACAGAGTGGTTCTGTATGTTCCTGTGGCTGGACTACACAGAGGATTATGAACCAGCTGCAAGCTAACATAGCACAGGCCATAGAGGCTCATGGTACATACCCAGGCTCCCTACTGGGTTTGTGCTTCAGCAGCTAGTCTGTGCGGCCACAGCTTCATTACTATTGGTACCTGAACTAGCTAGATTAAAACCAGCTCAGGTATGTCTACACATGCTGCAATCACACCTCCTACTGCAGTGCAGGCGTACTCCAAAAGAGCCAGAGGAAAGAAGCCAGATTCATTTCAGCGGAAACCAGTCACTTGTGCACTGTTCCCCTTCCTTCAGGCAAGGGTATTTCTGTCTTGCTGCCAGAAGAACGAACTGGAGACCTGTCTTCTCTTCTCCAGCCACACACAGAGTTTCCAGAGCCAGTAACAGACTCCAACATTCCCGGTCACTGAAGCCCAGATGCTCAAAGGTCACTTGTCCTAACTTCCATGGAGGATCTGGGCCCAATACCCTACTACTGACTAATAACCAGCTGAGTAACTCGCGGGGGAAATGCATACTCCAGGGGCTGGTCTACACGCGTGTCCGTAGTAACAGCAAGAGTCTTTACAAAGCGTCAGAAGAGCAGGGGTCCCGCCTCAGCCGCTGCTCTCGCGGGGGGATGGCCTGGTGCACACGAGTCACACAGTAACGAGGAGACGCGGGTCTCGACCCGGTGATGGACCTCAGCCAAGCTGCCTCGCTTCTTTGGAGCGGGTGTTACGCGCCGGCCCCAGCCCGAGCGGCGGGACACGTGTCCTGGCTGCTCAAGAGACCAGCTGGAAACAGGTCTAATGCGGTCAGCGGGGGCCGTCCGGGGTCAGGCCCGCCTCTGGCACCCCCCCGTGGCGCTGCTGGGGGCGCAGAGAGGCGGGAAGAGCGGGGGGCAAACACGGGGCTCTGCGGGCAGTGAGCGAGGCCGCAGGTCCCGGTTCCCCACAGCCGGGCTGTGCCGCGGAGTCAGCGCTAAGCCGGGCCCGGTTGCTAAGCGAGGTCAGGCCCGTTGCCAAGCCCCGCCCGCGCGGAGGCGGGGCCGTCCTCTGGCTCGCGCCTCTCCCACCCGGGAACGAAGCATTCTGCGCTTGCGCCTGGCGCGGGACCGGAAGTCCGCCTGTCCGGCACAGGAAGTGACCGAGCCGTTCTGTTGTGTATATCTATGGTCCGCGGGGGCTTCTCCGTCTTCCGTTGGGGGTGGGGCGGGTGATGGCGCTGGAGACGGTGCCCAAGGATCTGCGGCATCTGCGGGCCTGTCTGCTCTGCTCCTTGGTCAAGGTGCCAGGACGGGGGGGAAGGGGGCGAGCGCGTGGGCCGCGGTTAGAGGGGACACGCGGGGGTGGGGCGAGCGCTGACACGCGGGGGGGGGAGAGGGACACTCGTGGGGCGGGGGGGGGGGGGGGGGGGGGGGGGCGAGCGCGGACACGCGGGGAGAGGGACACGCGCGGGGATCCCAGGCTCTGATCCCCGCTCTTCCTGCCGCGCAGACCATCGACCAGTTCGAGTATGACGGGTGCGATAACTGCGACGCCTACCTGCAGATGAAGGGCAACCGTGAGATGGTCTATGACTGCACCAGCTCCTCCTTTGATGGGTGAGCCCCGGGGCGAGGCAGCTTGGGGGCCACGGGGACTGTCTGGGAACTCGGGTGCTACCAGACACCAGCTCTAGCACCTCCTGGCCAGGCTGCTCCCTCTTGGGCTTGGCCTAGCGTGTCACACGACTGACATGAGGCTGAGGGTATGGTCTAGGCGTGGCCGTGACTGGCCTGGGTCCGCTGGCTCAGGCTGGTGGCGCTCAAGCTGCCAGGCTGTAAAATTGCAGTGTAGACGCTTGAGCTGGAGCCCAGGTTCTGAGACCCTGTGATGGTGAAGCCTGGACTCCAGCTTGACCCTGAATGTTTACACTGCAGTTTTTAGCCCTGCAGACCGAGTCAGCTGACCCGGGCTAAGAGCCTTGGTGATGCAAGTTTTTTATCACAGTGTAGATGTACCTTGAGGCTTCCTAGTGGTCTAGCCAGAGGCTAAGGTACCTGCCAGTGGGAGAGGAAGCCAGAGATGTTGGATTGGGGCTCTGTAATGAGGAGCATGGCCGTATCCCACTGTTGCTTACAGAAGGAGAACAGCATCCTCCAGCTGGGGAGCCCCCACGTGAGCAAGTGTCACAGCTGAAGGTGGTTCCACAAACCAAGGATAACTTTAAGGACCTGAGAAGAGAACTGAGGATGGGGTTGCCTCTAGTCATCTTAAGGATGCTTCCAAGGCTGAGCATGAGCAAAGACAGGAGACTGTATAACAAGGGTGGCCAAACTTACTGACCACGTGAGCCGCATGTGATAGTCTTCAGAAATTTGAGAGCCAGGGCTCGTGGCTCCTGCGCTGCGGCAGGGTGGAGGGGCGAGGGGCTCCAGCCCCGCGGGAGGCACCTGCTGGGACTCGAAGTTTCACCAAGAGTGGGGCTGAAGCCACCGAATCCCGTCATGCACCTCCCGCAGGGCTGAAGCTCCTCGACCTCTCTCCCCTCTGGGCAGATGCCCCTAGCCCAGCCATCCTGGTGCAGGGCAGAAGTCCTGAGCTCCCCCCGTCCAGCCTGGTAGGTGGAGAATGGGGGGGGCTCTGCAAGCTGCACTTTAACTGTAAAAGAGCCACATATGGCTCGCAAGCCGCAGTTTGGCCACCCCGCTGTATAATACAGATTCATGAACTCCAAGGCCAGAAGGGATCATTGTGACAATGTAGTAGTGTGACCCGTGGAACACAAACCAGAAAACTTCATTGAAGTGATTCCTGAAGCAGAACTTTTAGAAAAACATCCAATCTTGATTTAAAAATTGTTAGTGATGGAGTATCCACCAAAATCCTTGGTAAATTGTTCTAATGGTTAATTACTCTCATTGTTCAGAAATTACGCCTTATTTCCCATCTGAATTTGTCTAGTATCTACTTCCAGCCATTGGATTGTGTCATAGCTTTCTTTGCTAGATTGAAGAGCTCATTATTAAATATTTGTTCCCCCTGTAGATACTTGTAGACTAATCAAGTCACACCTTAACCTTCTCTTTGGTTAGCTAAATAGATTTAGCTCTTTGAGTCTATCACTATAAGGCAGGCTTTCTAATCTTTGAATCCTTCTTGTAGCTTTTCTCTGAACCCTCTCCAATTTATCAACAGCCTTCTTGAATTGTGGGCACCAGAACTGGACACAGCATTCCAACAGTGGTCGCACCAGGGCCAAATACAGATGTAAAATAATCTTTCTACCCCTACTCAAGATTCTTCTGTTTATGCATCCCAGGATCGCATTATCGCTTTTTGCTACAGCTTCCCATGGGAGCTCGTATTCAGCTGATTATCCACCCTCATCCCACAAATCTTTTTCAGAGTCACTGCTTTCCAGGATGGAGTCCCCCATTGTGTAAATATGGCCTACGTTCTTTGTTCCTAGTTCTACTGCAGTTAAATGAAAATGCATACAACACATATTGTTTGCTTGCACTCAGTTTACCATGAGATCCAGATCACTCTGAATCTGTAACCTGTTTCATTATTTATCACTCCCCTTATTTTTCTGTCATCTGCGAACTTTATCCGTGATGATTTCATATTTCCTTCCAGGTCATTGGTAAAAATGTTAATTAGTGTAGGGCCAAGAATCTCTGTGACCCTGCTGGAAGCACACCCAATAGGATGACAATTCCCTGTTTACAGTTACATTTTGAGACCTATTAGTTAGCCAGTTTGTAATCAATTTAATGTATGCCATGTTAATATGCAGCCCCTCGGATTCTCATGCCGTATTGGAGGGTAGCAAATGTACTCATGGTTTAAAAAATACATTGGGAATGATCTGGAATATTGCAAACCAGTGAGCCTTACTTTGTATCTGTTAAACTGGTTGAAATAATTAATAGAATTCTAGCACAACTAGCTGATAAGTGTTGTCAGTTCTCTTAAATTAATTATCAGCAATGTAATTAATTATCAGTCCCCCTGCTGCAGGAACTTTTGTGAAAATGCAACAAGTTCTTGCCTTCAGATGGCTGGCGGATGGGGAAGAGCCCCACACTGTGCATTGTAGTTTAGGGGAGGATGCATTGAGAGGTGAGTGAGGGGGCCATGAGTTCTAGTCTCCCCTCTTCCACTGACAGCTGCTAATATTTCTGTTCCTTTAACCAAGGTCTCTGACTGTTACCTTGGGGGAGGTAACTATCGTATGCTCCTGTCACAGATGAGCTAACGCTTGCACAGATTCACTCCTGGCAAAACTGGCAACAGAATCCATGTCTCTAATGTAATCGAGCCAAGTCTGTAAAATTTTGCCATACAGCCTTCAGTAGGAACAACCGGACCCATGTGTAGGCCTTGTTGGAGCCCTAGACATAACACACAGTATGAACCAGAGTAGGCCTTGACAGTATAGTAACACACCCGGTATTGGCTCACCAAGTAAGCCCATTTCTGACCGGAGAGGATGGTACAAGAACACTCAAAGGTTTCAAATAACCATATAAACAAATTTTCAAGAGGTGGTACAGGACCACATCGACCTCTCGTAAGATAAGGAGGGGATGACAGGATAATGGATGAGGGTATTTTGTTGGAACTAGAAGGTACAAGGAGAAGGGCGGTAACTAACAACACCTGGAGTGTCAGATGTAACTTGTTTGTATCACTGTATAAAAGGAGAAACTATAGAAGGGGCCACTTTGTAATGGCTGAGGGGACAGCATCCTGTTATGCTGACCGAGCTGTTATCTTGTCATATGTGTGTCAGTGTCCCTGTGACCCATTGGCCAGGCGCTCGTACTGTGCTTTGCTGACAATAAACCTGGCCAAGCACCTTTGCCACCGAGCTGAGCCTGTGGCCTTTTTATGAACAACATTGTCTGCTGAATCAGCAAGCTGCACTCTCTGCTAGTGCAGCTAACCCCAGAGCTCCAAGAGCAGCAGCATTAACAACTCTGCAGCACCAGCAATGCTCTGTAGCACTAACACCTCCATGTGCTTGTGTAGCCCACGCTTACACAATGTGGTGAAGTCTCCTGCTGCTGCTACATCCAGAGGACCACGGTTCAGTTCCCTCCATGGTCAGACACAGGGGTGCTGTTATGTTATGTCAGGCCATGCTGTCTGTAACACTAGCCCACACTCTGCTCTCCGAGCCAGAGATAGAAATCCAGAATCCTTCTTCCCAGTGTTCCACTGCTGCTTCACGAATTGTGTAACCCACTGGCAAAGTGTGTTGTCCCTCTATGAGCCAGACCATATAGAGAATAACTGTTTCTCCATCTGTCCTGTGTGTGTTTGTGTTTTCCTCCCCCTTTCTCTCCATCCTCCCCTCCGTTTGCTCCTGTAGCTGAAGTGAAAGAGGTCTGTGCTGTTGTTGGGAGGCTAATAGGGGGAAAGGAGTCCAGGAGAGCTGGCTGTATTTTAAAGAAGCCTTATTGAGGGTGCAGGAACAAACCATCCCGATGTGCAGAAAGAATAGTAAATATGGCAGGTGACCAGCTTGGCTTACCAGAGAAATCTTTGGTGAGCTTAAACACAAAAAGGAAGCTTACAAGAAGTGGAAACTTGGACAGCTGACTAGGGAGGAGTATAAAAATATTGCTCGAGCATGCAGGGGTGTAATCAGGAAGGCCAAAGCCCTCCATATACCCCACCCCGTTGAAACTCAACCCCTGCTTCTGGAGCCGCCTTGCACCCAGCCCCCTGCCTCCAGACCCCCACTCCTGCACCTCCACTGAGCTCCCTGCACTCAAACCCTCACCTGATGCCCCACCCTGAGCCCTCACTTCCCCCAGCACCCAGACCTCCCCGCTGCAACCTCCACACCCAGACCCCCAGGCCTTGTGCTGTCAGCGTTGGGTGCAGCATCACTGCTGAGTCCGTATCCCAGGGAGGGGATTGCAGGGTGATCTCCCACCTTCGTGCGGCCAGTGCCCTGTGCTCCCCACTGCCATGCTGGAGCCGCTGCATTTATTTATTGACAAATAAAACATGCAGAATTTTAAAATATTGTGCACATAATTATTAATTTTTTGGTGCAGAATGCCCTCAAGAGTATATGGTAACCTGCCTTTGACTTCTAGGCAGCAGTGCCAACCATGTGTATAGCTAGTGGAGTCTCAAGTGTCTGATCTGACTGGTCAAGGCAGACATGTCTCTGTCAACCTGCAGGAGCTGGTACGTTCCCATGGGTTAATGGGAGTCTCCTGTTTCCACACTTCCCCCTCCTCCCCTTTATCTTTTGCCAGAGGGAGCTCTGACATGGTGACATCATTTTTGCTGCTAGTATCCATGACCCTGCTGCTGCCAAGTGCTGGGGAATGTAGGAGGAGGGGGTCTTGACTTCCTCTTCATCCTACCTCTGGTTAGTCTGGGTTGTGCTGTGTGGTGGGGCTTGCGGTCAGAAACATGCCTTGTGCACTAATCCTCTTCTCTTCTGCAGGATTATTGCTATGATGAGCCCTGAGGACAGCTGGGTCTCCAAGTGGCAGCGAGTCAGTGAGTGTGTCTCTCTCCTCTTATACTTTAGCTTATTTTCCTCTGACGAATGTTCAGGTAACAGCAATAGCTTTCCTCACCACCCCCGCAGGGCCAGGGAGGTTGGATAAGTTTCAGGTGGGGCTGTGGAGTCCTGCCTGGTGCTCCGTTGTTGAGCAGGTGTCCTTTAAAGACACAGTGATTTACTCTCCATGGGAAAAGTGCTTTCTCACTCCCTTCTAGTGTATTCCTCCCTTATTACCATTGAATTGGGGGTGGAGGTGGGGGGAATTCAACACACCAAATTACCAAGGGCTGCGTTCTCTTGCCTGGATGGTGATGTGGAGAATAAGCCAGTGTGTGTGCTGTCTGTCTGTCTCTCTTGCAGGTAATTTCAAGCCTGGTGTGTATGCAGTGTCTGTAACTGGTCGTCTGCCCCAAGGTAATCTGGCTGATTTTTCTCCTGATTTTTTAAAAGGGTGGTGGGATGGTGTCTCCCCGTGTAGGGGCACTCACCTGAATGCACACATGCACACACAGGAGGGAGGATCAGAATTCTATTCTCAGCTCTGCCGTGTACTCTCTGTATGATCTAGGCAAGTTTTGTCCCTCTCTGCCTGATTTCATTTTGAGATTACATGTTTGCTTAATAAAAGTGCATCGATGTAATTTACCTAGATTCTTGTAAGGCATTTGATTTAGTACTACACATCCTTCTGATCTCTGTTTTTAAAAAGAGAACTATACAGTATCAGAGCATGTGTTAAACTGAGTCCAAACTGGCTAACTGACCATCTCAAAAAGTAGATGTTGATGGGAATCATCATCAAATGCAGCTGTTACTGGTGGGGTTCCACCAAAATGTTAGGTGGTAGGCCCAATGCTGCAACATTTCCATCAGTGATCTGGATGTAAACATAAAATCCTTGCTGATCAATTTTGCAGGTGAGACAAAGGAGGAGTGGTAAATGACGAAAACTGGGCAGTGTTTTAGCTGTGTGGGTCCCAGGATATTAGCGAGACAGGGTGGGTGAGGTAATATCTTTTTATTGGACCACCTTCTATGGGTGAGAGAGACAAATTGTCGAGCTTACACAGAGCTCTGTAAGCTTCAGTGTTTGGCCATGCTGCTAGAGTAACCCCCTGCCGAGTGCCTAAAATTCTTCTCTATGGAAAAGTGCATGGAGAGAGAAACCGTGGATGGTCAAGGAGATAGGAGGTGAAGCCATCCAGGCAACCCGCCAACAGCCTCAGATGGCAGCTCAGAACTGACATGGTTGGAATCTGCTCAAACCTTGGCCCTACCCAGTGTTGGCATTTGGAAAAAAGGAGATGATGATGCAATGCAGTGTTACGTATCTAGGAAGAAGAAATGCAGGCTGTACCTACCAATGGGAGCACTGAGCCTTTAAAGGATTTAAGGGTCAAAGTGGACAAGCAAATCATCCTGAGTTCTCAGTGTGATGCTGGGGCAGATGGAGCTAATGTGAGCTGTGATACATAAACAGGAGTAGTGACTAGAAAGGTGATGTTTACCTCCGTATACAGCATTGATGAGACAATACTGGAAGACTGTGCAGTTGTTGAATCAACACTTTTAAAAAGATGTTGGAAAAATTGGAAAGGGTGCAGAGAAATCCGGAGAAATGATGTGAGGGCTGATGAAAATGCCTTGCAGCCAGACACTTCAAGAGCTCAACCTGTTTAGCTGGTCAAAGAGAAGGTTCAGGGGAATTAATTACATGGGGGAGAAAATACTGGATGCCAACGGTCTCTTTAATCTAGTGCAGAAAGGCCAAGCAAGACCCAGTGGCTGGAAGTTAAAGCCACACAAATGCAAAGTAGAAATAGACACAAATATTTAACAGTGATGGCGATGAGCCACTGAAACAACCTGCCAAAGGGATCAGTGAATTCTTGGTCTCAATGTTCTCAAATCCAGACTGGACGCCTTTCTGCAAGGTGCTTTAGTCAAAGGCAAGTTACTGGGTCCAATCCAGGGATGACTGGGTGGCATGTAACGGTCTGTGTTCTACAGGCAGTCAGACTGGATGATCTAATGGGCCCTTTGAGCTGCCCATCTCTAAAATGGGGCTGAGACTTGCCCCCTCACAAGGAATGTGAACAGAGTAATTCGTGTTAGTGAGGCTTTGGGCGTTATGGGAACGGGGACAGGGTGAGGGCCTACACCTGGGGTAGGATGAGTAGGCGCATAGCACCAGATTTCCCAAGTCTCCCTTTTCCCGATGACACTGAAGTTCTTGTTTGTCTCCTTGTTGCAGGGATTGTGCGGGAGCTGAAGAGCCGAGGTGTGGCCTACAAATCCCGAGACACAGCCATAAAAACCTAAGCCGTCATTGCACCACATGGAGGAGTCTCCAGCACCTGGCCAGTGTTCCTTTTCGGCAGAGCGGCTGGGGTACCGAGACTGCTCTAGGAAGCAGCTCTGGTGCTTTCAGTCCGGGGGGGGGGGGGGGGGGAGGGGAGCAGGAACTCCTAATTTGATGGCGGTGGTAGTGGGGGCTTGGATCAGACCCAGCCTCTCAAGCATTATCTGGATTCTTATGGTCCCTCTCTCTTCACCCAGCAGATGGAGAATCTTTGAGCCCAGGGGCCAGGGATGGGGGAAGCAGTGGGCTGGCAGGAACACCTCTGTGTATGATGAAGGGTTTCTCTAAGAGCATTGTACAGACTCCCCCACCCTGAGTTTCTCAGAAGCAGCAGGTCAACCAGACGTTGTGTGGGGGAGGGGCCATGGGAGGGGGATTGTTTTGTGTAAATATTCCCAATAAAAATGTGGTCACAGGCATCTGTTTTCTTTTCCTAGTCACCTATTGCACCAGCCTCCTAGCAGTCTGTCTGAGGAGGGCTGGGGCCCCATGCAGGGACTCACCATGGGAGTTGGTCTGGTTGGTTGCTGCCCTTTGCAGGCTGGAATTGGGCTTGGACTCTGCAACTGCCACCCCTTTCTCTGCACCTTGGGCCAGATGGGAATCGGTGTGCTCACTGGGATGGGGCCTCGTTTCTGCACTATCGAGCAGTCTAATGGCTGAAGCTCTAGTGCCAGGTGCTGAAGGGAGGAGGGAGCCGGAGAGGAGGACGACGTTACCGAGCACTGGATAGTGCAGTAGCTCCTAATGGTCACAAACAGGCTTTCCCTGTGTGCTTGGGTAGCACAAGCTGGAGGCAGGAGGTGAAGCTGGTGCTGAGGATTTTGTGGCATGTCGAGCAAGAAAAAGGCCCGTAGATAGGGCTGTGTGGAGGGGTACAAGGACTCCCATTGGCTTGGGGTAGCACTTGGACACCGTGAAGGGGCGAGGTGAGGGGTGTGTGCACACATTACACCCCGCACTCCATGCGGCTTGGACTCCAGAGTCCCCTGTGCTCTCACCGGTGCCCTGCACGCCAGGCAGATAGAACTTCCCTACTCCTCTTCCCCTATTTGTCTCCTGTGAAAATGCTGCTCATGTTACTTCTCTATTTGCTCCTCTTCATTCCATGCTTGTCCAGCAAGAGCTGCTGACCATTGGGGATGGGACGGTCTCTGACTTATAAACATAAAAATTAGCCATGTGAATCATATTTTCCTTCCCCTCTGGAACTAACCTTGCAATCGATGTCCATTATAATGCCCTGTTTTTTGCATCCTATCAATTGAGCATGGAAAACTTGCTTTGCCTGAAAGTTGCTGCATTTAAACTGAGGAGAATATTTTTTGCAAGTGTGAAAAAAAATGTATTTCTGAGGGTCAGATTTTTCCAAAGTGATTTAGGGGTACGTGGCCTTGTGACTTCAGGGGTACTCCTAGTGCTGAGTCATTAAGGCATTTAGCTCATTGCTCAGAGAGATTCTTCACATTTCCCTGATTTGAAACTTTGCCTCTTGGTGTTTGTCTCAGCAGTTCGGTGATGGTTTCTTACTCTCCCTCCAGACTTCCTGTGAGTTAAAACTCCTTGAAAATGAACATGTTGACTTCATTTGAAGAGAGGCTATCACAAGGCAAAGTTATTAACAGTATCTGTGGATGGGTAGGACCTTATACAAACCAAGGGTGGCAGGATGGGAGATGTTTTTTTTTTCTTTGGCTCCAGGGTAGGGCAGTGTGTGCCTGTGTATGTACACCTACCTGTGTGGGAGCATGTGGCCCTCTACTGGCTGGTTGCAGCTTAGAAAGAACTTGGATGTGTGGCAGATGGATGTTTTCGCTTGAGGCCAAGGCCTATATGCCTTTAGAGGACCAAGGTTCTAATCTCAACTCAACCGCTGCCTAATGACGGCTGCGTTCACATTTCAGTTCTAAATCTCTACTGTAACTCCATGAATATCAATCCTTGTGCTTTCTGAGGTTGTCATATTGTTCTGTGTATATTCCTGCCCATGAGATTTAAAAAGGCTCCTTTCTGACATGCCCAGTGCCAACTGTTTCTGGGTTTTTGCCGGTGATTTCACATCCCACCACAAAACTCAGATGAAAATTGGGTTCTGAATCGTGGTATGACCCTGGTGCTTTGGGGATTTAAGTTAGCTTCGAACTGGGTGTCTCCTAAACCATCCCCCACAGGAAAATGAAACGTGCTGAGCACCCTTCAACCCTAATGTGTGGAGTTAAAAGTCTCTTCATTTTAATGTTTGCATCTGGCCCAAGGCTAGTCTGGCCGCGCGCTGGGAGATGCTTGACTAACTGATGGTGATTAGGAAAAACCTTCCCGGGGCCCGATTACCCTGAAACAACCTACTGTGGGGTTCTTGCATTGTTCTCTGGAGCATCTGGTTCTGGCCATTATTGGAGTCAGGATGCTGGACCTCGGGTCTGATCCAGCCTGGCAATTCCTGCACAAGAGACAATTCTCAATGAATAGTGAAATTGTAAGAAATTCAGTTTAATTGCAACTGTGATGTGAAAAGCGTCCATGGAGAATATTTTGCACCAGTGACTGCTGGGCTGAGCTGCTTTATAGAAAGGGCTGGTCCTGGCTAAACCTTGGAGCTTGGGGAGAGCTAGTGATGGTTTCTGGGCAGCATAAGTTAGGTTTAGTCTGGGCTGAGGGGGCTGGTGGGGGAGGGTTCAGGCTAGCCAGTGTCAGTCGTGTCCGGGGTGGGATTTGGGGCTTGTGGGGAAGCTTGTGTGGGGAGAGTATTCAAGGTTCATAGTGTACATGCAGGTGGTTTGAGTTATCAGAGTGGGGGGAGGGGATTCAGTGGAGTTGGCTTTCAGGTGGGCTCTGTGCTTGGGGTTAGGGGGCTGTTCCCATGTTTCCTTAGTCCTAGCCCTGCTGGCTGAGGGCCTCACTGCTGACCCTTTTTAGCTGCCACGTGGGGGTGCCACAGCCTCGTTGTGGGCTTTGCTGAGCTCTGGCAGAGGGAAGTGGAGGAGCAGGCAGCTTCCCTCTGACTTGCCAATTACACTTCACCCTTCCCAGCTTTCAGGCTCTGTGCTGGAGGCTCCTCCCTGCACCCAGCCCTCCCTGAGTGCTCAACAGCCCAGCCCTTAGGGTGCTGCTTACTGACAGGGAGACTCGCTCCTTCCAAGGAGCCGGGGTGGCTGGCCCGGGCTGTTGTCCCATGTTGGCTGCCTGGGAGTAGGGCCAGGCTAGGGGTCTTGCCTCCCTCCCCAGTTCTCCGTCCTGCCCTGCTGCTGGGAGCATGGAGCAGAGTGAAGCTGGCTGGGCCCTGGTGGATCTGTGTATGGAGTAGGCTGGCAAGTGCTGGGCATAGGGGCAGTCTGGTGGGCATAGGGGCAGTCTGGTGTGCTCAGGGTGGAATGGGCCAGGGAAGGGTCTTGCTGGCAAGTGGAGGAGAGACAGGAAGAGCCTTTTCTCCATTGTTGGTTGTGTGGGCTGTAGCCCAACAGTGGGGTGTACAGTATATGGGAGTGGGGAACTTCGCAAACCCAGCACAGGAATCTCTCCTCCTTCCACAAGTGCAATGCAGCCACCTCCTGGAGTGATACCTGGCAGCTGTTTAACGGCACAGCAATGCAGCGTGTCAGGACACGAAGAAGCAACCTGTATCTAGGTGAGGCAGCAAGGGGAATGGAGGAAAGTGAAGTTTGACAGCCAGTATTGGCAATTGGCTAAGAGGCTCAGGCAAATATATTGAGTACCAGGGGATCTCAGAGTGGCTGGCACTGGCTTTTTCTCTCTGGTGCAGATCATGGGGCTTCCAGCAGTAGCATGTCCTCTACTGCTATGCTGGGCATTAGGTGATACTGATGGAGTGTGGCATCTCCCAGCGTGCTCGCCCCACTGCCTGCAGCTCAGCTCCCTAGCCCATGCTGGGGCAGATGGGGCAGTACTGGCTGCCTACTGACTCGCTAGCCTCTGGGCTAGTTCTAGGGAAGTGGGGGCCCCTGCACAGCTATTCAAATTGCCACCCGATTGCAAAGGCCAAGACTAATCATCTCTCTTCCCAGCAGCCTCCCCCCAAACCTGCTCTGCCTGTACAGCTAAGGGCAGGGGAATTGTCTCCTGCTTGGGGGTTAGAGACGTACCCAGAGCTGGTCTGCAGAGGCGATTAGGGTGGCAGTGTATGGAGGTTTCCCATTACACAGGCAGCTGGAAGAACCTGTAATGTATCCCGGCCAGGAGACAGGAAAGAGAGATCCCAGTTGTTTGGGGGGGACTCCAGAGCCTGCAGTCAGCCGACAGAAGCTCCTACTCTGCTCTTACATGGAGTGCTGCTGGAGTATTTCAGCCAAGCCCGGGGGTATGCCTGTGTCAGCTTTGTCTGAACTGGCTCTGAGCAGCCTGGCTGTTCTCTGGGTAGCCTGAGCCTGTGTGGCGTGAGAGTGCTGACCCAGGGCCTGGGCTGGGGGCAGGAAGTGTGAGTGAGTTGATTTCGCTGCACAGGTTTCAAGAACTGATACCCAGCTCTGCCTCAGGTCATGAAAAGTGAGTTTCCAAAACTACAAAGTGCAGAATGTCTCTTCCGAAAGCAGCTGCCGGCAGCTCTGGGGAACGCCCAGCCAAGCAGCCACCACCTGCACTTGCTACAGAGCAAGGGGCCGCCTTTCGCCCACTTTCACACACAGCCTCTGCCTTATTTGGCCGCCCACGTACATTTGCTTCTCACAAGTTCCAGCTCCGTGCAGCATCAGGGCTGTAGCTGCATGCACAGAGTGCCTGTAAGGAGAGATTCATAGCTTGGGTTGGCCTGCAGGCCATTGGGAGTCCTCGGTGCTCTCGCAGCCTCCTCTGGCTGGGGTTTAGGAGGGGAGGATCTGTGTGTGGAAGTGACTGCACTCAGTGAACTGAACAGGAGGGCAGGGCTGAGCATGGCCTTGTGCTCTCCACACTCTGACATTTTCCTTCAAGGGCTACGTCTAGCAAATGCTTTCCTGGCTGTGAGGATCGTACAGCGTTAGCTGTGTGCTCCCATCCAGTCGGTATAACCAATCATCACACGCTCTTCTCCTGCTTTGCTCCCATCCTTCATTGTTTGCTTCTCCTCTCACCGCCCACCTCGCATATCCTGTGGCTTTCTCCCTTCGTCACCTGTGTGGTGTTGAGGGGTAAGATGTTCCCCCATGTCCCGGCCGAGTGGCCAGGTGCTGAGCAGTCAGACACAGGTTTATTAGCATTCGCTAGCACCTCGCGCCCCAGCCAGGAATCAAGGCCCTATTGTGCTGGGTGCTGGATGCACATGTACCAAAGCAGCAGGAATTTACAGTCTCGTAGATGACAACAGGTGGGTAAAACAACCGGGGGCATGGGGCAGTGATTATCTTTACAAACAGCTGTCCCAGCCTGCCACGGCCTAGCCAAGGAAGGTGCCGCATAGGCATTGGGGCAAGGTGAGTTTAAGGAGGACAACGCAGAAGTGTTAGATCGTAATGGGAAGCTTTGCCCAGGCAGAAAGCACAGCATAGGTGTTTGCTGGGGAATTGGCCGAATGGGTCATGAAGGCTGGCATTGCTGGCAGAGGGGAGGGGGCTCGGGCTTGGTCATGTGTCAGAGGTGACAGGATGGATAGACTAGGTCCCAAATGGCCTGAAAGTAGCATGTTTAATGTGGTGGGGAAGAGGGACCAGGGGGAGAGGCAAAGAAGCTGATCTTCGCAGCAGTGTTCGTGTGGGCGTGATGGGGAAGGGATTTTGCCCTTGGTGAGGCCAAGAGGAGACAGTTGCAGTAGTCAAGATGTGAGATGACAAATGTCTGGACAAGGGTTTTGTGGGGGTGGGCAGACGAGACAGGTCGGGCCTTTGAAATGCGTAGGAAGAAGCTGCAAGATTTCGACAGAGCCTGCATGTGCTGAGCCAAAGGTGATGCCCAGGTGATGGTCCTGAGCTGCAGGGAGGTGGGAGGGACTCACCAATGTAACAGAGACGGGTGCATGTGGGGTCGTTCAGAGCTCCACTTGCACATAATGTTGTTTGCTGGCTGGCCATGCATCAGACGATGATGTGGGGGGGAGGAGAGAATTCAATTTGGATGGAAGGGGGCAGGTTCTGAGTAAAGAGGTGGCTCTGGGAGTGGAGCTGGGCAAATCAATGACTTTTTAGTTCAGTAAGCAAACCGAAAATTCAGGGGAAATGTTTGGTTTGGTTCTGAAAATGTTTGGAATTTGCTGACACCTGGGGAAAGGTCATTTCAGGCACCAAACCACCTGGGTCTGTTTTTGCCCATGTGTTAGGCATGTGGGAGGCTCAGGGACTGGAACTCAGCTCCCCTCTGTGAGCACCTTAACCAAAAGGCTATTCTAGGGTGGGTGGCTCGCACTCTTCTGTTCAAACTCTGCTGCTTGGTATAAACATTTAACTCTCTTTTGGGCCAAAGAGCGCGAGAAGGACTGTATAGCCTGGTGGTTGAGGCAGGAGCTGTGGATTCCAGTTTTCTCTCTGCCTGAATCAGAGGCGGGATTTGACTCCATATCTCCCATGCGTGTGCCTTAATCACCAAGCTCCAGTGTCCTCCTTGGTCTCTCTGGCCCAACGAATGGTTACATATTTATACAAAGTGGAACAGCTTTAGAGGAGCAGTTGACAGCAGAACAGCTTACAGCCTGGGGGTTGGGCTGTTCACGTGGGTGGGGGAGACCGGTCCCCAAGTCCTTTCCCCAGCCTGGGGATTCAAAGCTGGATCTCCCACCTTCTAGGCAAGTGGCCTAACCACTGAGCTAAGAGTGATAAAGGGGACAGATAGACAAGCCCACTCTGCTGGCTCTGAAACACACTTCCTTGGTTGACATGAGCAGCTCAAATTTGCAAATAGTTTCAGGTCGACCAAAACTGCATTTTTTTGGTGAATAAACTGAACAATTTAGACTCCAAGACCAGAAGGGATCATCATGATCATCTAGTTTGACCTCCTACACATTGCAGGCCCCAGAACCTGGGAGTAGCACTCTCCATGAGTCACCAGTGATGATGGTTGAAGCCATGCTTTCAAGTAAGATCAGCCAGCTATCGGTTTCAGGGTGAGCAGAGGGTGGGTCCCTCACTAAACAGGGTGGTGGTGGAGGAGGAGGACCCAGTGGGTGAGCTGTTGATGTTAGAGGCTGGAGGAGAACCAGGGTGAAGGGACTCACTCCTTTCAGAGGTAAAACCATACACAAGGCTGAAATGCCTCTGCTCTGCTGGCAGCCCCGTCCTCCACCTTGCAAGTCCTGGCTATACTTCTGAGTCGAAACTTCCAGCATAGGCCATTGATTCTCGGTGTCCCTGCTTCTGGGTGCTGAAGCTGAGACACCTTAAAAGGGCCTGATTTTCCTAGATGCTAGGTACTCACAACTCTTCACAGCCAATGTGAGCTGCTTATGCTTAGCACGGTTCAGAAATGAAGTCTAAGGTGGCTCAGGTGCCTTGGTGGTTAAGATGTGCAGAGGGGGAGAGAAGGGGTCCTGCTCTCTTCTTTTGCAGAAGTTCCTACCAATCCTAGGCTTGGCTCTGCCCACGTTCTACTGTGAAAACTTCTCAATAGTGGATACCTGCGTCCAACAGCTGCTGGCATGCCACGGGGCAGTATGCAGAATGGACCATGAACTGGTGCAGTTCTCTGAGGGGCCCCTAGGGGGTGCACTTCATTGAAACAAATATACTAGAGCAGGGGTTCTCAAACTTCATTACACTGCGACCCCCTTTTGACAACAAAAATTACTACATGACCCCAAGAGGGTTATATAGAAGCTTGAGCCCACCCAGGCGGAGGCCAAAGCCAAAGGGTGGGGTTCCAGCCCCAGACCCCAGCAAGTCTAACACCAGCCCTGGCAACCCCATTAAAATTGGGTCCTGACCCACTCTGGGGTCCTGACCTACAGTTTGAGAACCCCTGCACTTGAGCAGTGGTTTTCAACCTTTTATTTTTTCATTTGTGGACCCCTAAAAATTTTCAAATGGAGGTGTGGACCCCTTTGGAAATCTTAGATGTACTCTGCGGTGCCCCAGGCGTCTGCCGGGCCCCAGGTTGAAAACCTCTGTCTTACAGTAACAACTCTCATCATTATAGAATCCTACGACTGGAAGGGACCTTGAGAGGTCATCTAGTCCGGTCCCTAGCACTCATGGCAGGACTAAGCATTATCCAGACTATCCCTGACAGGTGTTTGTCCAACCTGCTCTTAAAAATCCCCAATGATGGAGATTTCACAACCTCCCTGGGCAATTTATTCCAGTGCTTAACCACTCTGACAGTTAGGAAGTTTTTCCTAATATCCAACCTAAACCTCCCTTGCTTCAATTTAAGCCCATTGCTTCTTGTCCTATCCTCAGAGGTTAAGAACAATTCTTTCCCCTCCTGCTTGTAACAACATTTTATGTACTTGAAAACTGTTATCATGTCCCCCCTCAGTCTTCTCTTCTCCAGACTAAACAAACCCAGTTTTTTCAATCTTCCCTCACAGGTCATGTTTTCTAGACCTTTTAATCATTTTTTTGCTCTTCTCTGGACTCTCTCCAATTTGTCCACATGTTTCCTGAAATGTGGCACCCAGAACTGGACACAATACTCCAGTTGAGGCCTAATCAGCACGGAGTGGAGTGGAAGAATGACTTCTCATGTCTTGCTTACAACACTCCTGCTAATACATCCCAAAATGATGTTCACTTTCTTTTTTTTGCAACAGCGTTACACTGTTGACTCATATTTAGCTTGTGGTGCACTATGACCCCCCAGATCCCTTTCCGCAGTACTCCTTACTAGGCAGTTGTTTCCCATTGTGTGTATGTGCAACTGATTGTTCCTTCCTAAGTGGAGTACTTTGCATTTGTCCTTATTGAATTTCATCCTATTTACTTCAGACCATTTCTCCAGTTTGTCCAAATCATTTTGAATTTTAATCCTATCCTCCAAAGCACTTGCAACCCCTCCCAGCTTGGTATCATCTGCAAACTTTATAAGTGTACCCTCTATGCCATTATATAAATCACTGATGAAGATATTGAACAGAACTGGACCCAGAACTGATCCCTGCGGGACCTCACTCGTTATGCCCTTCCAGCATGACTGTGTACCACTGATAACTACTCTCTGGGA
Source organism: Terrapene triunguis (assembly GCF_002925995.2). Taxonomy (NCBI): domain Eukaryota; kingdom Metazoa; phylum Chordata; order Testudines; family Emydidae; genus Terrapene; species Terrapene triunguis. The sequence goes on along the minus strand of NW_020664805.1, from coordinate 553,304 downwards.
ACGATTTTCCAACCAGTTTTTCACCCACCTTATAGTAGCTCCATCAAGGTTGCATTTCCCTGGTTCGTGTATGAGAAGGTCATGTGAGACAGTATCAAAAGCTTTAGTAAAGTCAAGATATACCACGTCTACTGCTTCCCCACATCCACAAGGCTTGTTACCCTGTCAAAGAAAGCTATCAGGTTGGTGTGACATGATTTGTTCTTGACAAATCCAGGCTGACTGTTACTTATCAGCTTATTATCTTCTAGGTGTTTGCAAACCGATTGCTTAGTTATTTGCTCCATATCTATCCGGGTACAGAAGTTAAGCTGACTGGTCTGTAATTCCCCGGGTTGTCCTTATTTCCCTTTTTATAGATGGGCACTCTATTTGCCCTTTTCCAGTCTTCTGGAATCTCTCCCGTCTTCCATGACTTTTCAAAGATAATTGCTAATGGCTCAGATATCTCCTCAGTCAGCTCCTTGAGTATTCTAGGATGCATTTCATCAGGCCCTGGTGACTTGAAGACCTCTAATTTGTCTAAGTAATTTTTGACTTGTTCTTTTCCTATTGTAGCCTCAGATCCTACCTCATTTTCACTGGTGTTCACTATGTTAGATGTCCAATCACCACCAACTTTCTTGGTGAAAACCGAAACAAAGAAGTCATTAAGCACCTCTGCCATTTCCACATTTTCTGTTGTTATTCCCCCCTCTCCCCACTCATTGAGTAACAGGCCTACCCTGTCCTTGGTCTTCCTCTTACTTCTGGTGTCTTTGTAGAATGTTTTCTTGTTGCCCTTTATGTCTCTAGCTAGTTTGATCTCGTTTTGTGCCCTGGCCTTTCTAATTTTGTCCCTACAGATTTGTGTTATTTGTTCATATTCATCATCATCATCATGTTCCCATTGCACCTCTGGCATTTAGGGCAGTGAGGAAGCTACTCTAGTCCTGTCTGTTTCTGGCAAGTCTTTCAGTAGTTCCCCAGCTGTGCTCCAGGTTTCCACAACACCCTACAGCCTTCAGCAGCTGCTGCCGGGGACACTGCCTCTTGATTCTTCCCTGAGGTCAGTGGAAAGGCTGGGATCCTTCCTGTGGCTTCTCCTTAGCAGCAGGGGTCAGAGCCCCTTCCCTCCTCCAGCCAGGGCTCAGCAGAGCTGTAGAATGTGTCTTCCCTTCCCTTCTCAGATTGGTGCTGTGCCCCAGGCTGGGACAACGTGGGAACTCAGTTCCAGAATAAGAGCTCGCCTGCAGCAGCACGGGGAAACCTGCAGCACCCATCGCCCCAGGAAGAGATGCTCGCTCCAGGGCAGCATTGAGGTGCCATGAGAACTGGGGGGGGAGCAGCTCAGCCCAAGGGAGAAACAGCGCAGTCCTAGGAAATCTAGTTGTGCCTCTGGAGTGGTGGGCACAGGTGATGGTGCTGTGGAAGCCGTCAGGATTGGCCCTGAATGTGCAAACGTGTAGGAGCCAGTCCCTGCTAACAGTGGAAAGGCCTGTTTTGAAATACCCTTGAAGAGGAAGGATGGGGTAAAAAGAGCCTTCCATGGCCCTGCCTCCTCTCCGCTGCCCTCTCAAGCCACCTCTGCCCTGTCTCCCCTCCAGATGCCCGGCTCAGTCTGTTTACAGCAGGTGAAACGGAAAATGACAGCACTGGATTTATGGCTTATTCCGACAATCTATAACCCGCTGCCACCCCCAAGCTGCTTCCCCCGCCCCCAGGCCTTTCCTCCCTATGGCTGGAGGGGTCTTAACAGGCCACTTCACCTTGACGGGTCCTTTGCAATATGTTAGCTACTGTGCTAATCCATCTGTCCCCCCTGGCATTCGCTGTGACGTGGGGGCACCTGCCCCGCCCGAGGCAGAGCTCTGGCTGGCCCCAAAGCTTGTCTCTCACCTGCAGGAGCTGGCCCAGTCGAAGATATTCCCTCCCCCACCTTGGGCACCGTGCGAGCGCCGAACACAGCCTGGCAGCTGCACCATTGGTGGAAAGTGTGTCAGTTTTGTCTATATATGGGCATGCCAGGGCTCCCGTATTAACCCTTTCCTCCCTTGCCTGGGCCTGCCGCTGGGGTTTGTCACTTCGCTTTTTGAGGTTTTGTTTCACGCTCTTATTTGCCTTCAAAGCCCAGTGTGTTTCACTTGTCAGTTTCTAGTTGACTCACTTTTTAACGGACTAATTCTAAGCAGCTGCTGGCTCAGGGGAGGGTCACAAGCGGCTCTGAGAAAGTCAGTTAGTGATTAGCGGAGCAAGAGCAGCAGAGCGGGGTTTCAGCCACGAGATGTTTCCATCGGAGGCACTTATTCAGCGGGCCGTGTTTATTAATCACACTCGGATGGGGCGCTGACAGCTGAACAGCATGAACGGCCCGGTACGCTGCTGTGCCTGGCACCAAACCCCTGCATAGATTGTCCCCAAAGTCTGGCACCACTGTTGCAATGTAAAGGAAATGCCGGAGGGGCCTGGATGGCTGAGTACTGCAGCATCGTGTGAAGCAGGCCAGGCTGTGGGATCCTGCTGACAGTTTTAGCCCCTGCATAACACGTGGCCACTGAGTTTGGGTGCCTCCATTTTTGGGGACCCACCATGACACAACCTGGGCCGGGTTCTCAGAGGTGCTGGGTGCTCCCAGCTCTGAATGGTGCTTGACCCCTCTGCAAGGTGTCTGTAATTGGGCACTCAGCTCTAGTCCTGATCAAAACCCCCACTGGAGCCGAGGGGAGTCTTTCCCCTGACTTCAGGGAGCCTTTGGATTGGGCCTTACTGACCGCTCCTGAGCACGTAGGCTGTAGCTTTCTCTTGCAGCAGGTGTGATGTGAACGAACATACTCACACGTGCGCACACACTCAACTAGCATCCTGTGCCAGGCTCAGCATGATCGTAGATGCTCTTCTATCCCTTCCTCACCTCTCTCCCACGTTTAGCCTGCCTAGCCAGCCCTACTAGTCCTTAACCCACATGCTGAAGCGGAGGTTAGCAGCAGTCACTTTCCACTGCAGAAGACAGCTCACTGCTGTGCTTGTCCAAACGCCTCCTCTCAGCAGGTGGCCTTCAGCCTTCTTTTCTTAGCTCTCCCTTGGCAGCAGACGGCCCTCTGAGGAAACCACCCGGGCCAACTCTCTGCTTTTCCCCAGTAGCATCGCTTGTGTCAGACTCCCTTGGATTCTCGGCAGTGTTCTGTATCCCAGTTACCCGCCATTGATTCAGGGGGCAAATTGGAAAAAAATCAGTTCCACAACCCAAGCTCCACCCACTCATCATGCTAACTTGAGCCATCGCTCACAGGAGGTTGAACAGACCTTTGAGGTATGAAGTCTCTCTCCCTTCTTGCTTACGTGGATTAGCCGTGAAATCGTTAACAATGGTAATGCAGTCATTCGGGTTCAGATTTAGCAAGTAACGTAGACAAATGCACATCTCCTTCAGACTCAGGCAGACACTGTTGCATTGGGGTACATCCGGGAGATGCTGAAAGTTATTTTCACAACCACCAGGGCTAGACACTTTTATATACACGGGGATTCTAGAGCACACAATGGCAGCCTCTTCCCATTTGCTGCTCCCAGGTTTGTTTGGGGAAAGGTCTCTCTCCTGCCCTCTCCTGCCCTTCAATAACTCACCCAGCTGTCATCCAGAGCCTGCAGAGAAAGAGACACAAGGGGTTCGAGATGCATAGGCCTACCACTCAGCTCCTGTTTCCAGTTGCTCACTACTCAGAGTTTGGCATCTACACGTGCTTCAGAAACTGCCTCCAAATCTCTCTATCTGCAGTGGCCCCGGCTGCTGCTCTCATCCTTGTGGTGAGATGTCAGCTGGACAGTGGGATGTTGTTATGGAACTGCTGAATGTGCTCTGCCTTTGCAACCTCACCAGAGAGCTGGCAATGGGATTTCCCCTGGAATTTTGCAGATTCCTGATTTTAAAAAGTGTCCCCTGATATGTTTGTATAATCAGCAGTCAGTTGCCAGGAATATAGGGGTCAGACCAGTGGTCCATCTTCTTGTCTTAAACACTGGCTACTTCCAGATACTTCAGAGGAAAAGGAAAAGAAGTTTCTTCCTGAGTTTACAGAGTTAGTAGTTGGTTTATGTCATGATGCATGAATGTTGATACCCCTTATAATACTTTGTTCTATCTTGTGTAACACAGATGATATTCTTATTATTCATATACACATCTAATTCTTTTGGGATACTTTTTAATATCTCTGACTCAGTGACATCTTGTGGCAGTGAGTTCCACAGGTCAGTCATGCATTGCATAAAAAAATATTTCCCTTAACTGGGTACCCCAATGTTTTAGTATTCTGAGAGAGTAAATAAATGACTAAATAAGAACACGTGATTCCCTTTCCTTATGCCACTGACTGTTTTACAACCCTGTCATGTCCCCTGCATTTGTCTCATCTCTAACAACATTGTATAGCCTCTCTCCAGGTCTTTCCCCATTTCCGGCACTGGTCTCTGGTCTCTTCTGCTTTTGCTGTGTGCTTTGTGCAATGGGATGACTAGCTCAGGACAAGTGATCAGAGCAAAGACAAGGCTGTGACTGGATCATGCAGGCTGGATCTCAGGCTGGGGGTTAGGTTAGGTGTATGCTTTGGAACTACGTTGGATGTGGAGCATTGGTGGACGCTGTCAACAGGTGCTGAGCTGGCTTTGGATAGTCCCTAGGCTCTGTTTGCCAGAAGCTGGGAATGGGCGACAGGGGATGGATCACTTGATGATTCCCTGTTCTGTTCATTCCCTCTGGGGCACCTGGCACTGGCCACTGTCAGAAGACAGGACACTGGGCTAGATGGACCTTTGATCTGACCCAGTAGGGCCGTTCTTCTGTTATGTTCTTATGAGTAAACAGCTGGGCAGTTGGCTGGCAGAGGCACCTCTGAATAAAAGTGCCTCCAGTGAACTACCGATACTGAAATGGAGCAGTGTTTCTTTAAGACCGAGCAGAGTAAAAGTGGGCTAGAAGGCAGCTGGGCCAGGATCTCTACTTCCCCTGCGAGTGCAGGAGTGAGCTGTGACCACAGGCAAGGAGGGGAAGTTGCTGTAGGGAGAGATAAGAAATATCAGAGCTTTCTCGGCAACCTGTCTGCACAGGCTGAGAAGAGCCCTTCCCCCTCACTGACTAATCCTTTGGCCACTGCATTGACACCAACAGCTTTGTGCTGCCCACTGCCCTTCTTGAGCCCTACCACTCACGCCCCCCCTGAGCCCCATAGGAAGAGAGTGACTGGCCCATGGCCCAGTCACATGTGCTAAGAGCCATGCCCTGCGTTCCCTGTAGTTCAGAGGCTGCCGTGATATTATTTCACTTTAAAAATTGTCTCTAGTCCATATGCATGTGAAGAAAACTTCTGAATGGGACTGTGGTGACCTGATGCAATGCCTGTCTGCCTGAGTCTGCAGCAAGCCTAAAGCAATAGCGCTGAAAGCGGGGAGCTGTTCCACTCATCTCAATGGGCTGGTAATTTTGGACTCGAACAAGGATAAAGGTACAAAGAACCCAGCTCACACTTACAGCACAGGAACTGAACCCACGAAAGTGGTGACTCTGAAAAGGATTTGGGGTGAAGATGGAAAGCGACTGAACGCATGCTTCCAGCGTGACGCGGCTGTAGATGTAGAGAGATGCAGCTGTACAGAGCATTAGTGAGATAATAGCTGGATACTGTGTCCAGTTCTGGTCCAGACTTCAAAAAGGACATTGGACGACTGGAAAGGGTTCAGAGACCGGCGAAAGAATGATCTGGGGTCTGGAAAACCTGCCTCAAAGTGCAACACTTAAGCAGCTTGGTCTATTTAACTTACTGAGACAAGGTTACGTGGTGACTTGGTCACGGTGTATAAGTATCTCCATGGGGAAAAGATTTCTGATGGTAGAGGGCTCTTTAATCTAGCACACAAGGCAAAAAGACAATTGCCGATTAGAAATGAAGCTCAGAGACTAACCATCCCTTTGAGCAGCTCACTAAGGGCTGTGGTAGAGTCCCCATAAATGGGAGTCTTTACATCAGGATTGGGTGTCTTTTTCTAAAAGATATGCAGAATGTAGGGGCTTGATGTAATCACTGGGTTACATTCTCTGGCCTGTGCTATGCAGGAAGTCAGACTAGATGATCAGAATGGTCCTTTCTGGCCTTACAATATATGAATCTAAATGTAAATGGCAACACTGTTAACTGTTTCAATACTTAAGCAACTAGCTGTCATAGAATCAGAGAATATCAGGGTTGGAAGGGACCTCAGGAGGTCATCTAGTCCAACCCCCTGCTCAAAGCAGGACCAATCCCCAACTAAATCATCCCAGCCAGGGCTTTGGCAAGCCGGACCTTAAAAACCTCTAAGGATGGAGATTCCACCACCTCCCTAGGTAACCCATTCCAGTGCTTCACCACCCTCCTAGTGAAAAAGTTTTTCCTAATATCCAACCTAGACCTCCCCCACTGCAGCTTGAGACCATTACTCCTTGTTCTGTCATCTGGTACCACTGAGAACAGCCTGAGCTGCTGCTTTTGGGTGCAGTGGCCAACATTGGGAAGAGAGCAATGAGGCAGACTCACTGTTAAGGGCTGCTGGGGTGGGGAACTAGGAGCTGAAGACCCCCCCCCCCAAATTTCAAATCACCTCTAACTCTGCCCACTAGGGCATGGGAAAGAGGAGATGCAACACTCCACCCATTCTCTTCTTCCTGAAAATCCAAATAGACTCCCACATCCCTGTTTGCAGCATTGTTCTAGCCGAGTGGGTCCCAGGACAGGAGAGAGACGAGGTGGGGGAGGGAACATCTTTTATTGGTCCCACTTCTGTTGGGGGCAGAGACAAGCTTTCAGGCCTGAAGAAGAGCTCAGTGGAGCTCCAAAGCTTGTCCCTGTCCCCACAGAAGTGGGTCCAATAAACGATGTCCCCTCCCCCACATCTTTGCAAGTATGAAAAGGCCCACGTGTCTCCTCCTGGGGCACTCAGCTCTCCAGCTTCCTGTCTGGCAATGCCTGCAGCGCTGTGTGGCAGCAGCACGGAGGGACAGTGAAAACTCAAGGGGCTGTAATGCCGCCCTATCCTGCTGGCATCATTCAACTGCAGTGAATGACGCCATGTTTGGATGTACTTGCATCTGCTACTGACTGCCCAGCTTGGCACAGGAACCAAGAAAGGGGGAGCTGCCCTACTGGAGCTCCAGGGCACTTGGCTGGGAGCTGGGTCATCTCAGCTGAGCTACAGGGAGGCCCTTAGGGCTTCTGCCCCTCTTTGCGGGGCTGCCTGCAGTCCTTGCTCCCATTTGCACACCCATCCAGTGCACGTCCCTCCCCAGGTCATGGACACCCTGGGCCTCCTTGGTGCAGAGCCTGCCCACCCCCAGGCTCTTGTGCCATGTGGCTTTGCCTGCCTATCAACCCCCTGGCTACACCACCAGGTTCAGTTCTGCTGCTGCTGTTTTTGATCTACCTTCTCCCTCCAGGCCATCACCCCAGTAACCTTCCTTTCTGCTCTCATCTGACAGCGGCTGTCCAGAGCTTCTGGTGCCTTTGACACCACCCTCTCTAGCATCATCACCTTCAGGTGAACACCTCAGTAGGGCTTGTCTCCAGGGCAAGAGGAGCATCAACGAGGACATCTCCAGCTCCCAATGTGCTAGCACCATCCATCACTTCTGACTCGGAATCCCCTTCTTCTTGTGCAGTAGCTCTGCCCACTATCACCTTTGCACTATCACTTCGATGTCACCAGTGTGCTTGACTGTCTCTAGTTGGAGCCTCACTCACATTCTCTGCCCCCAGGCTCCAGCAATTCACCAGCTCCCCAGCTGCCATATCAGCCAGCTCAGAGCCACCCTCTTGGAGTTTAAAATTAAATTAATGGAGATATCCTATCTCCTAGAACTAGAAGGGACCTTGAAAGGTCATCAAGTCCAGCCCCCTGCCTTTACTAGCAGGACCAAGTACTGATTTTGCCCGAGATCCCTAAGTGGCCCCCTCAAGGATTGAACTCACAGCCCTGGGTTTAGCAGGCCAATGCTCAAACCACTGAGCTGTCCCTCCCCCGACATCACATCTCCTTGGCTGTCTGCTTCACGTCCTGCTACCTACACTACAGGCTCCCCTGGCTTCTGCCCTCATCCTAGATTGCTGCTGCCCCTCTCCCTCTTCTTTGAGCCCCAGGAGAGCTGTTCTGGATCGTCTTGTGGATACTGTGCCAGGGAGTGGCCCCCTCCCCTGCTCCAGATTCCCAGCTCCCTCCAGCTGACTCAAGCCCCCTGGGGGCATTAGGCAGGGTCGGAAGCTGAGTGCTGCACGTCAGCAACCACCGTATCCCGGTCCAAGAGTCTGATGCTTGGATTCAGGGCGATTTTAAGAGAAAACTGCTGGGAGGGATCAAGGTAAAATGAAGGGCAGGAGAGGGAGGGTGGTGGCAGCAACAACAAATGGGTGGGTTTCTCCATCGCTCAGTTCATTGTGTCACTCTATTTAACTCTTTCCCCACAATGGCTACCTCCAGCCCGCTGCGGGTTAGTGTTGCTATACCTGGACTCCCAGCATAAGAACGGCCATACTGGGCCAGACCAATGGTCCATCTGCCCCAATGTCCTGTCTTCTGACAGTGGCAGAATGAGCAGGAATGAACAGAACAGGGCAATTATCTAGTGAGCCATCCCCTGTTGGTCAGTCCCAGCTTCTGGCAGTCAGAGGCTTAGTGACACCCAGAGCATGGGGTTGCGTCCCTGCCCATCCTGGCTAATATCCATTGATGCACCTAGGAACTTGTCTTATTCTTTTCTGAACCCAGTTATACTTTTGGCCCTCACAACATCCCCTGGCAATGAGTTCCACAGGTTGACTGGGCATGCTATGAAGAAATACTTTGTCTTAAACCTTCTGTCTGTTAATTTCATTGGGTGACCCCTAGTTCTCATGTTATGTGACGGGGTAAATAACACTTCCCTATTCAATTTTTCCACACTAGTCATGATATTCTAGTTTGTTCCAGTTCACATACTCCTGGATTTAATTCAGCCTAACTAATAAACACAACAGCAGCCGAGGCAGCACTGCCAGAGTGGCTCTTTCCCCTCCTGCCCTGGGATGTGATGAACAGTCACCCTGGCTTTTCTACACTGCCACATCACCTTGCAAAGGAGTCTGCTCAAAACTAAATGTTGGAATGTTCCATTTGGATTTGTGACCGGGGGGCGGGAGTCCGCAGTTTATCCACAGCCCCAGGACTTGGCTGTGTGTTGAATAATTATGAAACTCCCAGTTGGATTGTCTGAGCAGATGCTTCACTTTCACAAAAAGTCTCCAAGGCGTAAGACTGAATGAGCTGGCCAGCCGGGCTAGTGCGAGTGACTTCCATAGTTAGGCTGAGAAGAGCTGGCTTTTCAAAGTGCCCCAAAATGCATCTTCTTAAGAGAACTGTCTTCACAGTGGTTAATTTAACACAGGTGCACGCTTGGTGCCAACATCTATCATGCCATTGCAACAAATACAGATAATTAACTCTTTAGCTACTGGGCTAACATGCTGTTGAGAACACATAGCGAGCACTCATTGTCTCTGAGTTACACAGAACAAAACGCTTTTAGGTTTCCAAGTAAGATTATAGTTCTACTCTGAAAAGCCACCGGTGCTGATCTGCTCCTTACTTGTACTCAGAGGCAGAGCTGCCGATGTGAGTGACATCCATCAGTGAAGTTCTTTCCTCCTGCTATCCGGTACAGCTGCGGGTAGGGCCCTACCAAAATCACAGCCATGAAAAACGTGTCACGGACCGTTAAATCTGGTCTTCCCCCGTGAAATCTGGTCTTTCTTTTGGGTGCTTTTACCCTATACTATACAGATTTCACAGGGGAGACCAGCGTTTCTCAAATTGGGGGTCCAGACCCAAAAGGGAGTTGAAGGGGGTATTGACACCCTTACTTCTGCGCTGCCTTCAAAGCTGGGTGGCCAGAGAGTGGCGGCTGTTGGCCGGGCACCCACCTCTGTTGGCAGCGCCCCGCCAGCAGCAGTGCAGAAGTAAGTGTGGCAATACCATACCGTGCCACCCCTACTTCTGAGTTGCTGCCTTCAGAGCTGGGCAGCCAGAGAGTCTTTCACTGTAAGGCCAGTTTTCCAATAATTTTTGTAGCTCTTCTCTGAACCCTTTCCAATTTTTCAACATCCTTTTTGGAAGTGTGGACACCAGAATTGGATGTAGTATCCAGTAATGGTCTCGTCAATGCCCTATACAGAGATAATACCACCTCCCTGCTCCTACTCAATACTGCTCTGTTTGCACATCCAGGAATCATTTATCCTGCCTAGACACTGCATTGCACTGGGAGCTCATGTTCAATTGGTTCCCACCGTGACCCCGAAGCCCTTTCCAGTGTCACTGCTTTCTAGGATACAGTCCCCATCGTGAAAGTGTGACCTACATCGTTGGTTCCTAGATATAGAAATTTACTTTTGGCTGGGTTAAAATGCATATTGTTCAAATGAGCCAAGCTTACCAAGCAATTCTGATCACTCTGAAAAACTGACCTGTTCTTCTCTTTGTTTTCTACTTCACCAATTTTTGTGCCATCTGCAATGCCATTTTACCAGTAATGATTCTACATTTTGTTCCAGATCTCAATACAAATATTGGATAGCACTGGGTCAAGCACCGATCCCTGTGGAACCCCACTAGAAATGTCCTTTGGATGATGAGTTCTCATTTACAATTAATAGATTATAAAGCAAGAATGGTCCAGTGATCACCTAATCTGACCCCCTGCATAGCATAGGCCAGAAAACTTCCTTGAATGAATTCCTGTTTGAATAAAGCAGATCTTTAGAAAAAACATCCAATCTTGATTTAAAAATTGCCAGTGATGGAGAATCTATCACAATCCTTGGTAAATTGTTCTAAAGGTTAATTATTCACTGTTAAAATTTTGAACCTTATTTCCTGTCTGAATTTGTCTGACTTCAGCTTCCAGCCATTGGATCTTGTAATACCTTTGTCGGTTAGATTGAAGAGTCCAGTATCAAATATGTGTTCCCCTCAGTAGGTACTTATAGACTGTGATTAAGTCACCCCTTAGTCTTCTTTTTTTAAGATAATAGATTGAGTTTCTTGAGTATATCACTGTAAGTCACGTTTTCTAATCCTTTAATCACTCTTGTGGGTCTTCTCTGAACCTCTCCAATTTATCAACATCCTTCTTGAATTGTGGGCACCAGAACTGGACACAGGATTCCAGCAGCGGTCGCAGCAGTGGCAAATGCAGAGGTAAAATAACATTCAAATTCTTACTCAAGATTCCCCGGTTTATACATCTGAAGATCACATTAGCCCTTTTGGCCATGGCATCACACAGAGAGGTCATGTTCAGCTGATTATCCACCATGACCCCCAGATCTTTTTCAGAGTCCCTGCTTCCCAGGATAGAGCCCCCCATCCGGTAAGTATGGCCTGCATTTTTTGTTGCTAGACGTTGGCTGTATTAAAAGGCATATTGTTTGCTTGTGCCCAGTTTACCAAGCAATCCAGATTGCTATGTATCAATGACCTCTCCACATCATTATTTACCACTCATCCAGTCTTTGTGCCATCTGCAAACTTTATCAGTGATGATTTTATGTTTCCTTCCAGGTCATTGGTAAAATGTTAAATTGCATAGAGTCAAGAGAACAGGAGTACTTGTGGCACCTTAGAGACTAACAAATGTATTTGAGCATAAGCTTTCGTGGGCTACAGCCCACTTCTTCGGATGCACAGAATGGAACATATATTGAGGAGATATATATACACATACAGAGAGCATGAAAAGGTGGGAGTTGTCTTACCACCTCTGAGAGGCCAATTAAGTAAGAGAAAAAAAGTTTGAAGTGATAATCAAGATAGCCCAGTACAGTCAGTTTGATAAGAAGTGTGAGAGTACTTACATGGGGAGATAGATTCAATGTTTGTAATGGCTCAGCCATTCCCAGAGTCAAGACTGATCCATGTGGAACTCCACTGGAAAGACACCTGCTAGATTACACTTCCCTATTTACAATTACATTTTGAGACCTATAAGTTAGCCAGTTTTTAATCCATTTAATGTATGCCATTTAATTGATTCTGTATCATGCTAGTTTATTAAGCAAAATGTGTGGAACCAATCACATGCCTTACAGAAGTTTAAATATATTACATCAAGTTACCTCTATTACCCCTTCAGTTACTTCTTGAGATCTATTAGTTAGCTAGTTTTTAATCCATTTAGTATGTGCTGATTTTTTTTAAAATCAGTATGTTGTGCAGTGTTTACAAAAGTCTGAATATATGATGTCAAAAATTCCCTTTATCAATCACTAGTTTTAGTACATTGGTTGCAACAATACATTGTTTTGTATACCCAAGCTCTTTTAATAGCCAATAGGGACATAACAATCACTTTATGGCTTCAATAACCCATGTGCATCAGACTCAAAGATAATTAACCCTTTAGTTACTGGTGCAAAGCACATATTTAATATACAGCACAGGCAATGACAATAAAAACTTCCCCACAATGCATTTTCAATGTGCCTCAACCTTGACTTAAACAGGCCTCCTCTGGGGAAGGAAGGGTAGCTAAGTCTCCACTCCCATTCAGTCCTTGGCCTCTTTGCTGCAGATGTCAAGAAGGTTGCCAAATGGCACCAATTTTGTGATGTGGAATGTCCACTAAGATCTTAACTGAGATTATTAAACTGTCATGTGGGCTCTCCCTATATGTCTGTCAGATAGTGACAGCTCTCAATCACTTCTAGCCTTGCATGGATTCAGATTGTGAAGTGTGAAGTAGAAGGCTCTGTATCCCATTTCCAGTCCCCTGAACTTCCCAGTCCCTTTGCAAATCCATATCTAATTGGCTTTGTCTACTGTTGGCCCCAGGTCATTGTTCACCATTATGGGGTCCTGGATTTCATTCCTTTAGAACATCTGGATTTTTCTATTTCCTCCTTGCTGTGTTGGTGAAAGCTCAGTCAGACAGTCTGGATCACTAGGAAATGCATTTAGGCCTTGCATTCTGCTGCTAGAAGTCTACTGAGGTGCTTCCAGCTCCCTGCCTAAATGAATATTACAGTAATTCATATAACTGAGAGCAACAAACTCCTCCCCTTTCCCAAACATCACTCCTGCCATGTGGCTCAGAAATTCAGGAGCCAGCCTGGCCTCCTGACCCCTTTTGGGTGCTGGAATACTCTCTCCGGTTCATCAATCATAGAACCATAGAATCACAGAAATGTAGGGTTGGAAGGGACATTAAGTGGCAGGACCAAGTATATCTAGACCATCCCAGGCAGGTGTTTGGCCAACCTGTTCTTAAAAACCTCCAGTGACAGGGATTCTACAACCTCCCTTAGAAGCTACCTTTATAGTTGAGAAGTTTTTCCCAATATCTAACCTAAATCTCCCGTGCTGAAGATTAAGCGCACTACTTCTTGTCCTATCTCCAGTGGACATGGAGAACAATTGATCCCTTTTCTCTTTATAACAGCCTTTACCATACTGGAAGACTGTTATCAGGTCCCCTCTCGGATTCTTTTCTAAAGAATAAACACGCCCAGGTTTTTTTTAATCTTTCTTCATAGGTCAGGTTTCTAAACCTTTTATCTCCAGTCCACTTCTGCCTCGGGTAGCCTGAGTACCTTTGGACACATTCAATAGGGGTCCAATGTTGTCACCCATACTCATATTGAGTAATACCTTACTCCAGAAGTACCCCATTGAAATCAGTGGAGTAAAGAATGGAGCCAGGGTGAGAGTGATAGGCTGGGACCTCAGTGAGTGACATGCCATTGAAATCTACCCGCCCCATCTTCCTTGTACCCCTCAGTAATTCTGACCACCAGCAATGGTGCAACATCCCCTTTGAGGCTGCTAGTCTGTGTTCTGGAAGATTGGTGCTCTGGCCCTCGTGCTGGCATTGCAAGCTCCTTCAGCTCTGTGCCAGGGGCACATGACTTGCAACAGGTGCATGTGCTTGAACTAGTGCTTCAAGTGCAAACTGATCTAAAGTTAACTCCAGCTCCTGGCTGGGAATGAGGAGAACTGGAGGCACCAGTGGAAAAAGGCCTTATCTCTAGCTTGCTGTGCTTCGTCTTCATCACTGGAGGCCACACTGCAGGATCTGCACTGCTCACCCACCTACGGGCCATGCTGCTCTGGCGAGTCATCCAGCTGGTGATTCTGTTGGGACTTCATAGGTCAAGGAAGGAGAATGCCTAGCTGGGGATACAAACCCAAAAGGAAGGGGGAGTCAGTTACTAAGGGCCTGTGGAAAGCAGATGCTTGGAAAAAACATGTTTGTTGCTCTGAAAGGCAAAGTTCCAAAGAGCTTAAATGGCTGTGACTGCAACAGTGTTTCTTGCTTCCTGTGAGTCTTTTCTGCAGTAGCAGCGGTTCTGTGTAGTTGTCGCTTGAGAATACTCTGCGGTCAGACTGCTGGAGTGTCACTGGGTGGGACAGCTACACACGTTATCTTTCTAGCAGCTACGGCTCTTCCTGTGGTTGAACCCACGTGGGTAGGATGGGGTTAAAAGCAGGCTCACTCTTTGGTGGGGGCGTCCATTCCTTCTGAGACACCATGAGTGCAACATGCTGCACCCTGAGCAGCAGCAGCAGAGGCAGCGGGTAGACAATTGACAGTCTTGTATTGTGGTTTTTACCCTGTACAGCTCATCATGCACGAGGCAGAATTTGGTAATGTATTTAGAACTCTCCTAATGACCCTGTCCACGAGGAAACTCCCTGGGCAGTGATGCTGCAGCTTCACAGGGGAAGGTCTGCCTTTCTGGGTGCTGCTCAGAGTCCAGACAATAGCCCTTGTAAGGGGTGTGTAAAGTGTGTGACTGTCTGTGTGTGCGTGTATGTGCGTTTGCAGAGAGACTGAGCACACCAGAGAATGGGGACTGGGGAGCACCAATCAAGTGCAGTGTCTGGGTTGCGTCTGCTCATTTACCCTTTAACTGTCAATTGTTCCCTCTGAAAGAGGCCACTTCAGTGCCCAGTTTCTGAGACCCAGATGTGAGGCAGTTGGACAGCACCTGACCAGGTAAGAAAGACCCCCCCCCAGAGGCAGAGGCTGGCAGGCTCCCTGCCGAAGCTCCAAAAGGCTTTATTTAAGCTAATGCTGTGAGCAGGCGGAATGGGGCCTGCCTAGGTACTGCCAGGAGCAGGGGCCTGCCTGGGTTGCCATGTGCCCACCAGAAGCTGCCTGGGTAGATGTGTGCCACTGGGGACTGCCTGGATGGCCATGTGCATGCCAGGAGCTGGGGCTCCTCGTGGTCATGTGCCCATTGGGTGCTGGGACTCAGGGGGCTCTTGGCTGCACTTATCCTTCACCACCTTCTTTGGTCTGGTTTAGACTGTGCAAAGGGGAGGATGGGCCCAGGGAACAGGCAGTGAGGGAGGAAGTGTCAAAAGCAGAAGTGCAGAGTTCTGTCAGTGACTGTTGGAGACGGGTCCTAGAACCAGGGCGGAGCTGGCAGCTGGGGCGAGCTAGTGGGGGGCCCCTTGCCCATGTCCCTGCCTAGGGCTCTTAACGCAGGTGCGTCCGTGAGTGAGGCTCAGCGAGGGCGTTTTCCCAGCAGCAGGGACCTGGTAACAAGCTCATTGGAGGCAGGATATTTCCCCCGAATTGATAAGGCAGAGTCTGTAGTGAAGTTAGTTCTGTCCCACGTCGTTAGGAACCCGGAGTGGGGGGGAGGAGGGAGGCTGGCTGGCTGTGTGTCCCACGTCGTTAGGA
>NW_020664805.1:530899-537573 GCF_002925995.2 Terrapene triunguis | reverse complement strand
CCGGAGCTGGCTGTTCCCCCACTGCTTGCTTCCAAAGCTCCTGCTCCAAGAGGACGCTGTGTCTGCTTTGCTGGCTTCAGGCTCTGGGTTTGGTGCGCTAGGGCCTATCTCCAAACAATCAGTTTGCTAATAAGGGGAATTTCCCATTGTCGCCCCCTAGAGTAAGGGCTGCCTGGGGAAAAGGCCATCAATGCATCAGCAGAGCCTCAGCCACACCAGCTTTTTTGGGGACATTTCCTCACACGCAGGCAGAGCCCTGGTTGGCGCAATAGTGGGAGCTGAGTGCGGGGCAAGCTCCAGGTCTCTTGGAAGGCCCCTCATCCCTCCCCTCCATGGAGTGGGCAGCTGCTCTGACGACCATGTGGGTAAAAGGCTGGTGGCAAGTTTACCTGGGGCACCAACCCACGTTCCCACAATCTGCTGAGCTGACCTGGAGTTCGCATCAGTGGGAAAAGGTTTCGAAAATAGCCTTTTGCAGTCACAGCACATGAGGGGCTGGGCTGGGGCACAGGGCAGAGTCTCCTTTGGCTGGGACTGGGAGAGTGAGGGGCCAGGATGGGGGGTGAGTCAGTCTCCTGTGGCCAAGAATATCTTGATTCCTATGGGAGAATAGTTAGCCCTGGGAAAGCAGCCTCATAGACCTGTTGCTCCATTATAAAACCTAGCTGCCAACTGGAAGCAGCTGTAAATCTGCCCCTGTGATGGCCACAGGGTCTGTTTTCCTGTCTGAGTGGGGGATGGGTCCTGGCTGCCACTCAGGGCCTTTCTAAGGACCTGCTGGAGGAAGAGAGCCTGTGACGGGCTGAAGAGGAGCTGCACGGCGATTGAGAGACAGTGCAGTCACCCATAAAGTAGAAAGCACTACTAAACAGCACTGCAGGGTGTAGTGTTTCCTACTTTATGGATGAGTGTACTGTGGGCTACGGAGAAGAGAGCACTACAGTCACCAGGACACGCGACTGCCTGCACCCACCACTGGAACGGATTGCTGCAGCCACGGCCATCATGGATTGGGAAGCCCTGTGAGCACTTGGGCTGCGCTCTGTGTGGTGCTGGGCACTGCCACCGCCTGGAGCCTGTGTTAATAGTGCCCCAGAGTCCATGCTTAGCTCCTGAATCTTTCCACAGTCTCTTATCTTCCACTCCTTAAATATGGAGAGTTTGATCAGCTACAACTACTGCCCCGGGCAGAGCTGGGAGTGCACTGGAAGTGCTAGGGGAAGGGTATTCAGTTCCCTATGGGGTGGGGGGGAAGGTGAGGGGCACCCTGTACACACCAGGCTCCAGGAGTGAAGTGTTGCTGATGGGTTAGATCTAGGCAGACTTTAGAGATATGAGCGTAGGTGCTGCAGCTCCCAGGCAGGCTTTTGTGGGCCCAGAGCCACATCCTCCTGCTTTGACAAATGTTTTTCTTGCCCCTATTACAGTGTGACAGACCGACATAAATAACTGAGGCAAACGCCTGGCTGCAATGGCAGGACACAGGCAACACACAATGTACTGCCAAGCACAGAAAGCAGCGCAATGTGTTTCCTCTCTCTGAGCTACAGCAGCCTGCAGCGTTCGTATAACTGCTCAGGGCGTACGCTGCAGGCTCCAGTGCAGGGTGGAAGCTGACTGGGTCTCTTTAAGGTCTTGTTTGATGTGTCTTTTGGATTGTTTTGAATTGTTTCATTATGATGTACGGTGCTGGGATAGGAGTGGGTTAATCAATAAAATGTTTGATTTTTTTTGTAGACTTTTTTTGCTATATTTGTATAAAACACAAAGTCAAGGTAAGATACTTACCAGCATCAGTTCAGACACAAACGCTTGGGAATCTACCACGCAGGCAGGCACTGTGCCCCAGCTTGCACTATAAAGGGTCCAGGGTTTACGTGCCTATTATCGAGTGTGGGCAGTCACTCTAGAGTTAAAGTTGCAATTGAGTTTCCACTAGAAGCCTGATTTTACTCCCTTTCTCTACGTCGCCAGTGAAAGGATTCTGGGCTCAGCACTAATTAGGTTAAGTCTGGGGCAGAATTTTATTTTTAACCAAATTTGAAGTGAATTGGGCCCTCAGTGAGGACACCCTCCAGTGAGTGTTCTCCACAGGCTATTTTGCAAGAGAGTTGAAAGAAAGAGAGAGCTACAAAGGGTTCACAGGTCGCTGCTGCTCCCCTCCACCTGCACACCCAGAGCTCCTTGGGAGCCCTGGCTGGTCTATACTGAATGGAAGCGGCGGTCACGGTCTGCTCAGAGCTGCTCTTCTACCACGAAGCCAAAGCAGAGTGGGGCATTCTGTGGGTGTGTTACTCTTCAAACCCTAGGGATGTGCCCCAAGAACTGTCTAGGCCTTGTCCTCTCTGGGCTTTATTCTGAGAACCCTCCCACTGTTGCTGCTCTGCTAATGACAGCCCTGTGAGAATGACTCTTCTGCCACTGTCACTATTTTGAATACAGTCTTGATTGCTCTGTATTAGACACACGAGGCTAGAGCCACAAAGGGATTTAGACTCCCAACTGTTACTTCAGCCACCTACGTCCAAAATTTAGATTGTAAAAGCCCCAGTTCAGCTGTTGCCTAACTCTATATTTCCAGCAGGAAAATCCCCTACATTTCTGCTGGGCATGTGCAAAATTCATTGGGCCAGACAGCAAGAGTGACTGTAGCCCAGTAGTTAGGGGACTCACCTGGGAGATTCAAATTCCACTCCCTGCTCCAATGACTCATAAGTATTTTATACAAAGTGGAACGGCCTCCACAGCGGGGATTCCCCCCCAAACACCCCGTAGCCCAGTAGTTAGGGCGGGCACATGGGAGAGCTGGGTTCAAACCTCAGGCAAAGTGGAAATTTGAACCTAGGTTTCCTACATGCCAGCCAAGGGCTTAACCTACTGGGTTTTAGGGTGTCAGTGCCTCAACAACCTGGAGTTTTCTTGAGAAAGGGCTGAGCTGGCTTAGGGCTAAGCTCCAGGAGTGTGCTTGTGGCTGTGAATCTGGCCCTCTCCCTCCGACCCAGACTTAGGTGCCAAAGTCCCTTTGAGGGGCAGGGCTTATGCCCACCTGTCTCAGCATTTTCTATTGGCTAGCTTAGACAGCTCCTTGCTCAGCTGTGGGCTTTTGTGACGCCCATTCGTAGGTGCCTAACTCTCCCCGGGTGTTGTGTAGGCACCTGGGCACCTAAACTGGAGGCTGTGGGTTCAACTAGGCAGCAGGGCACCTAACTGTTTGGTGTTCCAATTCTCAAATGCAGCCACCGTGACTACCAGGGGCTTTTCGTGTGGCCATAGCTTCCGGGGGGTGTGTGTGTGTGCAAAGCAGTGTTAACAAACATCACTTTTCACAGAAACAGACTTACTAGCTAGCAAGTCTTTCCAAAAAAGCAACCAAAAAGCAAAAGAAACAACAACAAAAAAGACAAGAACATGCCAAGCACGTTATTTGTTTCTCTTCGGTTTAGGACCAGTAAAGAATAGAAACAACTGTACATTATTTTTATTATTGCAGCTGCTGTAAAAATCGACATAAAATACAATGATTTGGACATGTCTATGTGCATATTTCTTTGTTTTTCCTAAAATTGATTAAGTATTTTAGGAAAAATTGTCAGAGCGGCACACTCTGAGGCCACCAAAAATTTTCTTGTGAGACCCCCAGTGTCAAAGACCCTGACAGCTTCCTGAAGGCCGGCCTACAATACGGCGCTCAATGTTGTTGATGCAGGGGGAGCTGCATCAGAATTGTAAACAGGGAACAGAAAGACCTGACTTCTGGATCTTGCAGGGGAAGCACTGGCAGGGTTCACAGAGAACATGAGTTTGTTACAGCCCCTTCTATGGAGTCTTTAGCTCAAGCTGTAGCAACTCATGTCTTCAGCTTTGAAGGGCTCAAGTTCAGTCCCTGCTGTGTTGGTTAACAGGGTGGCTGTCACTCCACACAAGCATGGATGGGCGGAGGGGAAACCGCAGTCCCCAGCAGGGCCCTCAACTGGCAGTCCCATGTCCAGGAACACTAACTGCAGCTGGGAAAGCGAAAAGGTGGATAGGGCATTTTGGGAGGTTACGTGCACAGTGCTCGAGGGACAGGGCAGCAAACTTTCATCTCCACAAGAGCAAAGGAACATGCAGCACCATCCTAGCAGTGCAACAGTGACATGACGAGTGCCTGAAGTGCAGCAAGCAGCCCCTGCAGAGTGGAACGGTGCAGCCTTTCACCAAGATACTCGCTTTATACATGGTGGTTTGGATCATTTGACAGCAGTGGCTGGCACCTGCCTGTGTGGGAAGCAGATGGGACCTGTGTGGGAGGCCTTACGTGTTGCCCAGTAGCTGAGGCAGCAGCACTGCCCATAGACCTTGCCTATAATGTTACGTCTACATTGGAGCTGGAGGTGTAATTTCCAGCTCCAGGAGACAGGCCCATGCTAGCTCTGATCAAACAGGCAGCCTAAAAATAGAAGTGTGGCGGGAGCGGCTAGCCACTCCGAGTGTGTGCCTGTGGTCTCGGATAGGGTCATAGCTGGGGCAGCTAGCTGCTCGTGACACCGCAGCCACACTGCTATTTTTAGCAGGCTAGTTAGCTCAGCGCTAGTGCAGGCATGTCTCCTTGATGTGGACGTTACACTTCCAGTCCCAGCACAGTCATGCCCTCCCACAATGGAGGGATGCTGGGGGCACAGAGATCAGAGGATTGGGAGCTGCTGGCAGCAAGGGAACTGATGTGAGGCGGGATGACCTGAGACAGCAGGTGTTAGACTCAGCCCCCTGAGCTCACTTTGTGGTGCTGTTGCCCGCAGTTAGGAGCACACGAATGGATGGAGGAATGGGGGAAGGAAGGAGGATGTTGGATTTTATGTGGTGATGCCAAATGCTGTGAGGGACGTGGGTGGAGGTGAGGGAAGGACATTGAGGCTGTGCCCTGCACCAGACTCACAAGCAGCATGGTGGAGTGTATATCTGGGGCCAAGATGGCCTCTACCACATCCAGGAGACGGCCAGACTATGACAAAGTGCATCTCTTTGGTTCATGATATCACAGCTGGCTCCTCAGGCCATGTTCCAGGCAGCCCAGCCCCTCACACCTCCTGGGCCAGTGTGTCCACAGCCAGAGCTCATCTGTGGCTTGCATTTCCCCAGAGCACCGTGTGCTGTGTTGAGTTTTACACAAAGCACAGGGCGTGTGGCAATTTGTTGCAGAATCATCCAGCATTGCGCAGATGTTGTCTCTGACACAGAAATGGGGAGGGGTCTCCCCACAGGGTAGTGAACTCAGTCTTGGAAGATGAGTCTGTGCACGATGGAACCCCTGTAACATTCCTGCCAATAGGCCCCCTTCACTCGCTTGCTATATGGCCTGATAAACCCCCAGTTCCTGACTTGCAGGTCAAAGCAACCCTTGTTTTTCCAGTTTGCTCAGACAATCCAACAGCAGTCACAGGATACATCCCATCTGTGAGTGGAGGAGCTGCTGCCGCAGGGCAAAGGTGGGAGAATCTACCAGGAGCTCCCCCGGCTCCAGACTCCAGCAGGGTGTGCACCACTATAAATGCTCCCTCCTGCCATGCAGGCTGGGAGAGGAGTGTCCCCGATTCCCAGGAGTGGAGCTGGACCTTAGGAGCAGGGAGCTGCTGGAAGGAAGTGGGCAGGAAAACCCAGCCACGCCCCCCACCCCCGACCCTCACATCAGCGCACCCCGGTTTTGGAATTTGAACTTTTAGAATCTGCTGCATGATTGGACCAGGAATTCTGCAAGGATCCGCTCCACCCCCACCCTCTCCCCAGACCACCGGGCAGCAGGCCCAAGGAGAGGGCCCTGTCTGGGAGCGTGTGCCTTGGGTGGCAGCTGCCGGAAGAACAGGCAATAACAATGGCAGCCAGGGTCAGAGTCTACTGAGCAAATAAAAGTAAAAACAAACCAAAAGGAAACAGGCAAAGAGGAAAACAACAGCACAAGTCAATGTAACTGAAAAATGAAACACGCAAGAGCAGGGGCTTCTAGACACACACTGTCTCTGCAAGCTGTGCACTGGGCTCTGCAACCACATGATCTTATCAGCCTTTCACTTCGCATCCCCTCCCTTCTCTAGCTGTTGTTTGTTAAAGCCACTTATTATGTCTGGTCTTAAAGCTGTCCGGGCAGGGCCTGTGCCCTACAAGACGTCTGTGCAGGGCCTGACACAGGGGGCCCTATTCCTGCTCAGGATCTCTGGGCATCACTGGAATAAAAATAATAAAAACCTGACAACAATTAGGCTGCTGCTGTGCTGAGACCACTACTCATCGTGCTGACCAATATGGGGTTTTGTTTCCTTGCATTCCCCCATCTGGCTGAACCCATCTTTGTCTCTTATACTGTGAGCTCTTTAGAAGTAAGAACAGTCTCTTTGTTCTGTACAGTGCCTCGCACAATGGGGTCATGATCCATTGCTGAGATACCCAGGCACTACAATAATAATGTAACCCAAGTTAATGGGTCTGATGAAAGGGGGAACCACACTTGTTGCCGGGTAGATGAGAGATGGGGAAGACTGCAGTGTGCTCACGTCGCCAAGGGTGTTGAGCCTCGTGACTGGGCAAACCCTGGGGGAAGGAAGGCTGACTAAGCCAGTCAGAGGGGGGATGAGAGGAGGACAGCTGTGCCTAAACGAGCGCGGGCGACCCCCCGACTGTCTCCCCTGCCTGAGGGGAGCGCG
>NW_020664805.1:490577-530889 GCF_002925995.2 Terrapene triunguis | reverse complement strand
AGGGGAGCGCGGGCGACCCCCCGACTGTCTCCCCTGCCTGAGGGGAGTGCGGGCGACCCCCCGCCTGTCTCCCCTGCCTGAGGGGAGCGCGGGCGACCCCCTGACTGTCTCCCTTGCCTGAGGGGAGCGCGGGCGACCCCCCGACTGTCTCCCCTGCCTGAGGGGAGTGCGGGCGACCCCCCGCCTGTCTCCCCCTGCCCGAAGGGAGTGCGGGCGATCCCCTGCCTGTCTCCCCTGCCTGAGGGGAGAGCGGGCGACCCCCTGACTGTCTTCCCCTGCCGAGGGGAGCGCGGGCGACCCCCCCGCCTGTCTCCCCCTGCCTGAGGGGAGCGCAGGCAACCCCCCGGACGGTCTCTCCCCCTGCCTGGGGTGTTGCCTATTTCGCCCTGAAAGGGGGTTTGCCAAACTATTCTGGGAGAGAGCAACTCATCTTAGAAACACTGAAGAGGCCCCCTATTCCATGGGGATTTTCCCCACTGAATCGCCTGTTGCTGCCGCAGAGAGGTTGGCCCCCTGAGCGAATTGGCACCCTAGTCACCTCGTCACACTCGAGCACCTTCAGGCCTGCAATGCCTCCTCAAGGTACGTGGCTTCCTCCACATCCCAGAGCCCACAGGTGAGGAGTAAGCTGGATTCGTGAATCCAGGGAAATCCACGCTGGTGTTGTGCTAGTTGGGGGTTGTATGGTGTTACTGATGTACCCACTCCAAATGCATCTTCCCCTTCCCTTGATATGCTTCCTCTATATTTCCCCTTGTAAATAAAGTGGACAGTTGTTGCTGGTTCATCCATTACAGAGGTTCAGAAGAGTGTACGTACGAGGTATCAGGCTAGTCACAGGGGTAAGTACTGGGTCAGGGAAAGTGGAAACCACACAGGGAGGCAAGGTGGGTTCCTGATTCCCTTAAACAGTCAGGTGAGGCACCACCAGCTGGCAGCTAAGAACCCAGGCTGCTGAAACCCACTGCAGCCAAAGCAGAAGGACACTGAGTAAGGGCTCCTGATGATTAGCTGCCCTTTAGGGGTATGGTGAAACCTGTGAAACCCGCTTACAAT
Organism: Terrapene triunguis; assembly: GCF_002925995.2. Lineage (NCBI taxonomy): Eukaryota > Metazoa > Chordata > Testudines > Emydidae > Terrapene > Terrapene triunguis. Next base: position 529,833 of record NW_020664805.1, on the reverse strand, counting down.
AATAATAGCAAGTAGTGTCTCTGTGGGGCCATACCATGGGATTCAATTAGCTGTTTCACTCCTCTGCCATTGGAAGCTTTGCTGATAGACTCATTTAGAGCAGCTCCTGTTACGTGGCCTTCAGGGACTTTGGGCCATGTTCTTCAAAGGTCTTTAGGCACCTGAAGATGCAGATAGGTGCCTAGTTGTATTTTCAAAAATGCCCAAGCAGCGAAGCAAACAATCAAAACTGAAGGGTGCTCAACCAGCATGTAAAATGCCAAGATATTGGGAAGAACAAATCAGAAACATCAGTGAACTGGAGGGCTCCAGGTCTCTGCACAGAACAATCCGCCTAGTAGAAACCCTCCACAGTGGTGTGCAAAGCAAAGGTTGACTCTCCCCAAACGCAGAATAGCGACTACAAGCTAGAGGTGGAAAGTGGGGACACAAAGCCTAGTCCAAATGAGCAGGGGAGAGACTGTGCAGTCGCCAGGCCAGAGGAGAGACTCCGAGGATAGACTCCTTTGCGCCACTGTCCCAAGTACAAGAGAGGACAAGGGAGAGATTTCCTCAAACTATCAGGAGCCATAAAAGACGCCTTGTTAAGGAATGAGGTGGCCTTGGGAGATGGCAGAGATGGAACTAACCTACAGAGTACTCTACCACTGAGTCAGGAATGGGCTCTCATCACAACTGGACCCCGGAAATCAGTGCTAAATGCAGCATGTGACCCCATCCTTGGGGAGTCGTACATGGGACTGACAGAGACCCGAAGGGACTGGCATTTTTCTTACACTTTTGCAATACTTGTATAGCTTTGTCCTGCCCATAAAGTTTCATTGAATTGAATTGTATTTGAAATGTATAGGTGGACAAGATAGATACAAGATCTGTCTGCTCTGCTATGTGATGTCTCTGAATAAGTGCTCAAAAATTGCAGTGACCTATTTTACTTCTGTGTTATACTGTGAACTCCTGTCTAATTTGCAGTCCAGCATCCTCTCGGCTCTCTCTTCAGAACCCCAGCTTTCCAGGTTTCACCTTCTGAATTTCCTAATGTAGGGGGATTTCAAGCAGACCCCATGCCTTTGGTTGATGTGGGTGAATTGTGTAGCTAGCCTAGAAGACAATGGTTTAGGGTGCGTTGGTTAGTGCTGCTCTATGGTTGCCATCATTAGTACATGGGGTGGGCAGGAGTTTTAGCTTGCCAGAGGGGAAGATGAGAAGCGTCTGAATCTTCCCTCTGATTAGAGGATTAGAGCCATCAGCTTCATCAGTTTTATCAGGAGAGGCAGCTGAAGGCAGAGCTGTGCGGCTTCCTCCTGTAGGAACTGACCATTCATGCGGGAGCTGATCTGGGAATGCATTTTACTGACAACAGAGTAACTCCTGCTGTCATGCAGTGCATTCCCTGCTGGGTGATCTCTTTAAGGACTCTGTGTCCTGGACGCATTCTGTACAGACTGCCAGACTGGGCTGTGGAGCTGTGACTGCTGGTCCAGCGGAGGTCTCTGTATTATTGGACTGCAGTTGCGGTTACCCACACCTATCCCCCAGCTGTCAAAATGCAAAGCTGCTTCAGCCAAAGAGTTAGAAAGTGATTAAAGACTGAGATGACAGGTGGGAGGGGCTCTTTGGTTTTGAGTCCAGTAGGGGTTCTGGGTGCATGCTGTCAATTTTGGTTCAGCAGAGGTAGCTGTGGATTAGAAATGCATGTTATCTGACAGCTCTGTATTGCAGTACCCTAACCTCTAATCAATAGGCAGCAAACACACCATTCCAGCATGATTTCCATGGAAACCAGAAGTCTCTTCCTATTGGAGGGCTCACAGGAGCTACACAGTCCTACTAGGTGCATGTCCCATTTTAATATTGATGACTTTGCACTATTTGTGCTGGTGATTTTGGTGATTCCACAGCTGGCAATGGAGCGTGCACTGGAAAAATCTAGCAAGCAGCACGGAAGGATTCCTTGGAGCTGTTAAGGGCTGACAACTTTACCAGCCCCTCCACTTACGTCATCGCTTCAGTGTGTGTGAGTATGAGGCAAGCACTAGATCGGACAAGGCCTCCGTAGCACAGAGCTGCCGATGAGCATCAGACCCTGAATAAATAAGCAGGCCTGCTGGATGCTGTTTGCTCTGGGAATGAGAACCGGAGACCCTGCTGAGTGATGACAGAGCCGGTGCATTGAGGATCTGCAGCTGAGAACACAGACCCTGATATTCTGCAGTTCATTTAGCAGTCTTTGTATGATGGGAAGGAGGGGGAGCTCACACTGTGGATTTTCAGTCTGCAAAACCTTTGACAGGTCATAATGAGGATGATGCAAGGTAACCCTTTCCTAGCAGAGAGACTCTTCCATTTCTTTTTATCCCAGCAGTGAAGAAATGCAGCCCAAGATGTTCCCGGGATTCTCTCCGGTGCTCAGGCTGTGATGCCTTCAGGGTTTTTATCCTGTCCTCTGGAGCTTTGTGGCTGCAGAAAATTCCTAGCCATAGACAGGGTGGGATCAGTGTTTGAGAGAAGCACATTGCCCCACAGAAAGACATGGAGAAACAGGAAGAAATGAAGCCACATGCTGACTTATTACAGCTGTCACCATGTCAGGGCTATCCGGCATGGCACAGCAGCGTAGTCCCTGAAGCTCTTGTATGTCAGGACTCAGCCTTGGTGACAGATATGCAAGAAGGTGGAGCCCCTTTGGTGGATCCTGGCAACGGAGTAGTTCTTGAACTGACGCCTGGGGTGCCAGAGCCTGGTCTAGCGGAAGTCAGAAACCAGTCAGTCCTGGTGCAATCCCAGGAAAGCTCCCTGTGGGCCCCAGGCCAATGGGAGGTGCCAATGCAACCTCTGGAGAGCATTAGGCCTCAGTGTGCAATGGAGGGGCTCAGACACTACCAGACAGATGGATCCTCCAAGGTAAGGCCATTTGCTTTCAGGTGGGGACCTGCCGCATGCGTTTCAGTTAAAGAAAGAGATTCATGTTGGTGTGTCAGCTGGGGTGCTTGTGAGATGAGACGCCAACACTGACTTGGTGTGGAGAGAGGCACAGGCTGTCTCTCCATGACTGAACCCGCTCGGTAAAGCTTTGCTGTGGGCTTGAGGTCAGTTCCGAGGAATGACTGTGTGCGTTGCTTGGAGGACTGAAAGTGAAGGCACCTGTCTAGCTGGTTGCCCTTTTGCAGGGATCTCCAATGGGCTGTACTTTGGCCAGTGCTGGAGGATGGTTTGTGGAGCTTGGATGAGAGCTACCTGGGGCTGCTGACTGTGGGGGTGTGCTGGTTCTCAGCAGATGCAGTCACTGTGCAGTGCAAAGGGGAAGGTAGATCTTTTTGTCACTGCAGCCTCTCCTCGCTCCTGGCTTTCAGACTGGAGAGTGTGATGGGATTAATTGGAAGCTTCTTCCATGATATCCTTTATCTGCTGAGGTGATGCGGTGCGAGTCTACTGGCCTCAGGCACTTGCACCACGGTTTGCAGATAACCCCAGGCATCATTCAGCCAGTACAGTACCTGACTCCACCCAGCATCTCCCTGGGGACAGGGCAACAGCGTTCCACAGTTTGTAAGTTCCCTCCTCTCCCGGACACGTCACACTCCCTCCATGTCCTCTTGGGGAATCCAGGAATTACTGTGAGAACCCCACCAATGGCAGCACACGGGACACGGGAATGGCCCAGCCAGGCTTTCTGAAAAGGGGAAGAATAGAGTCTGGGCCCATTATTACAGTGATAGACAGAGAAGGCCTGAAAAGGGGTTGGGTGTTTTACAATAGATATTCAGGACATGTCTACCCTGTATTCCTGGAAAACTCTCTGGGGAAGTGGCAGGTTTGGCACATTAGAGAAACTGCAAGTGAAAACGAATTAAGTGCAAAGGGACATGGCTTTAGTTTAGACACTTCGAACTTGTTTGGTTTTTTTGAATGCCCTGTTTAATGCAAACACTTGAAAAGTTCACTTTGTTAGGGAGTCACACTCAAAATTGTAGTGGAACGAGTGTAGCACGGTACCCGTGGGGTGGAGGCGGGTTTGTACTCATCCTGGCTTGCTCGTGCTACTGCTCTCTGCTGTGCAGCTATGCCACTGTTTTTAGTGCACTAGCTGAAGGAGAGAGAGTGTGAGTGTGAGAACACGAGCTGGGAATCACAAGCCCAGGTCATGCTGTAGACGTATTCTCAGAAGGGGAGAAAGGGCATTTGGAAGCTGCTGCTGGAAGCCTAGTTGCTGTGCTCACTGGAGTTGAGCACCTCTGGTGTGCTGTTGTTCCTCATTAGCCCCTGATCTGGCAAATGCAAATTGCCTGACTCCCTGAGAAGGTATTGGAGACCCTGTCTTCACAACTCACAGAGATGCGGTTTTTACCTTGGGGTAGCTAAGCATGGAGAAGAGCAGGAACTTCAGTTTACTGTGAGGTAAGATCGCTGACCATGGCGAGTTTACTTGCAGTAAAACTAAGGATATGTCTACACAGCAAAGAAAAACCCATGGCTGGCCTGTGCCAGGCGACTTGGGCTCGTGCGGCTTGGGCTGCGAGGCAGTTTCATTGCTGTGTAGACTTCTGGGCTCGGGCTGGAGCCCAGGCTCTGTGACCCTCCCACCTTGCAGGGTCCTGGAGCCCAGGCTGGAAGCAGAGGGGCAGTGAGGGTGCAGGGCTGTGTGTGAGGTGGGGAGGAGATGACTAGTTCTGATGTTACCGTGGGTAATCCCTGTTCAGTGTATCACACATCCATCTCGGTGCTTGCTTTATAGAGGCTCTGACTCTGCTCTGGCTCCTAGCAGGGGACTTGTTCCATTAGCTGCTGAGGAGGTTCAGTGATAGCAGTCATTGCACAGATACAATCCTGAACCCTCCCAGCCTTGTACGTTTCTGCAGACTACTTGCCTGGGTACCCCCCTAGGGATCCTGCAGACACTTGGCTGGGTGACCCCTTTAATGCCGTGTGTTCTCCTCCTCTCATGCACACCTCTCATTCTGGGAGTTGCCTCTCCTGTCCTTGGTTGTCAGTAGCCGTGGGCGCTGCTGCTGTGCAGTGAGTCAGAGTTCCAGCAGAGTCAGTGTGTCTCCCACTGGGAAAGAGTTAAACGTCTCATCCTGATGTCAAACACAAGATGGTTAAAGCTTATCAAGTGCGGCCCTGGATTGCTCCCCCGATGGCAGTCACAACTTAACATCCTAGGTCACTGGAGCGTAATTCACTATCAAGCGATAACAGATACTGATACTTGATTGGCCTGTGTGAAATGTGGTCTCTCAATCCAGTTCCTAGCAGGCAGGTGCTTGTGTCACAGAATAATGCTAGCGGAGGCTGGGAGGTGAATGGGCACAGACAGGATGCTACCCTCTTGTCTGAGGGCTGGTTCTTCCAGGTCAGGGCTGGGGCATGTGGGTGGGCATGGTGAGGTGAAGCTTATAATGTGTGTGCTGTGCTTGTTCTGGGAATAGAAGTTGTTTGTCCTCTAACAGGGCTGCTGTCACCAGCAGTAACCAGTGCCTTCTGCAAACCAAACATGTGCTCCTGCAGGGCAGGGTGTCCACCATCAGAGTGCCTGGCCCAGTAATGCACCCTGGGATGTTTTGTTGCTGGGGGAGCGCAGAAGTTGATTCTGTTCTGAAAACCTTGCAGTTTGGGTACCAGTTGTGGCTGGCGTGGCTTCTGTGCTTGGGGGGGTGGGGTTGGCCACTGTGTGCATTTCTTATTTTCTGGATGCCGACCTGAAACACCTCAGACCTGATTTTCTGACGTGCTGAGCGCTCACAACTTCAGCTGAGGTCACTGGGAGCTGCAGGTACTCAGCAACACTGTAAAATCAGAACCAAGGTCTCTCAGTCTGGACAGCCCATATCACTGGACATTTAAAAATTCGACTGAAAACTCTATTCACACTTAAGATCTCCTAAAATCCTGCAATTACTGAATATCAAAAGATAAAAAGGTACAATTTGAAGCAGACATACCAACAGATGAATTTGAAAATGCTGTTAAAGCCTTTCCAAATGGCAAGTCTCCAGCACCAGATGGCTTTAGCAGTGAGTCGTATACATTTGTTCAGGAGTTTTTAGTGTCTCAGGTACTTCAAAAGTTCTATAACTTCCTTAAAGAGGGAAAATTGCCCACTTCACGTTAGAAAACCAGTATACCCACACTCCTGACAAAAGATAAAAGGCCAGAAGATTGTACATATTGGGAGCAATATCATTAATCTAGGCAATAAGATATCAGCAAACCTCTCTCTAGCTCTGTCGTTATCCACCCACGCTGATGAAACATTTTATAAGGTTCTTTGGAACTATCTTTTTATAGTGCCGGAGACGTAATTTTGGACACCAGTTTATAACTCTTCTGCAGTTCTCCACATGAAGCTCTTTATTTGAACTTGGAGTCAGAGCCTTTATCTCTAAGGAGCAGCACAAGGGAAGGACATACTTCATCCCCTTTCTCTTTAACTACTTGCAATAGTCATCAGAGATTCTCCAGAGATTTAGGGCAACACAGTCCATGATAAAGAACATAACATTGTTCTCTTGACAGATAACATCCTGTTTTACATTGGTGAAATACATACTTCCATTCCAGATGTGTGTCTCGCAGGCCTTCAGCGCTGGAGGTAGTTCTTGAGCAATATGACCAGATCTAGTCAGTGGTGATTCTCCTATGAACCCAGCCAGCAAGGCTATTGAAGTAATTTGCAAAGTGGAGGATCCCCTCAGGGATTGCTGTGGGGACCAATACTCCTCTTTTAACTGAACTAACCCCAGATCTGCTCCCTAGTTACTATCCCTCATTTCAAGACCTGAGGTGGAATAACGTACCAACATCTGGTAGGATTTTCACTAGCGCTGAGAGTTGGTCCCAAGCTGAGTGCTTTAGGAAATCACACCCATGTATGTTTGACTGAATCAGCGTAATAAAGAGGAACATCTGAGACCAAGAATCTGCTTGCTGAAGCTCCAGTGACAGAAAACAGGAGCAGGAGTTAACCTCCCCAAGTGGGGATGCTACAGCCGGGCAGCTGTAGTTCTGTGTTTGGAGCTGGTTATATTTTACTAAAACCAGGGGCGGCTCTATGTATTTTGCCGCCCCAAGCACGGCAGTCAGGCGGCTTTCGGCGGCGCGCCTGCGGGAGGTCCGCTGGTAACGCGGATTCGGTGGCATGCCTGCGGGAGGTCCGCTGGTCCTCCACCTTCGGTGTACCTGGCGCCAAATTGCTGCCGAAACCGCGGGACCGGCGGACCTCCCGCAGGCATGCTGCTGAAGGCAGCCTGACTGCCGCCCTCACGGTGTCCGGCAGGCCACCCCCCGCGGCTTGCCGCCCCAGGCACGCGCTTGGAGTGCTGGTGCCTGGAGCCGCCCCTGACTAAAACTCAGAACAACAGCCCCACATGGCAGCATCTGACACAGCAGCCAGCTGCTCTTCTTTCCAACCTGATTAATGGAGCAGATCCCTCAGGGGATCTGACAACACCATCCCGTAGGAACCACTCTGCCAACATGGAGAAAGGTCACCAAGTACATTGGTTGTCCTAGATCCATGTGCTTCCTTTGGGCCAGACTCTCCTCCAGAACAGGAAGCTGCTCATTTTAAAAGATGAGCTACTAAAGGACTGTCAGTGTCATCTATGTCCAAGATACGACACTACCGAATTTTGAACAGCCCAAAACTAAATCTAATCTACCTTCTACAGATTTCCATATGTACCTAAATGCTAGACACTTCCTACGTGTGGGCACTAAACACCTCCCCCCCCCCACACACACACACACACACACACACACACACACACCCCCACCCACCCACCCACCCCTGAGGAAGAACTGATTAGACGTAATATTTGTTTGGTGGCCTAACCCAGATAAGTGCCTATTCTTCATTGAAAACATTCACATGTGCATTGCCCAAGTTATATACCCTGAGCTTGAGATCATAAAATTCTTAATGTCCCCTTTCAGCTAATCAGTGCCAGAGATCACTTTAATACCCCTTTGAAGCCTCTATTGGCAACACTTGCGAGCAAATGCAGTACAACATACTGAATAGACAGTGCTATTTTTCTTAACCTTTGAACAAAATGAATCCAGATCTACATGTAAGATGCTCTAATTCTGATTGCCTGTCACTGTCACTCATACACTGTTATGGAGATGCCATTACATGCACAGATTTTTGAGCACTACTGCACCATTCCATACATTCCAAGTTGACAGCTGACAATGTAAATGACTCCTGGGAAGCAACCTTCAGATCCCTGAACACATTGACTGTGGGGGGGCAAAAGGTTTACCCTGAACCTACTGGGTGTGCCAATACTCTCATATTACAGGTGAGTGTAATGTCAGTGAGTCCACACTGACCTCAGCCTGCTCAGAACAACACACTGTCTCAACACTCCTGAAAGAGGTAAACAATGGGGAGTGAATGTGCTTGCCCCAGAGTGTTACTAAATGATACATGTATTGACGGCCCCTGGGCTCCAGAGGATCACCCTGCACCCACTGATGCGACTAGCAACACTCCCGTTGACTTCCTTGGAGCAGTACCAGGCACTAGGTGGGAATGTCAACTCATCCTGCAGGGGGGAAGGGGAGAGAAATCTATTTTTATTGGTGGTCTGTGGGGCAGGGTGTACATTTAAGAGTCCTCAGACCACTGTGAAGCTCCCAGTGGGTCCATGGGTCAAAAGTCGTAACTAGCCTTTCAGAGCAGCACTTTACTGTGTAAAGAACCTCACTGAAGGAGGTACAGCCAACCCTTTAGCATTATTTCCTGTGTGGTAAGTAGCTCTTTGGGGCGTTAGGCATTACTCCCTGGGAAAATATTCTGCCCTTTAAAGCCCCTGCCCTTTGCTTCACTTCCTTCCCAGCCTCATCTCCCTCTGCTCTGTCTTTGAGTGTCACTGCTCGATTCTTCCCACTCCACTCCCTTCCTCACAGTAAGTCCCAATGCCTCTGTGCTATGAGGGCAAGTCTACACTTAAAATGCTGCATTGGCGCAGCTGCATCACTGTAGCACTTATGTGAAGATGCTCCTAAGCCATGACAGGAGGTAGCTCCGTCGATGGGAGAAGCTCTCCCACCAACATAGCACTGTCTACACAAGAGTTAGGTCTGTATAACTACATTGTGCACCCCTGAGAGAGAATCATAGAAGATTAGGGTTGGAAGAGACCTCAGGAGGTCATCTAGTCCAACCCCCTGCTCACAGCAGTAGTGTAGACCTGGCCTCAGCCTCACTCCCACCTCCTTCTCCATTACATCCGCTAACAATTTAATGATTAATGGTTACATTCAAATGTCATCAGGCCCTAGAGTTAACACTCCAATGAGATTAATGGGGATGGGAGATCAGATCTCTCAGAGTCACCATTGCAGGCTGTCCGCAGACTCAGGGCTGGTCTACACTGGAAACTGACATCGGCCTAGCTACATCTCTCTGGGATGTGAAAATTACACAGCTATGTCAACCTAACCCCCTATGTAAGCAGTGCTAGGTTAGGAGAATTCTTCCTTTAACCTAGATACCACCTCTCGGGGAGGTGGATTAACTACAGCGACAGGAGAGCCCCTGCCATCACTGCAGCGAGTGGCTCCACTGAAGCGCTACAGCGGTGTAGCTAGGCTACTGTAGCGTTTGAAGTGGAAACCTACCCTAAGGGAGTGTCGCTGTGGTGGTTACACTCGGTTTGCTTTGGGAAGACTAGACAGTTGCCTGCTGTTTTAAAAAGAAACCTGAGATTCTGAAAATACGAAGCAGGCCATATAAATGCATCAAGTGAGCTGGACAGAGCCCGAAGGCCACGGATTTGATACCACTGCTCAGGGGACACCTGAGTTACACTCAATTTAATCAATCCATTGCCCAAGGTATTATCAGCAATTGGGTTTATAATGAAGATTAGCTGGAGGCGAAGAACAGTTTATTATCTATATTTATTCTGGATTCATTTTTCAAAAATAAAACAGAAAGAAACAAACAAAAAAGGATATAATAAACCAGATATTTAGCTGATTCAACAATAGTTATTGCCAATCTCCGGATAAAGCAGAGCCAACATACAAGACTACTACTTTATGTTTTTTAGCTTCTGTTGTCTCTCTCTTTGTCTTTAAATTTTGACAGCGGAAAGGGCCAGTGTATGATCATAAGTTCCGTTTATATTACATACAAACGCAATCTGAAGAAAAAATGAGGATGTCATTTACGAATTATCTAGAATTTTTAATTCCTAAGTGTTTTTAATTTGTAAGAAGCATTCCTATTGACTGAGCATTTTAGCAGCCCTTTCCCCTTGTTACCTGATACACCATTCATATCCAGAGTTCCTGCGATAGCTCAAACCTAAGGCTCTGATCCCACAAAGACTTATGTACATATTTAACTTCACACACTGCCCCTGGGAGGTAGACAGTGTGGTAGACAGACACATGCTAGCTCTGCTCAAGCCAGTGTACTAAAAATAGCAGCGTGGCCATGGTGGCAGCTCATGGGGTCAGGCGGGATTGTACCCAGGCGGCTAGCCTGTGCCACCCCAGCCAGTGGAACTACTCACAAAACTCGGCATGATTCTTTGCATGATTGGTGCCTTAGTGGCATACGTTACTGCCCAGGCACCCAGCTGGATTTTCAGACATTCATTCTTGACCACTGTACGAGTGCTTGGAAGTGCAGTAAAACACATACTAGATATTCACTAATATGTCCAGGATTAATCTCAGATTTAAAGGCACAGCTGTTTCTGCCCTTTGGTCCTGGGAAACCCTATTGGAACAATGTTTTAAAATGGGAAAGCAATTTTTTTTGCTCACTCGGGGAGGGATAGCTCAGTGGTTTGAGCATTGGCCTGCTAAACTCAGGGTTGTGAGTTTAATCCTTGAGGGGGCCACTTAGGGATCTGGGGCAAAATCAGTACTTGGTCCTGTCTAGTGAAGGCAGGGGGCTGGACTCGATGACCTTTCAGGATCCCTTCCAGTTCTAGAAGATAGGATATCTCCATATATTATAATTAATTATTATAACTCAAAAACTGGATAGATTTTGCTCAAATGTTACAAAAAAACAAAAAATCCAAAAAACCACCTTGCGACAGAAACCAAACATGTAAAATTTCTGTTCAGAAGGAGTTTCCAAGATGTATAACAATGTGAAAAGTGGCTATTGTAAAGGAAATTGTTTGGCATGCTTATTTATAGTGTTTACTGTAATAATCCTGAGGTCATTTAAATGTTTTACTCCTCTCATCACCTCTTAATCGTCCCTTCTCTAAATGAAACAATCTCAATTGGGTTCACTTCTCCTCATAGCTAAGTGACTTGTCCAGTGATCACATGGGAAATCTGTGGCAGAGGCAGGGGATAATCCATTTTTCCATTGCCTAAAGCATAAGACCAGCCTTGACCAAAGCAGACTTCAGCCTTTCATTACACACCTTCCAACCCTGCACTGAATGGGACAGAGGAACTGTTGGGAAAAAGTTATCTGTGATCAAACTTTCTCCTAATGGATACACACAAAGAAGTGGAATTAAGATTGTACAGGCAATGTTAATACTGGCATTTCCTAACTTTTGAGTGTTTGGCTTTGCAATAGAATTTTCTAGTGCTTTTTATTAAAGCAGACAAAGAAACAAAACCAATTGAATAGCTAAGTAGGAAGGTATCAGATTGTAATGGTCACTGTCAGTAGTTTCTTATTGACAGGGCCGGCTCCAGGGTTTTGGCCACCCCAAGCAGCCAAAAAAAACCCAACAACCCGCGATCGCAATCTGCGGCAGCAATTCGGCGGAAGGTCCTTCGCTCCGAGCGGGAGTGAGGGACCGTCCGCCAAATTGCCGCCGAATAGCTGGATGTGCCGCCCCTCTCCGGAGTGGCCGCCCCAAGCACCTGCTTGCCAAGCTGGTGCCTGGAGCCGGCCCTGCTTATTGAGTAAGATCTGGTGTTGGAGCTAGATTGTTAACAGTCCAGGCATCTTGCTTCCTGTCAGAAGCAGCATAGTCTACTGTGTAAAGTCCCATGAGGAGCTCACCCAAGTAGAGAGGCCTGCTCGTGTTCGGGGGTTAGGGAAAACTTGTTCCACTTGTGTGTATTCAGCTGGTAATCAGCAGTTGGAAAGAGTGTTCAAAGTACTCTCTGTCTCAGCATTGGATGACCGCAGGCTTGCCCTGTGGAGAAAGGAAACTGCTTGGGATCCTCAGGTCACCTCTTGAAATTGTTCTATTTGGGTCAGTTTGTGAGAGATGAAGCAGCACATAAAATGACACTTCAGGGAATACAGTGTGCAGTTCTGATCTGACTTTGACAGCAACCTTGAGGTGTTTCTGTGTCCTTGTCTTTTTGCAGGACTGCTAAGACTTTTTAATTTAGATTTGCTGTTCTAGTGTTTAGATGGAGAGGAATTGCTCCAATGTCAGTGAATTGGAATTGGTCATGGTTCCGGGTGAGATGTCCCTGTCTCCTTGTTCACACATTTAATCCTCCCTATTTGTCTCTCCCCCTCAGTTTTAGGGGCACATTAACTCCTCAGTCCTTTACCTGGACTCTGAACCAGCCTACCTGATCCTGAGCACGACAAGGCCAATGTGGAAGAGGCTACCAGGTTGCCTTGCTGCCCCTCTCGGGAAAGGACCCATTGATCTGTAGAAGAGGGCAGAGCAGTCTGCCTCTGTCAGCTCCCCAAGGGGCCTTTGCATCTTTACTGTGCCAGCAAAGCAGCATGTGCTAAGGAGGCTGCTGGAGGTGATGTTTCCTGTGACCACATGTGAATAAGAAGAGCTTGTGATGCTTTTTGCAGAAGTAGAAACACAAACCCCATTGTCTTGGCTAAATGTCAGTGTAGGTTTTACTGAAATTCCCCCTGTTGATTCAGCTGAACAGAACTGGACCTTCCTCACTTCTGTGGTGAGCGTGACCTGGTCAGTTAGCTAGAAGGTGCTTGTGACAGGGGCACTGTGCTAGGACTCCCGATGCACAAGGAATCTGAATTTGGGTTGCATGAGCAACCTTATGATGAGAGAATGGTAGCATTAGCCACCCCCAACTAGAGCTCCGCGACACTGGCAGTTCTGAATCAAATCGTTCAGTTTCTGACACTCAAAATTTTCTGTGGAAAAAAACAGTTCTAACAATGAGTGTTTGAAGGCACCATGCTGTGTTATTGAACGTTTCGCAACACGCCAGATTCATTTGCATATTGTTTCGCTTTTTTGTTGTTTATTGTATTGTTTGAAATCTGATTGAACTTTGTGGGGTTTTAACACAGTTACGATGATTCTTTATTTCACTGTCACCTTTCTGTTTGTTGGCTGGGTTTGTTTGTATCAGTGTATAAGGGACAGACACAGGAATACCAACTGGAAGGACCTGCTCCTACAGTGTGAAGCAAGTGGACAGAGACCTGTGCCTACCTGGAGCATGGCTGAGGTTACTGGGACTCAATATGGTTGCAGGGCTCTGCCCAGCTGTTTCACATGGCAGGAGCAGGGACTAAGATGGGGTACTGGGATCCTTTGCAGATTTTGCGCTAACACTCCACAAATGGCTTTTTAAAATTATTTTGTTGGGATTTTAAAATTACATTGGAAATTTTGTGGGCTTTTTGGTTTTTGGCTGTAGTTAAACTATATTTTATGACCCATTTCTTGCTATAATAGGCTTCTTATATTTTTACTGATCCTTTTAGCTTTTGCTGGGCAACATTTTGCAAATGTTTCTTGAACTGAGATTTTTTGAATGACTAAATCAGAGATTTCATTTTTGGTCCTGTTTGCTACACAGATGGCAAAGTAACTGCATCCTTGCTTTTGTGATGAGTGGAAAAGGCCTGTGCTCCTTTTCGGGGTACATTGAATTGCTAAAGGAAGTTTCTGTTTTTGTTCCTTGCATGGCTGTGCCAGCTCTTTTGCAGAATGATTGTGATGTTTTAATTTGCTTAGAGGGCTGTAGAGAGTTTGCAGTGTGTAACTTTTGTATAATGGTTAGTATTTTATGCAATTTTGCTATGGTTTTAGAAGAAAGGCTGAGAGAGGGTGTGTTCCTGTACTGCTGGTGATTACCCTAGAATTTCCCCGAGAACACACGCAGCTGCATCGCCGCACTCATGCACTGCTTCTTTCCCCTGCCCCTGCTGACCTGTTTAGTTCGCTGTCAAATTCTGAGACTGGGTGAACTTGAGATATATGCTCCTAACTCCCATAGGCAGATTGAAAATCCCAGCTTAATTCCTTTACGAGGCAGGGATCTTCAAAGGAGCCTCAAGGAGGCTCTGGGCTGCCTAAATCTCTTCGGTTCCTTTGAAAAGCTTAGTCTGGAAGCATTTCGTGCCATAAACACTTAGGAATATTAGCATGGCCTGGAACTGCTGGTGTTCCATTATTGTTTGTGGTAAACAATGGCGTGTGTAATAAAATAAAAGCCATTTCATTCTAGTAATGAATATTTAATAAGTGTAGCCTGAAGTCTAGCCAGTCCCTCCTGTCTTGGCAGGGCACACACATCCTCGGGAGAAGAGGATACGTCTGGGCCCTCTCAGCCCTGCAGTTCTATGGCAGGAAGGAGCCCCAGCCAGTGCACCCCAAAGAGGTGGTGAATGCTCGTCTAGAACCTCCCACCAGGGCCAGCCTTAGCGGCTGCGTAGGGCACCTGAAAATTTGGGGCTCCCCTGGGTCTTAGTGTCCACCCCCCGCCTCTTCCTATCCCTGTTCTGACCCTTCCTGCAGGCTCCCACCACAGCTGGCTGCTGCAGCCTGGTGAGTCTTCCTTGGGAGGGGATCTAACCCTTCCAGCCTGCCTGACCTATCAGCACAACACTGAAACTGTTAAAGAGCCACTCAAGGGGTAATGAAGCCATTTCACGGGCATTTGCCAACCCCAGCTATCTGCTGTCAGTTTTTAACCAGTTCTCCAGTAACTGAGGAACATTCCATTATGAGGCCCCTACAAAGCCCAGCTATGGACAGGCAGGGTGCTAGCTTTGTAACAACCGCAACCCAGTATTCCAAGCACCAAACAGAACTGCCTCCGAGTTCCCAGGTGCTGCTGGTAAAAGCTTTGGGGCAGATTTTCACGGGGCCTGTGCTTGCTGTGGTGAGGAGCCAGTCAGAAGCTTGACGCTGACATGGTGACAGCGTGCATGCTCAGACGTCATTTTCAGGACACTGCTGTCTGTGGCGTGCCTGCGGCTGGCTGCTTAGTAGCAGGAAGCCAAAACCACAGGGTTATCTATATCCATATCTATACACAGATCTGCTGTCGTTTTCGACATTTTGAAATTCAAGTTATGTTTTGCAAATAATTCCTACATATTCCTTCTCTTCTTCAAGAATCCTCCAGCTACAGACCGAGCAAGGGGGCTCACCCCCGCTGCTTGCCACAGACACATGCACCTTTTGCAACATGACCAGGGGCTGGGGCCAGGAAGCCAAGCTGAAGTAAAGCCTTTGCCCGCTCTCTCAATGAGCCCATGAGGTGGGACTGTCGTTTCCCAGCAGTGAGGTGGCAAGCAGAAGAGAAACAGAAAGACAGAAGATGCATTTTCTGCCTAGCATTGTCTCCCCGCTCCCCATTTTGTGTGTGTTTAGTCTTGTTTTGGTTTGAAGGGATCAACCACAGCAACTCACGACAACCTAAACCAACTATCACTTTTCCCCAGCAATGAGCGTTAACACCATCTTCAGTGCAGCTCAGAGACTGCCGGGCAGGGGGGAGTCTGAAGGGAATCACAGGCCCCAAACACAATAAACGAGGAGTCCGGTGGCACCTTTGCCTTGCTGGGCCCGAGACACGGCCTTTCCCGTTCTTAGCAATCCCCCCGCCCCAACAACAGCATTTCTGCTCTGCTTCCCATCCATTAAGATTGCATCTAGCCCCCCCTCAACAGCCCCAGGCCCGATTCCTGCGGGAGTGACGTTTAACGGTCACATGGGCAGCTGGGGTCAAGCCGCTCCACTGAAGTCAAAGGAGCTGTGCCAGTTGACATCAGCTGAGGAGCTGCCCAGGCTGTTTTCATAGAAATCCCTGCTTAGCCCAACCTGGCCTGGAGCTGCTGTTGGGGTCAGGCGGACATGCCCTCCAACCCAGGGCCGGCTTTAAGCCGATTCCCCGGAAGGGGGCCCCGGGCCTAAGAGGGCCCCGCAACGTCCGGGGCTGCCGGCGGAGCGGGAAAAAAAAAAAAAAAGGCGGCGCCCGGCTTCTCCCCCCTCCCTCCAGTGCTTGCGCCGCCATAGAGCTGATCAGCGCAAGCCTGGGAGGGAGGGGTGAGGAGGAGGAATGCGGCGTGTTGGGGAAGAGGCGAGGCCAGGGTGGGGATTTGGGGAGGGATCCAATGGGGCAGTGAGGGGGCGGGGCTGGGGGCAGGGCCAGGGCAGGGATTTGGGGAGGGATCCAATAGGGCAGGGAGGGGGCGGAGTCGGGGCAGAGTTGGGGCGGGGGGGCTGCGAGACAATTTGCGTCCCGGCGTGGGGCCCCACACCTGCTAAAGCCGGCCCTGCTCCCACCCCCCTGGATTGCTGCTCCCCCATGTCCTTATCCCCCATGCTCCCCATGCCAGGACTCTGCTCCCCCAGGAGTCACTGATCTCCCACCAGAGTCCATGTCCAGCAGCCCCCACTAGAGCCCCATGCCCATCTGTGGGTCACATGGAGAGTATAACCTTCCCTCCGTCTGCCTGGCAGATCGCTGCTCCTGGGGGTGGCTCTAAGCTACCCTGACAGAATTCAGGGGTGGGATCAGGCTGTGTGGACACTGGCTGGGTTACATGGTGGAGGGAGAAGGAGCTCGTTGTGGAGCTGAGGACTCTGCTGGGCTGCTAGGAAGTCAGTGGGAGGTGCGGATGCTGCCCAAAGTGCGCTCAGCTCAGATTGGTTGAGCTGTTCCTCTGTTCTCAAGTCAGCGGTGGCAGAGCCTTCCCACAATGGGGGGGGGCCAGGGCCCCCCCAAGACCCCACCCCCGCACCGGGGGGGGCAGGCTGAAAGCAGCCCCCTGCCTGTGTCCCTGCCCCCGGGTCCCCCACCTAGGCCAGGTGGAGGGATCCAGGCTCCCCACAGCTGCCCACATGGCTCTTACCATGGTGGGCATGGCTCCGAGGCCCCACCCCTCAGCTGGAGCCAGGTCGGAGTAAGACGAGCTGCGTGGGCAGCTGTGGGAAGTAGGCATGGACCACAACTTTCCGGGCTCCCTGGCTGGGCTCCAGGGGGGAAGGGGAGGAGCAGGTAGGGTGACCAGACAGCAAGTGTGAAAAATCGGGACAGAGGGTGGGGGGTAATAGGATCCCATACTAAAAAAAGCCCCAAATATCGGCACTGTCCCTATAAAATTGGGACATCTGGTCACCCTAGGAGCAGGGGGCGGGGTCCCCCCAGCAGCCTCCCATCCCATCCCCCTCCCCCTGCAGCCTCCCATCCCCTCCCCCTGCAGCCTCCCATCCCCTTCCCAGCTCCTCCTGCAACCTCCCATCCTCCTCCCAGCTCCCTCTGCAGCCTCCCATCCCATCCCCTCCCCCTCCAGCCTCCCATCCCCCTCCCAGCTCCCCCTGCAGCCTCCCATCCCACCCCCTCCCCCTGCAGCCTCCCATCCCCCTCCCAGTTCCCCCTGCAGCCTCTCATCCCATCTCACCTCCCCCTACAGCAGAAGTCCCCAAACTGTGGGGCGTGGGAGGAACATTCATGGGCAGCACTCCTTGCCCCACCCCCACCCCCAGCTGTGGCCCCAGCCTCGCCTTGGCCTCCTGACCCCTCTTTCCACATCCCCCACTCCCGGCTCCGGGGGGGGGGGGGGAGGGGAGGGGAGGGGCATGGACAGGAGTAAGGGAGGGCATGAGGTAAAAAGTTTGGGGACCATCCCAAACAACCTCCCATCCCATCCCAGCTCCCGCTGTCCTTCCTGCCCACACCCATCATGCTATTCTTCAGCCTTTAGGAGGAATTCCTAGGATGTGAGGCTAGTGCAGGACAGTAGGGGTGGGCAGGTGTCCGTCTGAGTTCGTTGCAAAGTGGCAGTGATGTGCTAGCTTGTCTCTCCCTTCCTCCGTAGTGTTGTGCTGATTACAGCTACCTGGTGAAGCAGAACAGGAAGCTCCTGAGGGCGCTGGAGGAGTTACAGCACTGCTGCACCAGCCTGAAGGAGGAAAACTGCCTGCTGGTGAGCATGGGAGAGGGGCTTTGGGTAGAGTCTGTGCCGGCTTGGGACATTGTGCAGGGCCGAGGATGCATGGCTCTTGTGAACCTCCCCAGAAGCCAGTCAGGCCCACTGAGAATCAGAGACCCAATCCCAGGCTGACAGCACTAGGGGTGGGGAGGAAGCAGCTGTTGGAAAGAGGCAATGTTGATTTGTCTGCTGACACAGCTTCCCTGAGCCAGGCTTCCGCCAGGTCAGATCCAAAGGCAACTCTCCGACCACATCAAACCATCACCCTGGGCCTGCATTAGTGCCGCAGCAGCACTACAACTTCATTGTAACCCGTCTTCACACGCTCATCACCTCCTAGCTCCCTGGCAGGAGAAGTTCCACAAGGAAGTTCTTTAAGTGGTTTAACTACCGAGCATGACAAAGAGCCGCACTGTGTTAGTTCCCCATTGCTCCTGGCTAGGGAAGCTCATCCCAAAGCTTCCGAGAACCACAGCAGTTCAAATCCCTCTCTGGGCACCATTTATAACAAGACTCGGGGGTCACCTGCAAGGACTGAACCCAAGATCTCAGGCTCCCAAAGCAGCAGCTGCTAATGCTTGAGCTGACGAGCAGTGCCGCTAAGCCGGCTGCAGTAGTAGACTCATAAAGCTTTATAAGTGATCCAGCCACAAGAAGGAGAGAAAGAGCCACTGTGGGTTACAGTTGCCTCTTCTGAGGGTTGTTAGGGACATCTGCACTGCAGCTTGGAGCCTGCTTCCCAGCTCAGGCAGACGCACGTGTGCTTTCTCTGCGCGCTAAAAAGACCAGGTTGGCAGGGGTGGCAATGGGTGGCCTCTCGGGCTGGCTGACAAACCCACCCGGAACTGCTGGGTGTGTACTAGCCCAAGCAGCCCCCTGAGCTACCCAAAGCGGCACTGCTTTTTAAACATGCTAGCCGAAGCAGCGCTAGTGCGTGTCTAGCCGAGCTAGGCAGCACGCTCCCAGCCGCAGGGTAGACGTACTGTTAGGCTCTCATCGCTAGTGCGAGTATGTGTAGCTGAGCCTCAACGTCTGATCCAGTGTGTCAGCATCCAGCCTCATGAGTGCACAGGCATTGCTCCCCTGGAACGAGCTGTAACAGCCTGCCTCAGAATCTGTATCATCTCGGGTGACCAGATGTCCCGGTTTTATAGGGCCAGTTCCGATTTTCGCTGTCTGGTCACCCTAGTATCATCAGTAACATGACGTCAGCCTTGTCTACACTGCAAAGTTTTGTTGGCAAAAGGCAGCTTTTGCCGACAAAACAGGGGAGGTTTACACACTACAAAGCTAATTTTGGTGGCAAAACTGCTGTTTTACCAACAAAATAAAACCACCTCAACGAGAGGCATAAAGCTTTTTGCGGCAAGGTTTGTAGATGCTGCTATTTGTATTGTTGACATAACTGGCTTCCCCCAGTATCCCACAATGCCTGCCATGACCGCTCTGCTCACTGTTGTGATCTCTACTGCCCTGCAGGCACATGCCCCTCCCCTTCCAGGACTATCTGAACAGCTGAGCCTGCTGCTCCTCGGGGGAGCAAAGAGCAAATCACTGGAGTGCTCCTGTTGTGCCTGGCACTAGGAACACAGGGGCAGGCAGCGTGGGGGGGACGGGGACCGCGGCGCTGCTTTGACATTTCTCAGCGCTGAGAGCTCACAGAGCAGCTGAGGAGGCTGTGGGAGAACTCGAAGGGAATCACAGAACCATAGGCAGGCAGAGCGGGCTGCTTTGGGAGAGACTGCTGTGCTGAGCAGAGCCGGGGACTGATGTGGAGGGGTGTGTCCCCCTCCCCCTGCCTGAGGATCGGTTGCTCAGCCCTACTGTCTCCCCCGCCCCAGACACACCACTCTCCTCTCCTCTCCCCCTGCCCCACTTCAGTTGAAAAAGTGGCTGACAATCTACTTGGATGCCCCTGGAATCATGGGACTGAGAAACCTGCCTCATGTGATGCTGTACTTGCCCCATGAGGCATTGCAAACCCTTCCCAAAGCACCCTGCAGCCAGTTGCACAGTGGGATCACTACCCACAGTGCTCTGCTCTCTGTGTCCATGCAAGAGCTGCTAGTGCAGATGAGCTCTGCCAACACAAGGAGCTAGTGTGGACGTGCAACAGCGCTTTAATTAAAGTGGCGTAACTTTTGCTGACAAAACTTTGTAGTGTAGACAAGGCTGTCCCTGTAACTCTTATGCCTGTAGCACTGTTAATGTGCCCACCCTCAACAGTCAAAAAAACCCCTTTGCAAACCTTCAGAGGAGTGGCCTGCAATGAGCTGAAAGGTTTACATTGGTCCAAACAACATGTACTAAACATTTGCTCACATTAATTTAATCCCTTATGCTGCTTTATTGTATTTTAAAAAAAGATCTGAAGAAAGCACAAACCATCCAAAATGGTGGGTTTGGGGACAATGATTAAGCCCGGGTTGTTTTTTTCCTTCAAAATGCCCTTAAAAATCAACCACTTTACAATCTTCATTAAGGATTTAAAATTAATCATATGTTTCAAAATACACAGATCTGGGATAGCCCTATCACCCCACCAAATAAAGAACCTGGCCAAACCCATCTATGGTGTCACTCCTGCTCCCCCATAATGCTGGGCACGTGCACTTTAGTAAAGCATTTCTCAAAGCAGGTCTCGAGATCTTACTCCTGACATTCACTCCGGTTTCGTCCACTGAAGACCTGTGAAGGAAGGGCAACGAAAACAGCAGATATGCCAGGGAGCATCCAGTGGGGCAAGGCAGGAGTTGGTTTTAGGGCTCATCTTACTTAACACTTTCTAAGAGAGGAGCAAACCGCCTGTGGCTGGCATTGCCAGATGGCACTAAATCGGGAGCAGTTGCAGTTTATCGGTTTATCAGTGAGGACAGATAAATAATAAAAAAGGATTTAGAGAGAATAAAAACATGGGAAGAAAGTAAAATGAGATACAACTTAGAAAAATGGAATTAACACATGTGGAGACATATCATTTGAAACACGGAGACTGCTTGGGATGGCGTGTTGGGAAAGCAGTGATCTCTAGAGAGACTGAGGGGAGAGGTAGATGCACATGAGAGATCCATGTGCCGTGGCACAAAGCAAGGATGTAGTGTTGGAAGCTTGCAGTTGGTCCTGGGCACCATATGGTTGGAAAGCTGCAGATAAACTGCAGGGACCTCAGAGGAGAAAACCCAAATGGTTGAGGAGAATGGAAGGATTGCTATTTGAGAGGAGTTGAAAATGCTAAATCCTGGTTTGGCTAAGTGATGCTTCGGGGGACAGCGTAAGAGCCTGCAAATGGCTAAGGGATGTAAGCACAGCGGAAGGAGAATTGTGTAGGGTGGCATCCGGGGGCTTAACTGGAAGTCAATGGGATGAAATTAAGAAAGGGGCAATATTTAGGATGAATATCAGGAAAAACAAACTGACAGTGAGGCATAGGAAGCTGTGGAAGAGACTCAGGGAAACGGGGTAGAAGCCTCCATACCTGGGATGTGCAAAACTTGAGCAGACAAAATGCTAGAAAATGTAGAAATTGAAGAATCCTGCATTAGCCCCAGAGGATGGACTGGATCTTCTACTGCCAGGGCCCTCTGCCAGCTCTAGCTCTCTGAGTGTGTAGTTATAATGGGGGCCTTGCCTGGACAGGGTGAGACTGGAGATGGAGGTTTGGGGGGCTGTAGGGCTGTGAGCAGGGGGTGAGCAAAAGGGCCGTTAACCATTCCACTCATTACTTAGCGGAAGAGCTACTTTCCCGAGACTGAGGAGAAGGTGAAGCACTTGAAGAGAAAGAACGCGGAGCTGGCCCTGATCGCAAAGCGCCTGGAGGAAAGAGCAAGAAAACTGCAGGAAGCAAACCTCAAAGTAGTAAGTGTTTAACCCTTTGCAGCAGCAGCATATGACATGGCACTGCCTGTCCATCCCCTCCCCCAGGCCTTCAATGCCACTAGTGATTCCTAGCAATGATTGGGTAGTTGGAGGAGAACGCGAATTGGAGCAGAGTTGGCAGGTTATTTTTCCTGTACCTTTGGCTAACAGGAAGATACAGCCTGTGTCCCAGGCAGGCTTCCTTGGAACCCCCCGCGAGAGCCTTGGGGTGCCACAGACAGTTCCAGGAATGACAAAAGCCAATATCTCACTGACCCCAGCGAAAGAGCAAATCACCACTCTGGCTGAGATTCTCCCCTCAAACTGCCCTGCTGCATCGGGTAACTCAGCTCTCCACCCATCCCCATTAACACGCCAGCATCCACCAGCGTGTTCCTCCGAGTGTCTTCCCTATCGCTTTGGTGATAACTGCAGCGTGGCCATGGGATAGTGGGGTGTGGGAACTGGTGGTAATTGTAACCACTGGCTGGCTGGTTTCCGTGGGTTGTCTGCAGTGTGCATGTCCTCAGTGTGCCGGGGGAGGGGGAACACGTGCTGCTGGAGAGGGAGTAGGTATCAGCATGGGAAATGAGAGGGGAAGTGAGGTCACGGTGGATGCCGGTGGGCGAGATTCCCATGGCGTGTGGGCATTGCCTGTCAGAACTGCCTGCCTGTTCATTACTGCGGGGCACCAGGCACTGGGCTATGTAAGTGCCAGGTACACTTGAAATGGGCCCTCACCTTCTGAAGGTTCAACTGCTGCTGTAACTGGGATTTGTTCCCTCCTTCCTTAGGAGGATTAAAAAGACGAACAGGCCATTTCTGTGGGTAATAGAAGATCCCCAGTGACATGGGAGGAGAGGAGAGAGCTCCGAGCGAGACCAGCCCTTCTGCTTCAGGGCATCAGCCAGCCTGTCTGACAGGGGTAGGAAGAAACTCGTTGTCCCGGGGGCAGGTCCCAGAGAGGATCAGGCACCCAGCCTCCCTGTGACAAGCTCTGCTAAGGAGAAGGAGCCAACCCAGCTCCACCTGTGGACAGGGGCGCTGGAACAATGTCTATAGCAGGGGTGCTGAGAGCCACTGAACCAAGCTGCAAACCCTGTATGTGATGGAACCCCTTCAAGCCAGGGGGTGCTGCTGCACCCCCAGCACCCCTAGTTCCAGCCCCCCTGCCCGTGGCTAGTTCACTGCCTAGGTAGCTAGGCAGCAGTTCATTAGGTAAGGGGCACCTGGGCCTAACACAGGTTTGTAGGGCTCAGTCAGGAAGCCCAGAAAAGAGGAAGTTGGGGAGGGAGAGACTCCTCAGGGGAGCTGGGCAGGAAGCTAATCCCAGTGGTGTCTCCCTAGAGAGCAGAGGCTCCCGGAGAGAGGAACAGGCCTGGAAAGAAAGTGCTCCAGAGGAATGAACTGGGTGTGGGACCTCCAGGGGAGCCACTAGGGACTGGTTTAGTTGAGGGGAAGATGGGGATCTAGCTGAATGCCCACCAAGCTGCCAGGCCAGGAAGCCAGCTTTGGGGCTAAAGGGGAAAAACAGGGGTGGAAAGCTTCTGATGGAAGCTTTTGTGTTGCTCTTTCCTGTTAAATGAACAAGACCCTCTGAGAAGATGCTGTTTAGTACTGGAAAGCCTGCTTGGACTTGTTTATGCCCTGGGTGAGGGAAACTGAGGAAGGGTCTCACCTACCATGCTGCACCTGATCACAAGGGGCAATGCTGGTGACCTCCGTGCCATTACACTTCCCTATGGGCAAGTTAGTCCAGAACTACCCACTGCAGGGCTTCTTGCACCACTGCTGAAGCAGCTGTGGCTGGCCCCTGTTAGAGACAGGCCATTGGGTTACCTGGGCCACAAGCATGACCTGCTCTGGCAATGCCTTCCTCCCTTCCTGAGGCTGCCTGTGTGGTTTGCACCAGCCTGTGACCATGGTCAGGCTACAGCACATTCAGCCCCCACCTCAGGGTGTTCTCCAGCCCAGGGCCTTTTGCTGGGAAGAGCTTTTCTCTGACTCCAGCAAGGTTCACCCTGGCCTTGCTATAGCAAGGGGAACTCCAGAAGAGGCCAGGAAGTTAGAGTCTCTGACCAACAGGCCTGAGGTAGGCAGGTGTAATGCCTGTGCATGGAGGCCGGGCCTGGAGCCTGCCTGGGGCTGGAGGAGAGAGAGGCTGGATCCTGAATGGAGGAGAAGGACCAGGCACCAGGGGCTAGAGTCTTGCCCTGGCCAAGCGGCATGTCTGCAGTGTGCCGGGGAACCGGGAGCTGGAGAGAGTGAGGGGCTGTAGGAACTGGAATGGGAAGAGATGTCCCATGCAAGCTGATGGGAGAGGACGTGATGACAGTGCTGAGCAGTGGGTGGGGTAGCCATTGGTTTGGTGTGGGGCATTAGGTGTCTGCTCCAGGTTGAATTTACTTCCTGGAACATGCACACACAAGTGGGGGTAATGGCTTCTCTGCTGAGCATTGAAAGGCAAGCTGTGTGCTTCCTCCATGGCCTAGCCGAGTGGGACCAGTTGCTCACAGTGTGCTAGCCCTCTGCCAGCCAGGTGACGCCTGGGGCAGGCGGGGTGGGGGAAAAGCCTTTCTCTCTGTAAGCTGCGGTGAGCTTAGTGACTCAAAGTCTTTTGCTGAGAACCTGCGCGGCAGCTCTGCCCACTTGCCAGGCAGGACACAAGGGGTATTACTACATGTCCAAGCTTCTCCGCCCCTCAGAACCGGGCTTCCGCTTCCCCTCTCTCCTGGCCAGGGCCTTTCGGAGGCAGAGGTGCAGGCAGAAGCCTGGGACAGGGAGCACAAGGAGCACGGAGTCCGAATTCAGATGGTCGCACTGATGTGCTGTGTGGGCCGAGGCAGGTCACTGCTCCCTCTCAGGGCCCCCGTGTCTCCCCTGGGAAATGGGTGTCACATAAGGCATCATACGCAAGCTCAGTGCTAGCCCTGCCCCTAAGCAAAACTACTGAGATCCCCTGCCAGGTCATAGCTTCGCATTAGGAGGAAGAGTCTGAGCCCTGGGCTACACTAGGCACTTACATTGGTACAGCTCTGGGAGAAATCCACGCTCTACGGACCTAATGCCCGGTGTAGACAGCACCAATCTCCTGCTGACCTAGGGGGAGGTGGGAACCACGCTGATGGGAAAACCCCTCCTGCTCGCGTATGTCGTGTCTACAGGGAAGTGCTGCAGTGGTGCAGCTGTAACTTTTAAGTGTAGCTGTACCCTGAGGCCAGGTCTACACTACAGGCTTATAGCAGTATAACTACATCTCTCAGGGGTGTAAAAAATCCACCCCCCTGAGCAACACAACTACACTGCCCTAGCCCCGCGTAGACAGCGTTATGTCAGCGGGAGAGCTTCTCTTGTCAACATAGCAACCGCCTCTGGTGGGGGTGGATTAACTACACCGTCAGGAGAGCTCTCTCCCATTGGCATAGGATCGTCTGCACTTCAGTGCTACAGCGGTACAGCCGCAGCAGTGCTGATGCAGCGTTTGAAGTGTAGACTTGCACTCACTGAAAGGCAGGAGAACAGCCTTGATAGAGGGCTGCTTAGAGACCCACCGGCTCAGTCAGGGCATCTTCAGCCATTTGCAAAAGGCAACTGGCAGATGGTTATTTCCCTGGTGTCAGTCTCCTGAGTACCCAGGAAGCCTTGGCATGGTTTGGGGGGAGAATCATAGAATCATAGGACTGGAAGGGACCTCGAGAGGTCATCTAGCCCCGTCCCCTGCACTCAAGGCAGGACTAAGTATTATCTATTCTTGACCATCCCTGACAGGTGTTTGTCCAGCCTGCTCTTAAAAATCCCCAATGATGGAGATTCCACAACCTCCCTGGGCAATTTATTCCAGTGCTTAGCCACTCTGACAGTTCGGAAGTTTTTCCTAATGTCCAACCTAAACCGCCCTTGCTGCAATTTAAGCCCATTGCTTCTTGTCCTGTCCTCAGAGGTTAAGAAGAACAATTCTGTTCCCTCCTGCTTGTAACAACCTTTTATGTACTTGAAAACTGTGATCAGCGAGCTCTCCTGTTGGCATAGTTAATCCAGCTCTGAAAGAGGTGGCAGCTATGTTGACAGGAGAAGGCAGAACAGGCACTGTCTGGAGACCGGAATTGGGTGTTACTGGGCTTGGTGCCAGCTCTCCTTCTGCAGTCCCCACGAGAAGTGAGCCTGATCATTGCTACTGAGATAGTTGAAAAGCCCTCGTTGAACCACTCCGAGGTGCAGGTACAGTGGAGTGATGGGTTGCTGGAGCCCTCCCTGCTGTGGGGTTGTGCCCCTTCTGAAATGTCCATTGTAAGCTCTCCCATGGGAGCGTTCTTTGCAAGTTCTCTGTGCAGCACCAAGCACCTTTCAGGGACTGGGCAAAGAAATCAACAACATCTCATGGGTACTGTTGCCTGTCACTGTGGATAAAGTGGGGGATCTGAGATGCAGAAATAACATGGACTAGTAAAAGTCCTCCTTTTCCTCCTAAAACTACATGAGAGGGGTAGCTGTGTTAGTCTGAATCTGTAAAAAGCAACAGAGGGTCCTGTGGCACCTTTAAGACTAACAGAAGTATTGGAGCATAAGCTTTCGTGGGTGCATCAGACGCAAGTAATGGAAATTTCCAGAGGCAGGTATAAATCAGTATGGAGATAACGAGGTTAGTTCAATCAGGGAGGGTGAGGTGCTCTGCTAGCAGTTGAGGTGATAATGTCTTCCTGTGTTGTTGGTGGGAGGGTATCAGTGCGCTGTTCAGTGCTCTTCAGTGGACATCATACCAAATGGACCAACAACACAGGAAGAAGAACTCCACATGGACTCCTCCTGAGGGTCGAAATGACAGTCTGGACTTATACATAGAATGCTTCCGCCGACGTGCACAGGCAGAAATTGTGGAAAAACAACATCACTTGCCTCATAACCTAAGTCGTGCAGAACGCAATGCCATCCACAGCCTCAGAAACCACCCTGACATTATCTCAAAGAGGCTGATAAAGGAGGTGCTGTTGTCATCATGAACAGGTCTGACTACCAGAAGGAGGCTGCCAGACAACTCTCCAATACCGAATTCTACAGGCCACTTTCCTCAGATCCCACTGAGGAATACACTAAGAAACTGCACCATCTACTCAGGACACTTCCTACGCTAACACCGGAACAAATCAACATACCCTTAGAGCCCCGACCGGGGTTATTCTATCTACTACCCAAGATCCACAAACCTGGAAATCCTGGACGCCCCATCATCTCGGGCATTGGCACTCTCACTGAAGGACTGTCTGGATATGTGGACTCCCTACTCAGACCCTATGCCACCAGCACTCCCAGCTATCTCCGTGACACTACTGATTTCCTGAGAAAACTACAATGCATTGGTGACCTCCCAGAAAACACCATCCTAGCCACCATGGATGTAGAGGCTCTCTACACAAACATCCCACACACAGATGGAATACAAGCTGTCAGGAACAGTATCCCTGATGATGACACAGCACAACTTGTTGCTGAGCTCTGTGACTTTATCCTCACGCACAATTATTTCAAATTTGGTGACAATATATACCTCCAGACCAGTGGCACCGCCATGGGCACCCGCATGGCCCCACAATATGCCAACATTTTTATGGCTGACCTAGAACAACTCTTCCTCAGCTCTCGTCCACTCATGCCCCTTCTCTGCCTACGCTACATTGATGACATCTTCATCATCTGGACCCATGGGAAGGAGACCCTGGAAGAATTCCACCATGATTTCAACAGCTTCCACCCCACCATCAACCTCAGCCTGGACCAATCTACACGGGAGGTCCACTTCCTAGACACCACAGTACAAATAAGCGATGGCCACGTTAACACCACCCTATACCGAAAACCCACCAACTGCTACGCCTACCTTCATGCCTCCAGCTTCCACCCCGGACACACCACAGGATCCATCGTCTACAGCCAAGCACTGAGGTACAACCGCATCTGCTCCAACCCCTCAGACAGAGACCAACACCTACAAGATCTTCACCAAGCATTCTCAAAACTAAGATACCCACACAAGGAAATAAAGAAACAAATCAACAGAGCCAGACGTGTACCCAGAAGCCTCCTGCTACAAGACAGGCCCAAAAAAGAAACCAACAGAACTCCACTGGCCATCACCTACAGTCCTCAGCTTAAACCTCTCCAATGCATCATCAGTGTCTACAACCCATCCTGGACAATGATCCCTCACTTTCACAGACCTTGGGAGGCAGGCCAGTCCTTGCCCACAGACAACCCGCCAACCTTAAGCATATTCTCACCAGCAACCACGCACCGCACCATAACAACTCTAACTCAGGAACCAACCCAAGAAACAAACCTTGATGCCAACTCTGCCCCCATATCTACACCAGCAACACCATCACAGGACCTAACCAGATCGGCTACAACATCACCGGCTCATTCACCTGCACGTCCACCAATGTTATATATGCCATCATGTGCCAGCAATGCCCCTCTGCTATGTACATTGGCCAAACTGGACAGTCACTACGCAAGAGGATAGATGGACACAAGTCAGATATCAGGAATGGCAATATACAAAAACCTGTAGGAGAACACTTCAACCTCCCTGGCCACACAATAGCAGATGTAAAGGTAGCCATCTTACAGCAAAAAAACTTCAGAACCAGACTCCAAAGAGAAACTGCTGAGCTCCAGTTCATTTGCAAATTTGACACCATCAGATCAGGATTAAACAAAGACTGTGAATGGCTATCCAACTACAGAAGCAGTTTCTCCTCCCTTGGCGTTCACACCTCAACTGCTAGCAGAGCACCTCACCCTCCCTGATTGAACTAACCTCGTTATCTCCATACTGATTTATACCTGCCTCTGGAAATTTCCATTACTTGCGTCTGATGAAGTGGGCATTCACCCACGAAAGCTTATGCTCCAATACTTCTGTTGGTCTTAAAGGTGCCACAGGACCCTCTGTTGCTTTTTAAAAATCTTCTGTATCTCTCCAGACCAGGAAAGGCTCAATGGGTTTCAGTGAGCACCAGGAACACATACCCCTGATTTCAGAGTGTTGAAACATGAAAACTCTGAGCTGCTAACCTCAGAGAAACAAAATGTATAATGGACAACTTGATTTCTAGCTGGTCTAGTTACAACACACCAGCCTCGTGTAATAAGGGAGTGTGTGGGCGGCATCTGTGCACGGTTGCCGTGGCAGGCGGATACTTAAAGGGAGAGGTGCTGAGGAGTTAGCATTTGGTTGCTAAAGGTGGCTTCAGTGCCCGGATATGCTGCAGCACACTGGGCCTGCCTAGTGATGCAAGGTCCCCTGAGCACCGAGATCCTGCTGCTGGATGATTTGCATATATAAAAGGCATTAGAAAGCAAGAGTTTGCCCTGCGTTATCTATCCCCTTTGCACTGACTGAGGAGGAAATTCACACCTGCCCAAGTAGCCAGGCTTTGTGGCGGCAGGGCACAGCTGGGGGTGGGCGTCACCCATGAGCAGGTTTCTATTAAATCATGACCCTTGGGAACTGCCTTCATTTTGCAGTTGTGCAGAGAACTTTGATTTTGCCAAGGCTGCCGCTTGTGTAAAGGCTGTTGAGCATCCAGAGAAGAGCAAAGGAACCTGGCCATGACTGATGGCTGCTTTGCCAGCACCCTAGGGAATGTCACCATTGCTGACAATGGGCTCTGGCGGTGGGTGCAGTTGGGCGGGGGATGCATGTGCAGTCAGAGCCAGACAGTGCCCAGCACTGGTTCAGCCATGCACGCACAGTTCAGCCAGGCTTCTGCATGGTGCTGGATATCGCCTGGTCCTGTCTGCGCTTACAGCTGACCTGTGCTCAGTACCACTCCAGCCACACCTGCTATTAACTCCTGCTGCATTTCCTAGAGTAGACAGAGCTGCTGTGTCTCATGCACAGGGCATCAGACCTTCTCTCTCTGCTGCTCACTCCTATGGGCCATGGCATTTGGCCTCTTAGCAAGAAATGCAAATTAACCTCTATCTAGAGCTGATGGGTTCAAATCTCCCTCTGGTGTCTCTGGGAGCCCAGCAGTCATCTCCAGCTCACTCCCTCCAGAGTTGTCTCTTCTCCCTCCACTCACAAGCTGACAGAGGAAGAGGCACCTTTAGCTCAGGGCACTTCTGGGCTGTGGGAGACCCAGGTTCAGTTCCCCATACTGTGGAGCAGGGACTCCCCTGTGAGTGGTCTAGCCCCCTGCCTAGAGTCATTTTGACTGACTAGGTGGGCACACAGTGGAACACAACCTGAGCCCAGACTACCCATAGCTCACTGGGATGCAACGTGGGAGAACCAATTCAAATCCATCCGAAACAAGAGGCAGAGGGGGAGCCTTGAGCTTGGGTCTTTCATCTCATCCCAGGTGAGAGCCCTGGGCTAAAGCTTATAAGGGCACCACCTCCTTTGTGAAACAAGCCCTTCATTTCCTTTGCTTTTCTTTTTCCAAGTGCCCAGAGACGGAACAGAACATTTGGATATGAGTCAGCCGTGTGCCCTCATTGCCAAGAAAGCCAACGGCATGTTGGGCTGTGTTAGTAGTAGGGTTGCCAGCAGATCGAGGGAAGTGATTATTCCCCTCTATTCGGCACTGGTGAGGCCACACCTGGAGTACTGCGTCCAGTTTTGGGCCCCCCACTACAGAAGGGATGTGGACAAATTGGAGAGAGTCCAGCGGAGGGCAACAAAAATGATTAGGGGTCTGGAGCACATGACTTATAAGGAGAGGCTGAGGGAACTGGGCTTATTTAGTCTGCAGAAGAGAAGAGTGAGGGGGGATTTGATAGCAGCCTTCAACTCCTGAAGCGGGGTTCCAAAGAGGATGGAGGTAGGCTGTTCTCAGTGGTGGCAGATGACAGAACAAGGAGCAATGGTCTCAAGTTGCAGAGGGGGAGGTCTAGGTTGGATATTAGGAAACACTTTTTCACTAGGAGGGTGGTGAAGCACTGGAATGGGTTACCTAGGGAGGTGGTGGAATCTCCATCCTTAGAGGTTTTTAAGGTCATCCCTGGCTGGGATGATTTAGTTGGGAATTGGTCCTGCTTTGAGCAGGGGGTTGGACTAGATGACCTCCTGAGGTCTCTTCCAACCCTAATCTTCTATGATTCCTTTGCTCCAAAGCACATTTTTGTTAACTTTTTTGATTCACCAACATTTTTCCGAAGATTCAACTGATATTTTTTCTTTCAATTTTTCGAAGCTGCCAGTGAACCAAAAAAGTCAGTGATGCCCCCGACTCTGGTTATTTGCTCTGTGCCTGCTGCTTAACTGTGCAGTTATTAACACCACCACCACGTGTGTGGTTTCTCCCTTGCTGTTCTCTCCCTGTTGCAGGTAAATGCTCCAGTGGCTATGAAGGGCTCCAGCCTGGAGCTGTGTAAAAAAGCATGTGCCCACCAGCGTGCCAAGGACCTGACAGAACAGGCCAGTGCCCTCCTAGCGAAAGATAAACAGATTGACGCTTTGCAGCAGGAGTGTCGGGAGCTACAGGCGAAGCTCACAGCTGGGAAGGTGAGTGTCTTTCTGGGGTTTTACTCATTGGCATGGACAGTTTTCATTTTTCAAATGTCTTCAGTATAATTCTTGGTGTCTTACTTGTTAGAGAGGGATAGCTCAGTGGTTTGAGCATTGGCCCACTAAACCTAGGGTTGTAAGCTCAATCCTTGAGGGGGCCATTTAGGGATCTGGGGTTAAAAAAAAAAGTTGGGGATTGGCCCTGCCTTGAGCAGGGGGTTAGACTAGATGACCTCTTGAGGTCCCTTCTAACCCGATGATTCTATGAATTACAAGCCTGGCTCAGACCCACCGTCCAGCTAGCCCTGTCTCCTGTCTCTGACAGTGGCCAGCCCCGGATGTGTCAGAGGCAGGTGCAAGAACCCTGCAGTGGGTAGATGTTTGATAACCTGCACCCCATAAAGTCTCTTATACTTAGAGATTGGCTTAAGCTTTGAAGCAGGAGGGTTTATTTCCCTTCCAAAATGTTTGTTAGTATTAACTAGTAGGATTTGGGATGTTGCATCCATATATATGTCCAGTCTCTCTTTGAATCTCACTAAATTGTTGGCTTCAAGAACATCTGGTGGCAGTGAGTTACAAGGTCTAATTACACGCCCAGAGAAAAAGTATTTCCTTTTGCTGGTTCTGAATTTCTCACCTTTTAATTTCATTGATATTCCCCTGTTCTTGTGTTATGAGACGGGGAGAACTTCTAGAGCATTTACTATTTTATCACAACCCCTCTTATTTGTCTCCGGTCTAAGGTAAACAACCCCAGTCTTTTCAGTCCCCCTTCAGATGAGTTTTCCAGGCCCTTGATCATTCTTGTTGCTCTTCTCTGAACTCCCTCTAATTTTGCAATTAAAGAACAGCTTGTGGTAAATATTTTCCTTTCAAAAGTCAAGCTGGTTTGTTTGGACACATTGCTCGGCTTGTGTTCTCTGACTGAGTGAGGATAGCTCTAGAGTGGGTCTCCATCGTGCATACTCACAGCTGCAGAGTCTACATTTGGTTGCCATGAATATTCTGCATAACTGTTTGATAGCACTGAACAGTTGTGGTTTTACCAAATGCTGCTGCCAGGGAATGTGTTTCAGTACTCTGGACAGCTTGCCCCAGAGTGAATTCCTTTCCCAAGCCAAATATTCATGGATCAGTTTTAGCCGAAGAACAAGTTAATTACTGCAAATACTTCATTTTTTACACATGATAATATTCCAGCATTGTCAGCTGTACTAGCAGTCTCTGACGTTTGACAGTAACCCAGCTACTGCTCTGGCCCCTACTCACAGCTCGGTCGGTAATGGATTTATCTTCACAATCCCCCTGTGAGGCAGGGCAGGGCAGGGCTAGTTTCCTCATTTGACAGAAAGAGAATTGACATACAAGAGACTAGGAGCAAGATTCACAAAGGGACTTAGGCATCATGCTGCTCATCATCACAATGCCACACTTTTAGGTGCCCAGCAGATCACTGGATCAATGGAGCCTGAGTCCGGCACCCAGGTTCCGTGTGCCATGCGTGGGGAGCAACAGGTGTGGAAGAATATGATCCACAAAAGCCAGCATTCTAGGGGGGGGCTGCCTAATCTAGCCAGTGGGAGATGGTGACTAAGCCCTGCCCCCCCCAAGATACAATAGATGTTTAAATCCAGGTTGCAGGGAGGCACCTATCTTTGCTAGTGATCCACAGGCAGGAACTACTCAGGCACCTAAGGTGTTTCTTGTGTGAATGAGTTGGGCAGGTGCCCAACTCCACACGAAACAGCCAGAGGAGCCACCATGCACCTGTTGAAATCCTTTCTCCCCCTCTGGTACAGAGGAGAAGTGAACCTGGGTCTCCCACATCCCAGGCCAGTGCTCTGACCCCTGGACTGGGCGTTATAAGGTGGGCACTGCCATCTCCTCCCTCTTTGAATGGGCCCCTATCCAAAAGGATGCCTCTGAGTGTGCCTACTGGATTGTGTCCTGCATACGAGCCAGGCAGAGGAACACCTGTCTTCCCTGGTTCATGGATCGGGTTGGGGTTGGGGTTGGGGTTGGGGTTGGGGGTGGTGGGGAGAGACAGGTGTCTGGACACCGAGAGGGAGGCAGCAGCGCATGTGTCCAGAGGCAGTAGGTGCTGAGGGAACTTTTACCCTGACAACGTAGGTGTCATGTGAATTTAGGTGCCTACAAGGTTTCGGTGGGAGTTTTGAGAGTCACAATGAAGCCTAAAATTGGGATTTAGAGGCCTAAACCCAGCTGGAGACACATAATTCTGGTGTTGAGGCACCTCAGTACCTTTGTGAATCTAGCCCTAGGTGTCTTGTCTGGGGCAGAGCAGGGAATTGACTCAAGTCCCAGGCTCCTGCTCTAGTCTCTGGACTGCACTTCCTCTGAGAGACTTCATCGGACATCAGCTGTGCTGCCCACTGCTGAAAGCTAAGCACATGCTGCAGTGCTGTGTTGGAACAGGGCTGGCGCGCTGAGCACCTCTCAGGATTAAGCCCTGATAGGGCCCTTACTAAACCCAGAGTTCTATCATATATTAATTATTTTTTAAAAACTGTATCAAAGGACCATAATTAGGGTTGCAAAGTCAAGCACTCAAAAGTTAGAAAAGGCCACAATTAAGGTTGAGCTGGCCAGAATGATACCCTGCCTTTCCTTCCGGAGTGATTAGCAGTGATTTAGAACCCAGCGAAGGGGATGAGTAATTCAAATGATTCCTTCCAGTGCATGTTACCTTGCACTTGTCTACATGGAATTTAGTCAGGCAGAAAAAGGCAGAACAAGATTGAACAGCTGGAAGTTGAAGCTAGATAAATTCAGACTAGAAATATGTTGCAGATGTTTAACAGTGAGGTGAGTTAGCCATTGCAACAACTTACTAAGGACAGTGGTGGGTTTTCTGTCATTTGAGGTCTTTAGATCAAAATTAGCACTTTCACAGCTCTGCTCTAGACCAGAAATGATGGACTTGATGCAGGAATCACTGGGTAAGATCCTCTGGCCTGTGTTACACAGGAGGTCAGACTAGATGATGTAATAGACCTTTCTGGCCTTAAAAAAATAATCTATGAATAACTTGCCCAAATCTGAATGAATTTCCATGGTGCCAGCCATAGGCAACTCCCTTAGTTCAGGACTACCCCCTTGGCAAATGTCAACTTCATTCTGTAACCACAGAGACACTAGACTTTTCAAAAAACTGGCAGAAGAATGTTCATAATGGGAAGTTCAGGCAACATAAACACAGGGGTCACAGGATGAGGAGGAGCTGCAGAAGAACCCAACAAAGCGAGGTGAACGGACAACGCTTTGGCAGTTTAAAGTCGACGTAGATAAGTGCAAGGTAATGTACATTGGAAGTGTAGCGGGGTGGCTACCCGCTCCAGCCCTGACAGGGTTAAAACCAGCCCGGGGAGAGGGCTGGAGGGCTGGGAGAACAGCCCAGGCTGAGTGGGAAGCAGGCCCAGCTGGCCCTATAAAGGCTTGAGCCTGGAGCTCAAGAAGACAGTCTCTTTCTCTGCTTGTAGAGAGAGAAGGGCCTGGCTGCAAGGGAGCTGAGCAGGGTACTGGGAGTGGAGCAGGGCTGGGGGAAGGCTAGAGGAGCTGGGGAGCTCCAGCCTGGAAAACCCCCAGGCTGCGGGCCTAGCTGAGGGCCTAAGACCAGTACCGGGGCTGCAGAGGGGCAGCCCAACTATAGAGAGAGGCAGCAGGTCCAGCCCAACCTTGCCTGTGATGAGTGGCATATACTACTGTCTGCCCCAGGGAGTGGGGCTAGAGGGTGACTGGCAGTAGCCGTACACTGAGGCGAGGTGGGGTTAGTAGGTGGGGGTTCCCCTGGGGGGGGGAGACCCTGAGACTGAGGGGTTCTGCAAGGGGGCCAGAAACCCAGTGAAGGGGCACCAGGATCCTGGGAGGGACACGGGGGCCAGAGTGAGGTAAGGCAGATCACTGGCCTGCAGAGGGCGCTCCTGGCTGGAAAATGAGCTAATTCCCGAGGACGACCAGCAGGAGGCGCCGCAGGGGTGAGTCCAGCTCCTTACAGAAGGAATAATTTGGACTACTCACACACATTGCTAAGCTCTAAAGGTGTATCTGTGCTGGAACTGGAAAGTGTAATTTCCAGCTTGAGGAGACAAACCCATGCTAGCTCTGATGGAACTAGCAATGCTAAAAGCAGAAGTGTAGTCACAGTGGCACAAGCTGTGGGAGTGGATAGCTGCCCCCTGTATGAGCCCATCTGAGACCAAATGTATGTACCCGGGGTGGCTAGCCCCTGCTGCTGCATGTATTGCCGTGGCTATCCTTCTGTTTTTATCATGCTAGCTTGATCAATGCTAACACGGGAGAACTGGGCTGTAGACAAAAACATGAAATTCAACAAAGACAAAGGTAAGGTGCTCATGGGTGTGGGTCCGCTGCTCACTGGAGAAGGTGAGCTGGTAATGGAAGATGATAGGAAGGCAGTGCTGCTCAATGCCTGCTTCGCTTCAGTTTTCTCACGAAAAATAACATGACTGGATGACTAGTGAAGTTACCATAGACAATAAAGGGGAAGGGACACATCAGGACACGTAAAGAACACGTCAGAGATCTTCTGATCAATTTGAATGAATTAATCAGCAGGGCCAGATGCTATTGACCCAAGGGTATTGAAGGAATCTTGGAGCCACAGGCAATAATGTTTGCAAACTCATGGATGACAGGAGAGGACTCAGAAGCCTAGAGAAGGGCTAATGTGGTGCCAATCTTTAAAAAGTGGGAAAAGGAGGAGCCGGGAAACTACAGACCAGTCAGCCTGACCTCCATACCTGGGAAGCTACTGGAACAATATATTAAACATTTAATTTACAAATACCTGGAGGCTGAAGAGGTGATCACTAGCAGGCAGCATGGATTTACCAAGAACAAACCATGTCAAAGCAGCTTGATTTCCTTCTTTGCTAGGGTAACTGTTTTGGTGGATAGGGGGAATGAGGTGGACATAATATACCTGGACTTTAGCAAGGCTTTGACATAGTCCCATATGACATTCTGATAAGTAAGCTGAAGAAATGCGAGTTTAGCAGAACTACTGTACCAGTAAGTGGATACGTAATTGGTTAAGCAACCTCAAACAAAGAGTCACTATTAATGGAATGATGTTGGATTGGAGGGAGGTCTCAAGTGGGGTTCCACAGGGATCTGTTCTGGGTCCGGTGTTGTTTAACATCTTTATTAATGACCTAGATGTAGGACTAGAGAGCACACTGATCAAGTCTGCAGATGACACTTTGGAGGAAAGAGCTAAAATTCAGAGGGATAGTGATAAATTGGAGAACTGGGCTATAGACAACAAAATGAAAATCAGCAAAGACAAATGTAAGGTGCTACACTTAGGGAAGAAAGCCAAATGCACAAATACAGAATGGGGGGGAACTGGCTTGGCAGCAGCACTGCTGAGAAGGATCTGGGAGTTGTGGTGGATCACAGCCCCAGCATGAGTCAGCAATGTGGTGCTGTTGCAAAAAAAGCAAATGCAATTTTAGGGTGCATTAGCAGAGGCACAGCATGCAAGTCACGGGAGGTGATGGTACCGCTTTACTCGGCTGGTTAGGCCTCAGCTGGAGTCCTGTGTCCAATTTTGGTCACCAGTGTATAGAAAGGATGTGGAGAAACTGGAAAGGATGCAGAGGTGAGTGACAAAGATGATCAAAGGGAGGGAACACAAGCCAGATGAGCAAAGGCTGAAGGAACTGGGTATGTTTAGTTTGGAAAAGAGGAGATCAAGGGCGGACATGATGGGGGTCTTTAAATACTTGAAAAGCTGCCATATAAAAGATGGAAAAAAGTTGTTCTCTCTTGCCACAGAGGCAGGACAAGAGGCAGTGGATTCAAACTACAGCAGAGCAGATTTAGATTAAATCTCAGAAAAAAATTGCTAGCTGTAAGAACAGTAGGACAGTGGAACAGATTGCACCAGGGAGGTTGTGGAAGCTCCTTCACTGGAGGATTTCAAAAGGAGGCTGTCTTGGATGGTTTAGACACAACAAATCCCGCATCTTAGATGAACCTTATTGTCCCTTCTAACCCTCTGGTTCTACGGGTATGTCTGTCTGAGCTGGAAATTACACCTTCAAGCTCCAGTGCGGGCAGAGCCTTCATTAGTTGTAATCACTCAGGAAAATAAGTGGAGGTCTCATTTTGGCCAGCTCAATGGAAATCTCTGCTCAGTGTACAGCAGCATGTCTAAAAAGCAAACCAAACATTAGGTAGAAGCAAGAAAGGGACAGAGATTCTAAAAATATGACAGTGTTGTTACAGAGTAACAGCAGGCACCCTATGGGCAAGTTATTCCGTACTTCCCAACTTAGGGGTTTCTTGCCCCATCCTCTGGATCATCTAGTAGCAGCTGCTTTCTAACATAGGATATTGGGTTAGCCGGACCACTGATCTGACCCAATAGGACAATTCCATGTTTTAACAAATGCATATTTAGTTATTAATTCTTCTATCTCATAGACTCGTAGACTTTAAAGGCCAGAAAGGACCATCATGAGCAACTAGTTTGACCTACGGTGACCAGGTGTACGGTTTTCAACCAGAACACCCAGTCAAAAAGGGATCCTGGGGGCTCCGTTCAGCACCGCTGACCGGGCCGTTGACTGTCCGGTTGGCAGCACCGTGCAGCGGAGCTAGCAGGCTTCCTGCTAGCCTCCGCACTGCATGGCTCCTGGAAGCGGCCGGCATGTCCCTCCTTCAGCCGCCTGGAGCCTGCACACCTGACCCCCTCCTGTGCCCCACCCCCCTGCCCCAGCCCTGATCCTCCTCCCACCCTCCGAACCCCCTGACCCCATCCTGGAGCTCCCTCCTACACCCCAAACCCCTCAACCTCAACCCCACCCCAGTGTCTGCACCCCTATCTGGATCCCTCATCCCCCCCACACCCCAAACCCCTCCCCAGCCTGGAGCCCCCTCCTGCACTCCGAACCCCTCGGCCCCAAATCCCTACTACATCCCAAACCCTCATCCCCAGCCCCATCCTAGAGTCTGCACCCCCAGCCAGAGCCCTCACATCCTCCCGCACCCCAACCCCCTGCCCCAGCCCAGAGTCCCCTCCCGCACTCTGAACCCCTCAGCCCCGCCCAGAGCCCCCCCTGCACCCCAATCCCCTGCCCCAGCCCAGAGCCCCCTCCCGCACTCTGAACCCTCAGCTTGCTCAGAGCCCCCCCTGCACCCCCCTGCCTCAGCCCAGAGTCCCCTCCCGCACTCTGAACCCCTCAGCCCTGCCCAGAGGCCCCCCCGCCCGCACTCCAACTTCCTGCCCCAGCCCGGTGAAAATGAGTCAGTGAGTGAGGGTGTGGAGAGCGTGCAACAGAGGGAGGGGGGATGGAATGACTGGGGGCGGGGCCTCTGAGAAGGGGCAGGCAGGAGGTGGGGCAAAGATGTTCGGTTTTGTGCAAGTAGAAAGGTGGCAACCCTAGTTTGATCTTCTGCACATTGCAGGCCCCATTGCAGGCCCACCCACTCTGGCACTAGGCCCAGAATCTCTGGCTGAGTTACTGAAGTCCTCGGATCTTGCTTTAAACACTTCAAGTGGCAGGCAATCCATCATTTAATCTACTTCAAACCAGCAAGCAGCCCATGCCTCATGCTGCAGAGGCAGATATTACAAATATGCGGTGTGTAAGGGATTTGGGGGCTAATTTCACCACACTAGAAGAAACACAAGGTGACATTTGTAAGTCTCCAGTCTTCCTCTGTAACATCACAATCTCCCAAAGCTGCAAAGAGTAGTTGTCATGATCTCAGTATGGTTG
>NW_020664805.1:472746-485577 GCF_002925995.2 Terrapene triunguis | reverse complement strand
CATAGAGAGTACACTTATAAAGTTTGTGGACGATACCAAGCTGGGAGGGGTTGCAAGCGCTTTGGAGGACAGGATTAGAATTTAAAATGATCTTGATAAACTGGAGAAATGATCTGAAATAAATAGGACTGATTTCAATAAGGACAAATGTGAAGTACTACATTTAGGAAGGAATAATCAATTGCACAAATACAAAATGGGAAATGACTGCCTACGGAAGGAGTACTATAGAAAAAGATCTTGGGGTTATAGTGGATCACAAACTAAATATCAGTCAACAATGTAATATTGTTGCAAAAACAAAAAAATCATTCTGGGCTGTATTATCAGGATTGTTGTAAGCAAGACATGAGAAGTAATTCTTCCACTCTCTGTACTCAGCACTGATAAGGCCTCAGCTGGAGTATTGTGTCCAATTCTGGGCACCACACTTTGGGAAAGATGTGGACAAATTGGAAAAAGTCCAGAGGAGAGTAACAAAAGTGACTACAGGTCTAAAATACATGACCTACAAGGAAAGATTGAAAAAATTGCATTTGTTTAGTCTGGAGAAGAGAAGCCTGAGGGGGGAACACAATAACAGTAGTCAAGTACGTAAAAGGTTGTTATAAAGAGGAGGGTGTTAAATTGTTCGTCTTAACCACCAAGGACAGGACAAGAAGCAATGGGCTTAAATTGCCGCGAGGGAGGTTTAGGTTGGACATTAGGAAAAACTTCCTAACTGTCAGGGTGGTTAAGCAAAGCACTGGAATAAATTGCCCAGGGAGGTTGTGGAATCTCCATCATTGGAGGTTTTTAAGAACAGGTTGGACAAACACCTGTCAGGGATAGTCTGGATAATGCTTAGTCCTGCCTCAGTTCAGGACACTGGGATAGACGACCTACCAAGGTCCCTTCCAGGGCTACATTTCTATGATGCTAT
This sequence comes from Terrapene triunguis, assembly GCF_002925995.2. Taxonomy (NCBI): domain Eukaryota; kingdom Metazoa; phylum Chordata; order Testudines; family Emydidae; genus Terrapene; species Terrapene triunguis. Next base: position 484,655 of record NW_020664805.1, on the reverse strand, counting down.
GTGAGCTAGGTGGACAGACCTCTGGGCAGTGCTGTGGGTGGAGCTGCTCCTTCAGCTCTTTGCTTCTCCACCTGCATTGCATGCAGCCCTGGGGAATTGTTGATGTTCTGGAAATAGCTAAGCACTGAGAGCATTGGGGTGCCATGCGGTCCAGGCAGCTTGTGTCATGGCATCTCCCAGTAGTGCTTTCCTGGAGCTGCATGTGGTGTAGGTAGAGAGCAGCAAGACAGCTGCAGCGAGGGTGGGGTGTAATGGCAGTAGCAACAGCCTAGCTGGGCCAGGCAGAAGGACTGAGCTTCTCCTTCCTGACCCCCCTGGCCTTAGCCACTGTCCACTAGAGAGTTTGAGGGGGTGAGGGGAGAGATTTTGCACAAAGCTGCAGCTGACCCATCGCTCATCCTGCCAGCTAAAAATCACTGCCCTAGTGGACTCAACATGGGTCTAGAAGTCAGGAGAACGTGGCTTCTAATCCTGACTTCAAGCCAGTCCCTGTAGTGCCAGGCCTCACATTCCCCCCTTGTTGCATGGTGTAGCAAAGTCCCGCTCCACTGCACTGCCCTGTGGCAAGATGCAATGAAGCTGAACCTCTGCCTCTGGATCCCCCACTGTCTTCTGGTCTACTCCAGCCATAGGAGTGACCAGGTCCTCTGGCTGATCACTTTATAGGGTATGTCTCGACTGCTTCTGGGAGCAGGCCTCACAGGCCAGGTCCACCTGTGTTAGTGGGGCTCCCACGAGTGCACTACAAATAGCTGTGTAGACATTGTGGCTTGGGCTGGAGCTCAGGCTCTGAAGCGTGGGGTACAGGGTGGGCACCTTGACTCGTCTAGTCTATCCCTACACTTTGTCCCAGGCTCCTGAGCCTCTAACAACTCCACGGTGCAGGGGCTGGCACCTTCTTCCCCTGGGTGCAGCGCATCAGGGTTCCTACCTCCAGTCAGGCTTCCAGCTCACCTGGGAGTAGCCCAGCTGGTCTTCTCAGCCTTCTCGCAGGCTGCTTTCCAGAGACACACCATTTCCCTTCTCCGGCATCACCCTCTTTCTGTTTTTTCTTAAGCCATCTCCTCATCTGACCAGACCCTCCCCAGGTTAGAAGCACGCCCAGGCTCCCGTAACCCTTCGGGTGCCTGACAGGATTTACTTTCCATCACACGTGGGGACAATTATATTTACCTGCTCTATAATTCAATTATGTTTATAAGGTGCAGAGTATTATCAGGGCCCTGCAGGGGCAGATGTGGGCACAGAGTCAAGATTTCCTGGCTCCCGGCTTTTTGCTTAATCCAGTGGGTTATGGGCTTTTTGGAGGAATGGGCATTGCCTCCTTCAGCAACTCTTCCAAAACCCACGAGTGCAGCTTTTTACAGAACTGGCCTTTTGTGGTCGTTTTGCTTGTCAGAACAATTCTGGGTCTCCTGAAATTTCATGTAAAACCCAAACTTTGATGGATGCAATATTAGGTGAATCAAACTGGAGAAAAATCTCACATGAATTTTTGTGAGAGAAAGTCTCCCTAGTTTCCCCTGGTTTAGCTGTGATAGCTGCAGGTTTTGCATCTGGAGTGTAGGGACGGGATGACCAGCCAGTGCCAGGGCTGTGGCCCAAACACACTTTCTGAATTCCAGGTTTGACCAGCTTCTAACTTTCTCTAAACATGAACAAACAAACCAGCCCTCTTGGGACAGATCCTTTCCTACCCCAGCATTTAAAATCCACATATGGAGAGCTGCCAAGAGCCAGAGCTGCTTCCTAACAAAAAGGGGTAAACAGTGAGGTGGCAAAATTTGAAAATGATACAAAACTGCTCAAAGTTAAGTCCCAGGCAGACTGCGAAGAGTTACAAAGGGATCTCACAAAACTGGGTGACTGGGCAACAAAATGGCAGATGAAATTCGATGTTGATAAATGCAAAGTAATGCACATTGGAAAACATAATCACAACTATATATACAAAATGATGGGGTCTAAATGAGCTGTTACCACTCAAGAAAGAGATCTTGGAGTCACTGTGGATAGTTCTCTGAAAACATCCACTCAATGTGCAGCCGCAGTCAAAAAGGTGAACAGAATGTTAGGAACCATTAGGAAAGAGATAGATAGTAAGACAGTAAATATTGTAATGCCACTATATAAATCCATGGTATGCCCTGTGTGCAGTTCTGGTCATCCCATCTCAAAAAAGATATATTAGAATTGGAAAAAGTACAGAGAAGGGCAACAAAAATGATTGGAGGTATGGAATAGTGTCCATCTGATGAGAGATTAATAAGACTGGGACTTTTCAGTTTGGAAAAGTGACGACTAAGAGGGGACATGGTAGAGGTCTGTAAAATTGTGATTGGTGTGGAGAAAGTAAATCAGGAAGTGTTATTTACTCCTTCTCATAGCACAAGAACTAGGGGTCACCCAATGACATTTATAGACAGCAGGTTTGAAACAAACAAAAGGAAGTACTTCTTCACACAACCTTCAGTCATTCCTCATTGCTAGGGGATGTTGTGAAGGCCAAAAGTATAACTGGGTTCAAAAATGAACTAGAAAAGTTCCTGGAGGATAGGTCCATCAATGACTATTAGCCAAGATGGTCAGGGAGGCAACCCCAAGCTCTGGGTGTCCTTAGCCTCTGACTGCCAGAAGCTGGGAGTGGATGACGGGATGGATCACTGGATAATTGCCCTGTTCTGTTCATTCCCTCTGTAGCACCTGGCACTGGCCACTGTCGGAAGACAGGATACTGAGCTAGATGGACCATTGGCCTCACCCAGTATGACCGTTCTTATGTTTTTAGTTTCTAACATTCACATTGAGTAAGTCAGACAGCCAGAATTCAAACCAGACCCTTGCTTTGCAGGGAAAATTAGGATAATTAATGTAATCCTGACTCGCTCCCTTCTGGGTGTTATCGTACATGCAGGAGTTCCCGTAAGTGCAGGATACAGGAACTTCCTTAAGGTCACGTCAACAGTGAGGTGATTGCATGGCTTCATGTGGTAGTGTTCTACCTAGGGGGAGCTGTTGTCACATATTGACACAGGCGAATCTAAGATTCACAAAAGTACATAGGTGACTATGTCCCAGTTTTAGGCTTCACTGTGATCCACAAAATTCTGCTGATCCCTGTAGGTGCCTAAACTCACTCAGCACCTACATTTTCAGGGTAAAAGTTCCCTTGGTGCCCATGTTTCAGCCTCTGGACATGCACACTGCTGCCTTGCTCTAAAACCTATCTCCTGTCTATGCCCCAGAGCGCGAGCTGGGTGGTGTGCTCAGAGGTTGCCTCCTGCATCAGGTTCCATTCAAAATCTGTCTGGAGGAAGTGGTGTTGCCCACCTTATAATTTCTAGCTTAGTGGTTAGAGGTGGGAGACCCAAGTTCAGTTTCTCCCAAGGCAGAGAAAGGAGTTGAACAGGGCTCTCCTACCACTCAGGAGTGTGTGCTAACCACTGGGCTATGGGCTATTCTGATGTGGGGCTCCCTCAGTCTCTTCCATTGAAGCTGTTTCACTGTGGATAAATAATGAAAGAGTCCTTGGAGCAGAGGAACTAGACTGTGGGGCTCCCTCCTCCCAGCTGGGTACGCTAACCACCAGACTACAGACTACAATCTCTCTTTGGCCCAGTAACTCTTTAGGTATTTATCCCAAGTGGAAAAGTGCCAATAGGAGAGATAGAGAGAGGGAGTCATTGGGTCAGAGAGAAAGGGCGAGAGAGAATGACTCTGTTGGCTGGTACTTAGGGCAAACTTCCCCCCTCTCCAGCAGGTGCGAGACCTAGTGTCCAGCCCTCCTGCTCCAATGACTCTAATTATTTATCCACAATGGAACAGCTTCAGCAGGAGAAATTTAGAGAGCCCAACGTCAGAATATCCCAAGCTCAGTGATTAAAGCACGATGCTGAGAGGTAGAAGACCCCTTGCTTGAGTCCTGTACCCCCCTCAGGCGGAGGGGGGACTTGTACCTTAGCCTCCCCCATCTTAGAGGAGTGCCGGGCTAATAATTATAAGGCGCATGGTTGCACCTCCTCCTCTGGCTGTTTTGGGTAGAGTTGGGCACCTGCCTAAGTAATTCTAACAAGAAGTACGTTAGGCCCCTGAGCCACCCGACTCCAGGGGAGGATTCCTGGCTATGATTCAGTACCATTAAGAGGCACTTCTATGCAGCCTGGACTCAGGCATCCATCTCCACAAGGGAGTAGGACTTAGTCATAATTTCCCATTGGCTAGTTTAGGCAGCTGCCTGCCCAGGTGCTGGCTTTTGTGCCTGTCTCTCCCCATGCATTGCAGAGGGAGCCTGGGCACCTGACACAGGCTCTGTGAATCAGTGTGTTCTTGTGATCTTCTAGGTGCCCCAACATTAGGCATGACAGTGAGCATCACTGGTTTGAGCATTGGCCTGCTAAACCCAGGGTTGTGAGTTCAATCCTTGAGGGGGCCACTTAGGGATCTGGGGCAAAATCAGTACTTGGTCCTGCTAGTGAAGGCAGGGGGCTGGACTTGATGACCTTTCAAGGTCCCTTCCAATTCTAGGAGATAGGATATCTCCTTTAATTTATTTATCATGACAGCTAAGTCCCTTTGTGGATCTAGGTCACAGTTATTTTCTTCCTCCTTCCATCATGTTGGTCCTAGTGGTTTGCAAATAGAGCAGGTGTGTTTGTGCCGGTCTGTTGTCCATTGAACAACACTTTGGCAATTCATGAAAAAAACAGCAACCTCTATTTCCCATCCTTTCAACCACAGGGGTTACATCATGTTGTGTTTGCATTTCCTTAGGAGGGCCCTCATTGCCTGAACCTCCTAGACTTTGATCACCTGTTGCGGGAATCTCAGAAGGAAGTGTTACGGTTACAGAGACAGATTGCACTGAAGAATTTCAAGGAGTCTCGCCAGTCCTCTAAAACTGGTTCAAAAAGCTCTTCGTCAATTGCTGCCAATTGCTTGGGACCATCTGTGCCAACTCTAGATACCAGCATAAATTATTCATCTCTATCAAAGGGGGTGCAATTAGGAGAGCCAACACTAGCAATGGAAGCACATAGGAAGGTGAGATATCTGGGTCAATGATCTGAAGTTTTTGCTAATTAATCAGTCAATTAATGAATGTTCTTACAGAACTTTTACCATTGTGTAATTGCTAAGATTATTACAGTTATTATTCTCTCTGCTAGAAATAGATATTACTGGTTTTTAAAATGACCTTTTAGATATTGAAAGACATCTATGAGTATATGATAATGTGTCAGATGTCATATAATGAAGAGAGAGAATGGTAAGTCTAGTTGCTATGGAAAGCCCAATAAGCATATCCCAGAGTGAATTCTATGGCAGTGGTTCTCAACCAGGGGTAGGTGTACCCCAGGGGTACGCAGAGGTCTTCCAGGGGGTTCATCAACTCATCTAGATATTTGCCTAGTTTTACTACAGGCTACAGAAAAAGCACCATCGAAGTCAGTGCAAACTAAAATTTCATACAAACAATGACTTGTTCATATTGCTCTATATATCATACAGTGAAATGTAAGTAAAATATTTATATTGCAATTGATTTATTTTATAAGTATATGGTAAAATGAGAAAGTAACCCATTTTTCAGTAATAGCGTGCTGTGCCACTTTTGTATTTTTATGTCTGATTTTGTAAGCAAGTAGTTTTTAAGTGAGGTGAAACTTGGGGCTACACAAGACAAATCAGACTCCTAAAGAGGTATACTAGTCTGGAAAGTTGAGAGCCACTGTTCTATGGCATCCTTAAGCCTTGCAAGGTGACAGTGGTGTAGGTAGAGATAGGCCTAGGCCAGTTCTTTTTGTGCTCTGATTTTGCAAAACTTCCATTAAAAGGTAGAACTTTGTGCAACATTTTTCCATTTGTGAAGTTGGGCAAAACATATGTCTCACATTCTGGAAGCCCCTGAAAACTGTATTGAAGTTGGGTGAATAGGGCAGCTGTGTGTGCATGCGCACACACGAATACCTGGTATACAATAAACAGGTTAGTCTGACAAGACCTATTTTCCATAAAACCATTAATTATATTACCTTCCTTTAATTCTTTATTGAGTCCTGTATCGGCTGTTCCGTTATGTTGATCAGGATTAATGTGTGACTGACAGGCCTATAATTACCCAGGTTATCCTGTTTAAGTATTGGCACAATATTAGCTTTCGTCCACTCCTTTGGAACTTGCACAGTGTTCCAAGACTTATTGAAAAGCAACCTTAACCAACCAGTAAGCTCCTTGGCAGTTCTTATAAAACTCTTGGATGCAAGTTATCTGGACCTGCTGATTTAAAAATGGCCAACATTAGTAGCTGCTGTTTTACATCCTCATTAGTCACTGTTGGAATGGAAAGTATTTCCTCATCATATGATGTGAATATATCACCTGGCTTTTTCCCTAATCCAGAACAGAAATATTTACGGAATACTTCTGCCTTTTCTGAATTATTATTGAAAACTCTACCATTTCCATCTAGTAATGGACCAATACCACATTTAGGATTCTTTTTGTTCCTAATATACTTTAAAACTGCCTTCTTATTGTCCTTAACGCTGCTAGCATAGAGTTCACCTTGTGTCCTTTTGCTTCCCTTCTCAGTTCTTTATAGTTCCAGGCTTCTGATTTATATTCATTACTAGAAACTTCCTCTTTCTTTCATTTGTTATATATTGTGTTTTATTTTATTTTTTATAGTGGCCTTTACTTCCCCTCTAAACCAGGTTGCGTTGTTTTAACGAGTGCAGCCTTCTTTCTCAATTGTGGGATTGTGGCTTTTTGGGCATCTAGTAAAATGTTCTTAAACAATTTCCAATGATCTTTCACATTTTCTGTTTAAATTCTTTTCCCCAACCGATTTGGTCAAAATTGTTTTCAGCTTTGTGAAATTGGCCCTTTAAAGGACCAAGTATATATATATATAACTAGACAGGACTTTATTCTGTTTGCACATAACAAATGTAATCAAGTTATGATCGCTTGCACCTAAGCCTCCACTCATTTTTAATTCTGCAATCAATTCCTTTTTCTCTCTCAAGATGAGGTCTAATATCAAATTCCCTCTTGTTGGATGCAGCATTTTTTGAGTAAATTGTCACCTATAATTTTTAGTCATTAGTCAATTTTAGTCAGCATGAGACCTCCAGCACGTCACTGAGACTGAAGCCCCCATGATAACACCGTTTTCTCCCCTACACATTATAGATAGGTGCTTAAGGAGATTTTTGTCCTATTCTCTAGTATGATTTGGTGGTCTGTAGCAGACATCAACTACTGTTCCATCTTGTTCTTTATTTGTAAGGACTTTGATCCATAAGCATTCAAGATCATTTGTTTCCAAGTTGTCAGTGACTGGAAACAGGTAATGCCATTTTTGACATGGAGTGTCTCTCCCCTGGCTCTTTTGGCCACTCTGCAGAAGAGAACTGAATGTTTTATAATAGTTAGTAAAATATTGACTAACTTTTGCAGAGCAAACATTAAGACTGAGAATCTAAACGTATTTTTGCCTCCCCATAGACTCACAGTCCCCCAGAATTTCAAGCATCACACAAATGTACGCACACACACGTGCTCTCTTAATGTCTCAGAGACAGGTTGCTTCTCAAATAAAGGCTTTTTGCCTGTTGCTGTCATGTGCTGGGACCATCTGTGCCAGTGATGGATATCTGCTGAAATGACTATCAAACGGGGTGCAACGTCCTGACAATTTAGCTCAACAAATAAAAGCCAGTGAAACGGCCCAGCTCCTCCAGCTGTGTCTGTTCTCCCAAGCTGCCTCCCTGCCTCACCAGTGCCCCTGGGCAACTCCTCAGCCTAGAGAATGTTTTATCCCTATTCTTGCCACTCGGTGTACTCTATTTCCCTATTCCCTGACTGATGGCAGCCAGGACCCAGAAGGCAGGCTAAGGGAATTGCCTTTACCAAGTGTCCCAGAACAGGTACCGTTTTCTCCCCAAATGCCTATCACAAGAGGTTATCTTCTCTTCAAGATGCACTGCAGTGACTTCAACTCACCCTATCTCTCCATTTGTGCTGTGTCTGCACTGCAGATGATACACTGCTGTAGTGCAGACACTTACTACAGTGATGGAAGGGACTGTCATAAATCCCCTCTCTGAGAGGCGGTCAACGGAAGAATTCTTCTGTTGACCTAACTGCCTCTTTAGTGGAGATTAGGTCGATCAAACTACATCACACAGGGCATGACATTTTTCACAGCTCTGAGCAATGTAGCTAGACCAAGCGGAGTTTTAGGTGTTGAACAGACCTTCTGTAATGTGGGCGACAATTTCTGTAGAAGAAGGAGAAAGAATCAGACTGAAGCAAAGGAAGCAGTTGACATGGTGCCTTAGTTTGATACTCAGCGAGAGTGAAGCTGGGGGCTGCCCCTTGGCTTGGTACCATGAAGTTACTGCCTTAGGGCCTGGTCTACACTATGGGATTAATTCGGATTTAGCAGCGTTAATTCGAATTAACCCTTCACCCGTCCACACAACAGAGCCATTTAGTTCGAATTAAAGGGCGCTTTAAATCGATTTCTGTACTCCACCTCGACGAGCGGAGTAGCGCCAAAATCGATTTTGTTAATTCGAATTAGGGTTAGTGTGGCCGCACACCACCGAATTAATGTGATTAAAATAAATGGGGTAGTGTGGCCGCACACCACCGAATTAATGTGGTTAAAAACCGAATTAATGTGCTTAGTGTGGCCGCGCACAATCGAATTTATACAACCTGTTTCCCAAATTCGAATGATCTAAATTCGGATTAATCCCGTAGTGTAGACATACCCTAGATTTCTCCTGCTCTGTGCTAAGCACACCCACCTCAGCCTGATACACCCATCTTTATCCATCACAGCCCACATGTGTCTTTCAGGTTCCTTTGCTATGCCTGGCTGATTATCTCATAGGATAGATAGTGCTCCCTGGGGCTGTCCCCAGATTCATTCACTATGTGGCTAACCTGTCTGTCTGTTTCACATTTGCATCCTACCACTCGGTAAGATTCTCTACCTTGCTCCCTTCATGCCCACATTTGGGATGAGGGGCTAGGAGATGGTGGGACGGGGGAGAGGTGCATCCAGATTTCCCTGGAAAATGGAGTTTGCAGCTCTGCTAAGGGGGCAGCTTCTCTTCCTGGACATGTTCCTGTGGTGCCCCTGAGGGGAGCTCATTTCCTCTCCAGCCCTGCATGTCCTCTCTGCTGCTTCCATTTTCCCTGGTGCATTTCCTAGGTCAAACACCTCTTCTACCTCCCCTCTTCCTAGCACTGCCGCCTTCCCCCAAGCACATTCTAAAAAGCCATGGAAATACCCACACAAAGAAACTGGGTAACTCGGAATTAAAGTTGCTGAACTGGGTTCAGAGGACATTGCCAGCTACCCCACCCCTCTACCCCTCCTGCCATGGCTCACCACTGTGGTCAGATGTTGGCTGCGTGTGTTTATTCAGTGTGCTGTCCCAGCTCTGTGCAGGTAGCGGAAATAGCAAACCTCAATTAAACTGCCCAATAAATCCACAGACTCGGTTTTCAGCGAAGGCGCCCGGCCAGGTTTACTGTCGGCGAAGCCCGGTGATAGCACCTGGCAGACTCTCCGAGGATACTAAGACATGGATGCCCGTGACAATGGACGCAGCTCAGTGAATGGCAGGACTTTCCATTCCCCCCTCGGCTGGCCAAAGATACTCCCTCTGAGATACATCTTTATACCCCGATACAAACAAGTTAGTACTGCCCCTTTGACATAGTTACTACCCCCTGATGTCACTAGTTATTACCCATCACCTTGTACATGTTGGTTTGATTAAAACATTTCTGTTACGTACTGTCATCCTGACCTGATCTTTAGGAGGGGTCAGTGTGTTCCTGTTATCCTTGGGGAATGGTTTTGTACCATCCTTGATATCGGGATGTTCTGGTACCACTGGATATCGGGATGTGTTTGCGTGAGCACTCTGTGACTAGCACTTCTTAGGAAAGTGTATTTCTGCAATATCAGCCCTGTTCTTGCCAGATTCTGTGAGCAGGTCCTGCCTCATACCAGGCCTCTGATACAAGGGCTTATGTTTCAGGCTTTCTTCCTATTACATTCCCCTGCATTTTTTTTTTGTTGGGGGGAGGATGTTTACAGAAAAGCATAATGCATGGACTGAAGATCGCCCAATGGGCTAAACACTGTTATGTGGCCACCTTACTGTTCCATCCACACATTCATGCCCCATCTGTCCCTTAGTTTGCACATTCCCTTATACAACTGATGGACGGATTTTATTTTCTAATCTGTGTAGTCCCTTATGGTGGGCCTGGGAATGTTAGGCCTGGGACTTTGATTGAGGAATGTAGTTTTATGATTGAGCCTTGGAGGCACTACCAGATAATTAATACAATATGGATATGATGTGTACATTTGTAGTGTATATGGGTATATATGTATACATGGGCGGCAGGCGGAGCCCTCCTTTGGGGAGGCTAGCCCCTGGCTCCGCCCCTTCCACCCACACCCTCCCCACGGCCAGAGCCCCGAGACTCTCTGTCCCCCGTATGACCGGAGCCACAACACCCCCACCCGGAACACACACCTCGGCCACAGGACCCCTGAGTGCTCTCTGCCTTGGCTGGAGATGCCCCGGGCTGGCCGCAGCCTGGAGTGTGCCCCCCACTCGGCTGGAGGACCTTTGGGCCCCTCCCTTTTGGCTGGCCGAAGCCGTGCCGTGCCTCCGCTCCCTGGACCCAGCTCACCTAGGGGAAAAGCTTCTGTGACTTAGAAGATGCTTTTGATATACCCCATGCAGGTTCCAGGGCAGCTGAGGAGGCATTATGTGACTCCGCCGCCGCCCTGGAACCTGCATGGGGCATAATAAAACAAAAACTGCACCACCAAACCCCGCAACCGGGGGTCCGGTCGCCACCATGGCAGCGCCGGGGGAGGCAGCCTCCCCTGGCCTATTATACCTGCTGCCCATGTATGTATAGGATGTATGTGTGTATATGACACCATCTTATACTGAAGCATAACAATATTTTTGAAATATGGTGTTGTAGTTTGGCCCTTTTACTTTGGTGCTGCAGATAGCAACACACTCCTATTAGGGCAATTACAGTTATTAACTGTATGATTGTTGGTAGCAGGTGGAGTGTTTTGAAATACTGGGATAGGCATTGTTATAGCGTGTCCCACAGTGCTATGTATATGAGAAGTAAAACAAATTTGTAGTAGTGACATTACAACTGAGGCCTTTATATATAAATGTTCGTGTTTAGTGAGTACAGAGTACAGAGTACTAACTAAAAACCGATCATCATCGGACACCAACACACAGCTCCACAGCAAACTCCCTTTCCACTCCACCCTACCCAACTCCTCCCCATGTGAACTCCAGATGCAGAATTTCCCAGACACAAACCAACCATCCCAAACTTTATTCTCTCTAGGGAATGTGGCACGGTGCGGCTGAAGTGGGAGTCTGGGTTGTGTGACAGCAACTGCATGAGTGCAAGAGAAGAGAGTAGGTTAAAAAGCATAAGGCGAGTGGCACTGCAAAGCGGGTCAGCCATGGAAGGGGGGAGTGGGCATTGTTGGGAAGGGTGAAAGTGCTGAATCCATGGACAACATTTCTGTAACCGAACTGGAGCAGGGCTAGGGCAATGGGCCGGGGGGTGTCATGCCTCCGACCCTTTGAGAAGTTCCCTTTGTTTTGGGTGTTGGTGGGACACTGCCCTTGGACCTTCGGGCTCGGCCAGGGTGGCTACTGGGCGATTCTGGCAGAAGCAGTAACGGATACAAATCTCTCGCAAGAGCCGTTCTCTGCCAGTCCCACCAAGCGGGCGACCCCCGAGCGTGGCTGCGTTTGGAGAAGTTCTGGGTGTGGAACAGGACCCACCCCTCAGCACCAGGCCAGGGCGGGAGGGACCAG
>NW_020664805.1:346545-472346 GCF_002925995.2 Terrapene triunguis | reverse complement strand
GGGGCAGGGGGTTGGGGTGCAGGAGGGGCTGAGGGGTGCAAGCTCTGGGAGGGAGTTTGGGTGTGGGGAGGGGTCCTCCAGGCTGGGGCAGACGGTTGGAGTGCAGGAGGGGGTATGAGGTGCTGGCTCTGGGAGGGGGTTCAGGGCTGGGGTTGGGGTGCGGGCTCTCACCGGGCAGCAGTTACCTGGGGCGGCTCCCGATTGGTGGTGCAGTGGGGCTAAGGGAGGCTCCCTGCCTGCCCCGGCCCCACGCCACTCCCGGAAACGGCCAGCATGCCCCCGCAGCCTGTGGGGGGGGGACGGCAGGCAGGGGTCTCCGTGCGCTGCTCCTGCCTTTGAGCACCGCCCCCCGCAGCTCCCATTGGCCGCAGTTCCCCGTTCCTGGTTGCCCTGCTATGCCACTGGTCTTTTAGCGGCCAGAGATCGTTATCGACTGGGAGAGTCTCCAGGATCGACCAGTCGATCGTGATCGACCGGTTGGTGACCACTGTTCTAAAGGATATGCTGTAGCTCAGACAGAAATTATAGGCTTGATGCAGGAATCACAAGGTCTCTTGCCTGGGTTACACAGGATGTCTGCTCAGAGCTGATCATAATGCCCCATTTTAAAACGTAACCCTAACTATGGAGTGGCTCTGCGGTGTTTCCATAATTATCTATTATACTTGGTAGTGTGGTGTGAGCTGGTGGTGGTTCCACCATCGAGGGAATAGACATAAAGCTCCTAGTCTGACTTCTTTAAGGCCCTTTCCTCAGGGCTTGTTTATTAGTCACCAAACTGACACAAAAAGCAAATCAACGGAAACACGGGGAATCATTTCCCAAGGCTTCTTGCGCTTAAGCTAGTCAGGAGGGGAGAAAGCACAGCTTACCCCTTAGATGCAGCTAAGTGACAGGAGGCTTAAAAATGAAGTGGAAAGGAGATCACATTCTGTATTCAATTCTGTAGCTATTTAGAGTACATTTCCATCGCACTGTATTCGTTTTATCCATATTAAATGATATGGGATTTTTCCGTGATGGTAACTCAATGAAAAAAGCTCAAACCTTGGCTGGGACAGAATGGATGGATGGAAGGAGCATGTGCATATTGAACTTTGCTAAGGACAGCAAAATACCAGACACCTTTCCTGTCCCACATTGGAATCTGCTGAGGACATACTTATCTTCTGGTGAGAAATGCCAAGACCCATAGCTGTCATTAGAAAGGCCTCCTCAGCCATCACAGCATCCACTAACACCTTACTGGGGCAGTGGGGTCAGATGATTCAGAAGGAAGAGCTTCTTCTAGTGAATCACCAGCACCACTGTCTGCAACCCCTGGATTTTCCTAGGAACTCTCTCATCCATGAAAAATCTCACTAAGCTCCAGGAAGGTGTGCAATGTGATATAATAGAAACACTTATTTTCCCGTATTGACATCTCTAGCATGACTCATTCTGCTGGCTGATTTCAGAGAGAAAGAAAATATTTTCCTGGGCTGTAGGTTAGACTGTGCTGGAAGCAAAGCTGCCCTTCCCTTGACAAGCAAGTTGTGCTGTTACCCTGATTCTCTCTCATATCCCTCTGGGATCACTTTCTTCCCTTCCAGGTGGAGCCAGGAGTGCTACCTTTGGGACATGCCTCTGAGGAGTATGAAAACTTTCCTCCAAAAAGTGTGGTAGCAGACCCAGAGAGCAGTCAGCAAACACAGCAATTGGTGAGTTGCAGTCCCTTTCCACAGGCTCAAAAGGGGACTTCACCTATGGGCCTTTCTCCCTCAGAGTGAAAGCCAGGCTTTCTTGGGATGAAATGCTACAACTGTTTCAGTTTTTGCATCTCTGATTTCATATGTGGGATTTGGGATAAAGTCTTCCAGGTGCTTGCTGGTCTCAGAGTGAGATGTGGGGAACTGGCCTGTGCCAAGAACCAGCTGCAAAACAGGTAGTCAAGGTGTGATAGGTTCCCTGGGCTGCAACCTGGAACTGGGGTACCGCTGAGCCTCTGTCCCACCAATCTGGGCTCCTTCTCAGTTTGTGATGCTGTGACGAACGACAAACCTCTGGCAAGTACTGCACTTACACAGACATCCACAGTGTAAGTTTATTACCCAGTCTGCCACTTCTACAAAGGAAAGTGGACGTGCACCAGCCCTTGCACCCTGAGCAGATTTCCCAAGCACTTCAGCCAAAACGCACTGTTAGGTAAAATGTAAAACAGATTTATTAACAACAGAAAGAGAGATTTTAAGTGATTATAATTAAGAAGCGTACAGATCAAAGTTGGTTACCTAAGAAATAAAACAAATTTGCAGTCTTAGTTCTATAAACTAAACAGGATTTGAATCAGGCAGTGTCTCATCCTGATAGATGGTAGAGTTCCTTAATACACAGGCTGGGATTCTCCTTTCCAGCCTGGGACCGCTCTCCCGTTCAAAGTCTTTGTCCTCCAGACGTGCTTTCAGGTGTTGAGTTGGGGGCGGGGGGAAGTGATGATGTCACTTCTCTTTCATAGTTTCTTCCTTCTTGCTGGAAACATCTATGTTTGTGAGGTGGGTCAAGCAGCCTCCATTGTCTATGTGCTATCTCTGAGAAGTCTCCATTGTATAGGTTCCTGGGACAGTCCTTGTGAGTGTGTATTCCCTTTAATGGGCCATCAGTGCATCTGGCTCCTCCATTGTTGCACCTGAAAGGCTGGTTGCGGGTGTTCCCAACCTCAGAATATCTTTCAGTAACACACACATAGCAAAACTTCATAACTCCACATACAATGATAGCACATACAATCCAACAAGATATTAATGTTCAACAAATCAAGCCTTTTAAAATAACATAAGATAACATAAGAACAGCCATATTGGGTCAGATCAAAGGTCCATCTAGCCCAGTATCCTGTCTTCCGACAGTGGCCATTGCCAGGTGCCACAGAGGGAATGAACAGAACAAGTAATCATCGAGTGATCCATCCCCTGTCCCCATTCCCCATGATACCTCACAAGGCATACTTTGTACAAAACAGATCATAATTATATCAGCATGGTAAATATGGGGGCGACAGGGTACTGCTTTAGAGCACAGAGTGCCACACAAGGGCATAGGCACTCGTGACCTCCCTCATTCACTGATGCCCTGGATGTACACAGCTCCAAGGTGTTTTGATCACTGCTGGCTGAATGATATATATCAGATGCATTACTGAAGCATCAACCACCTCAAAACTAATTGAAAGTGAAAAAAAGTGAACCTCTGTTTTGCTATTCTGGGCTTACGCTTTTTCTAAAATGGGATAGGTACATCCTACCAGGGACATAGGAGAAATACCATGTAACACTCATGTCCCTTATGAGCTATCCCAACAAACCAGGCTTGTTCATCGCGTATTCTAAGTTTAACAGTCTGATAATGTTCATAGTTATCCAGGGGAGCCAAAAAAGGTAGCAAGGAGCTAGAGATGTCAACACATATTAAGCATATTTGTGCTGGCTGTTAGACACAGTCTGGATTTTAACACATTTTTTGCAGCTCAGGCTGATCCTTCTGAATAGTGCTAGCCCGTAGCTCTGTGTTTTGCACGACGGAGCGTACAAAGCTCCCCACTTGTGCTTCATGTCATGCCATGTACTGCTTGTCATCAGCATGATGCAAGTGGGAAAGCAGGGAGCTGTGTCCAGAACTGAAAACGTGGGAGGAGGAAAGGGGCCTGTAAAAAGAGCTGGTTGGCTTATTGAGTTCTGTTTGGGCATTTCTTGTCTTCTTAAGAACTGTCATTAACTTTTTTCAAATAATTTTCACAAAGAGATTTTCATGTGGAAGAGAAAAAGCTTGTGTGGTGGTAGATCGGGGAAGCTGTTTTGAATTTCACATGCACCATGAGACATCTGGGATGCTGGTTTCTGTGTGGTCCAGTGTTTCTTCATAGGTTTCTTTGTTTTTCTTGTGTAGGAATTTGAGCTCAGGAAAAAGCGTAAAAAATGTGAAAACCTTGAACATGAAGTGAGGAAAAAGCACAAAAGATGCAAAGAATTGGTAAGCATTGTCTCTCTCTACAGCTGGGAGTTTGATGTTAGATGAATGGTTAGATTGCTGCATTTTTATATGGGATTTTTTCCTTGTTTAGCTAAAGTAATTTCTTTTCCAGCTCTGATTTCTCATTTCAACAAAATCACAAATTCGGGGTCCCTTAGAGTCTAAAGATTAGTTCATTTAGTGTTTCAGCTGGTTGCAGGCCAAATGTGTAGATTCTTCTGCATTAAATTAATATTAATGTATGTAGTAGGGAAAAATAATTCCCTCCACTTGAAGGATTGTTGGGTGAAATTTCCCCTGTGTTATGCAGGGGGTCAGGTTAGAAGATATTATTTGCCTCTGTCTTCATGAACAAGGTCAGCTCCCAGACTGCTGCACTGGGCAGCACAGTATGGGGAGAAGGTGACCAGCCCTCTGTGGAGAAAGAAGTGGTTCGGGACTATTTAGAAAAACTGGACGAGCACAAGTCCATGGGACCGGATGCGCTGCATCCGAGGGTGCTAAAAGAGTTGGGCGGATGTGATTGCAGAGCCATTGACCATTATCTTTGAAAACTCATGGCGATCGGGGGGGGGTCCCGGATGATTGGAAAAAGGCTAATGTAGTGCCCATCTTTAAAAAAGGGAAGAAGGAGGATCTGGGGAACTACAGGCCAGTCAGCCTCACCCCAGTCCCTGGAAAAATCATGGAGCAGGTCCTCAAGGAATCAATTCTGAAGCCCTTAGAGGAGAGGAAAGTGATCAGGAACAGTCAGCATGGATTCACCAAGGGCAAGTCATGCCTGACTAACCTAATTGCCTTCTATGAGGAGATAACTGGGTCTGTGGATGAGGGGAAAGCAGTGGATGTGTTATTCCTTGACTTTAGCAAAGCTTTTGATACAGTCTCCCACAGTATTCTTGCCAGCAAGTTAAAGAAGTATGGGCTGGATGAATGGACTATAAGGTGGATGGAAAGCTGGCTAGATCGTCGGGCTCAACGGGTAGTGATCAACGGCTCCATGTCTAGTTGGCAGCTGGTTTCAAATGGAGTGCCCCAGGGGTCTGTCCTGGGGCCGGTTTTGTTCAATATCTTAATTAATGATCTGGAGGATGGCATGGACTGCACTCTCAGCAACTTTGCAGATGACACTAAACTGGGAGGAGTGGTAGATACGCTGGAGGGTAGGGACAGGATACAGAGGGACCTAGACAAATAGAGGATTGGGCCAAAAGAAACCTGATGAGGTTCAACAAGGACAAGTGCAGAGTCCTGCACTTAGGACGGAAGAATCCCGTGCACTGTTACAGACTAGGGACCGAATGGCTAGGAAGCAGTTCTGCAGAAAAGGACCTAGGGGTTACAGTGGACGAGAAGCTGGATATGAGTCAACAGTGTGCCCTTGTTGCCAAGAAGGCTAACAGCATTTTGGGCTGTATATGTAGGGGCATTGCCAGCAGATCGAGGGACGTTATCGTTCCCCTCTATTCGACATTGGTGAGGCCTCATCTGGAGTACTGTGTCCAGTTTTGGGCCCCACACTACAAGAAGGTTGTGGAAAAATTGGAAAGAGTCCAGCGGAGAGCAACAAAAATGATTAGGGGGCTGGAGCACATGACTTATGAGGAGAGGCTGAGGGAACTGGGATTGTTTAGTCTGCAGAAGAGAAGAATGAGGGGGGATTTGATAGTTGCTTTCAACTACCTGAAAGGGGGTTCCAAATAGGATGGATCTAGACTGTTCTCAGTGGTACCTGATGACAGAACAAGGAGTAATGGTCTCAAGTTGCAGTTGGGGAGGTTTAGGTTGGATATTAGGAAAAACTTTTTCACTAGGAGGGTGGTGAAGCACTGGAATGGGTTACCTAGGGAGGTGGTGGAATCTCCTTCCTTAGAGGTTTTTAAGGTCAGGCTTGACAAAGCCCTGGCTAGGATGATTTAGTTGGGGTTGGTCCTGCTTTGAGCAGGGGGTTGGACTAGATGATCTCCTGAGGTCCCTTCCAACCCTGATATTCTATGATTCTATGAAGGGTCCCTTCCAGCCTTAAAAATCAGCTGGGAGGAAAAACGTTATCAGAAAAATTTGAATGATGATTCGACTTGTTTAAGAATTCTTTAAGAGAAGCCTAAAAAGCCACAGTAAAGGAAGAAGGCCATATTGGTTAAAAATATGACCTGTTTCAGAGAGGAAGTGAAGGCAGCTATAAAAAATATATATATATATAAATGAATATAAATCAGTAGCAAGGAATTGTAGAAAATTGATGAGGGAAGCAAAGAGACACAAGGCCAGCAGAGTTAAGGACAATGAGTTTTTTCAAGTATGTTTTTTTTTTTTTTAAAATGGAGATATACCTATATCATAGAGCTGGAAGGGACCCTGAAAGGTCATTGAGTCCAGCCCCCTGCCTTCACTAGCAGGACCAAGTACTGATTTTGCCCCAGCTCCCTAGGTGGTCCTCTCAAGGATTGAACTCACAACCCTGGGTTTAGCAGGCCAATGCTCAAACCACTGAGCTATCCCTCCCACCCCTATTTATGGGAACAAAAAGAATCTTGACAATGGTGTTGGTCCATTATAAGGTGTAAATGGTAGAATTATCAGTAATAATGCAGAAAAGACAGAAGTGTTCGTTAAATATTTCTGTTTTGTATTTGGGAAAAATGATGATACAATCATATCATATAATGACACTTTTTCCATTCCACTTGTTATCTCAAGAGGATGTTAAATATCAGCTAAATAGTTAGCCATTTTTAAATCAGCAGGTCCAGATAACTTGCATCCAAGGCTGTGAGCCTTGCTGGACCATTAATGTTGATTTTCAATAAGTCTTGGAACACTGGGGAAGTTCCAGAAGACTGGAAGAAAGCTAAATGTGCCAGTATTTAAAAAGGGAAGTGGGATGACCTGGGTAACTATAATTATAGGACTGTCAGTCTGACATCGATCCCAGGCAAGATAATGGAGTGGCTGCTATGGGACTTCATTAATAAAGAATTAAAGGAGGGTAATATAACTGATGCCAATCAACATGGTTTTATGTAAAATAGACCCTGTCAAACTAACTTGATATCATTTTTTGTATGTTATAGTGTTTTAACAGCAAATTAGCCTGGGGACAGTACGCAAAAAACAAAAGTTATTACAATAAAACTTAAAGCTAAATCCAAGGTTATAAAATGTTACAATATTTATAAGGATTAAAAAGGAGATATGTCATTAATCTGTATATGATCATAGAATATCAGGGTTGGAAGGGACCTCAGAAGGTATCTAGTCCAACCCCCTGCTCAAAGCAGGACCAACACCAACTAAATCATCCCAGCCAGGGCTTTGATCCCTGTGCCACCTGCCTTTTCCTTATATCAATGGCTGACCATGCCATATCCAATTGCTTATTAATATCCTCTATTCTCCACCAGATTAGGGATTTCACATTTTTAAATTTAAATCTAATTTCTGATTAGACGAGTGGCTGGAGTATTATTTGGGAGACCAAGGATCTTTCTAAGAAATTTGTTTTGAATCACGTCCAGTGTCAGGGATCAGATGATCCCCACATTGCTGCTCCACACAGAAGTTGAGTGCAAACCTTAGCCTCAAACATTCTAAAATGGGGGGGGGGGGAGAGAGAGAGCTCAGTTGTTTGAGCATTGGCCTGCTAAGCCCAGGGTTATGAGTTCAATCCTTGAGGGGGCCATTTAGGGAACTGGGGTAAAAATCTGTCTGGGGATTGGCCCAGCTTTGAGCAGGGGGTTGGACTAGATGATCTCCTCAGGTCCCTTCCAACCCTAATATTCTATGATAAAGGCTGGTGCAACTAAGTTGCCCCCACGAGTCCAGGTAAAATATAACAGCACTTGTATTAAATTTGAGGCCTTCTCTTTTGTTACGTGAATATTCGTATGCCACAAACCATTTTGTGAGAACCAGTAGGGGAAAAGAGCTAACCTGTTCAGTATATTGTCCATCGATCCTCCATTTATGCAACCACAGTCTCTGATGAAAGACACTTTTGTTAGTTTTGGAGTAATTAATTGAAAGGCCTTCCCGTTGACCATACCAAACACATTCTTATTTGATTTACAAATATGTGCCTCTTAAGGGGAGAAAATTGTACGCAGTTTTTGTTGATCTAAAATCGCCCTTTGAATCGATTGTTAAGGACCATCAGTGGGGCAAATTGGAGATTGCTGGAATAGACCCTTAATTATTTCTTCTTTTAAGAGCTCTTCACAGACAAACAGTGGATAAACCTGGATGGGGGACTAACTGATTCCATCCCAGTTAGAAAGGAGGTTTGATGGGGGTGTCTAGTAGCCCCTTTTCTTTTTATTTTTTATGATGTGGTTTTAGCATTAAAAGGGAATCAGTATTTCCCCCCTAAGATCATGAATCACGCTGTGTCTGTCATATGATATGCAGATGATATGGTTCTAGGGTCACAAATATCTTTAGCACTGAAGTGTTTATTACATGCATTTGGTATCTTTTTTTGATGAGATTACTATTTTGGTTGATAAAGGTAAAAGTGTTGATGTTATGTACTTAGGACTTGTCTTCACATACAGCACTACAGCGGCACAGCTACACTGGTACAGTTGCACTGCTGTAGTGCTTTAGTGAAGATGCTACTACACCGACAGGAAAGCTTCTCATGTTGGTTTAATTAATCCATCTCAGAGAGAGGCGGTAGCCATGTTGATGTCCCGCCAACATAGCGCTGTCTACATGGGGGGTTAGGTCAGTATAACTACATTGCTCAGTGGTATGGATTTTTCACACCCCTAAGTGATGTAGTTATACCAATATAGGTCTGTTGTGTAGACCTGGCCGTAGACGTCTGTAAGGCATTTGACTTGGTTCCACATACCATTTTGATTCAAAACATTAGAAAAATATAAAATTAACAGGCTGTTTGCAGTGTTGTTGTAGCCGTGTTTGTCGCAGGATATTAGAGACAAGGCGGGGGAGGGAGTATCTTTTATTGGATCAACTTCTATTGGTGAAAGAGACAAGCTTTCGAGCTACACAGAGCTCTTCCTCAGGTCTGGGGAGGGTACTTGGAGCATCACAGCTAAAGGCAAGGTGGAACAGATTGTTTAGCATAAGTAGTTAACACCTATTCTATGAGACCATTCATGGTGAAATGGCCTGTTCACATCTCTCCAGTCATAGGACAAAACAGGGGGATAGTGGGTTATACGTTGTTGTAATATGCCATAAAATTCAGTATCTTTATTGAGTCTATGATTTTTAGTGTCTAGTAAAGTTATGAATTTAAGCTCCCAAGATCTTTTGAAGGTGTTGTTCATTTTTCCTTTGAGGATGAGGACTGAGAGGTCAGATATAGAGTGATAGTTTTGTGAAGTGTTCACCCACAGGTGACAGGGTGTTTTTTCTTTTATCATTTTTCCGTGTGAATTCATTCGAAAGCATAGTGATTGTGGGTTTCACCCACAGAGTTGTTATTGGGACAGTTAGTGCATTGGATGAAATACACCCTGTGTTGTGATAGGTGTGTGTAGGACCCATGGAATGAAAGGTGTGTCGTGGGGGGTGTTGATTATTGTAGCAGTGGAGATATGTCTGCAGGTTTCGCGTCTGGTGCTGCTTTGAGTTGGTGGGTCCTGGTTTGCTAAACAATCTGTTCCACCTTGTATTTAGTTGTGACACTCGCAGGACCTTTCCCAGACCTGAGGAAGAGCTCTATGTAGCTCAAAAGCTTGTCTCTCTCACCAACAGAGGTTGGCCCATTAAAAGATATTCCCTCACCCACATTGTCTCTATAAAATTAACATGGCACACATTAAATGAATTAAAAGCTGGTTAACTGATAGGTCTCAACATGTAATTGTAAATGGGGAATCGTCATTGAATGGGTGTGTTTTTAATGGGGTCCCGCAGGGATTGGTTCTTGGTCCTGCGCTGTTTAACATTTTTATCAATGATCTGGAGGAAAACATAAAATCAACCCCCTGCTCTGGGCTGCTGTTCTCTCCCCGGCTCTGCTGCTCTGCTCTGGCCTGCTGCACTCTCCCCAGCTCTGCCTTACTCTGCCCTGGCAGCCCCAGCTCAAGCAGAGCATGGGCCCTGAGCTCTTGGCTCCATCATTGACTTGCCCACCCTGACAATCTGGCTGACTTGGAGTGCTGGCCTCTCCCCATTGGCCCTGGGGACTGTCAGTCCCAGGATCCTGACTCCTCTTCAGCCCTTCCCCTTTCTCTTGGTATTGCGAGGGGGCCAACCAAAAAGCCACTACGTTTCAGTAAGGGGCCAACAGCCCCCTACACATCTCCCAACTGAGCCTCCCAGCTATTGCACTGCTAATGGTGTGATCGCTGGGAATGTGAAGAAAAGTGCCCTGTAGGAACAGGGATGCAGGAGCCACTGTTACCCTCATGGGGTCTATTTTGATCATGTCTTGACCACAAATTGATTTACACATTTAGGGCCAGATTCTGGTCCCCTGACTCATGTTGGGTAGCACCAAGTCACTGAAGTCAGCAGGGCTGCTTGTACATAAGAACATAAGAACGGCCGTACTGGGTCAGACCAAAGGTCCATCTAGTCCAGTATCCTGTCTGCCGACAGTGGCCAATGCCAGGTGCCCCAGAGGGAGTGAACCTAACAGGTAATGATCAAGTGATCTCTCTCCTGCCATCCATCTCCACCCTTTGACAAACAGAGGCTAGGGACACCATTCCTTATCCATCCTGGCTAATAGCCATTAATGGACTTAACCTCCATGAATTTATCCAGTTCTCTTTTAAACGCTGTTATAGTCCTAGCCTTCACAACCTCCTCAGGCAAGGAGTTCCACAAGTTGACTGTGCGCTGTGTGAAGAAGAACTTCCTTTTATTTGTTTTAAACCTTCTGCCCATTAATTTCATTTGGTGGCCCCTAGTTCTTGTATTATGGGAATAAGTAAATAACTTTTCCTTATCTACTTTCTCCACATCACTCATGATTTTATATACCTCTATCATATCCCCCCTTAGTCTCCTCTTTTCCAAGCTGAAAAGTCCTAGCCTCTTTAATCTCTCCTCATATGGGACCCGTTCCAAACCTCTAATTATTTTAGTTGCCCTTCTCTGAACCTTTTATCTGCCAGTATATCTTTTTTGATATGAGGAGACCACATCTGTATGCAGTATTCAAGATGTGGACATACCATCGATTTATATAAGGGCAATAATATATTCTCCGTCTTATTCTCTATCCCCTTTTTAATGATTCCTAACATCCTGTTTGCTTTTTTGACTGCCTCTGCACACTGCGTGGACGTCTTCAGAGAACTATCCACGGTGACTCCAAGATCTTTTTCCTGATTTATTGTAGCTGAATAAGCCCCCATCATATTGTATGTATAGTTGGGGTTATTTTTCCCAATGTGCATTACTTTACATTTATCCACATTAAATTTCATTTGCCATTTTGTTGCCCAATCACTTAGTTTTGTGAGATCTTTTTGAAGTTCTTCACAGTCTGCTTTGGTTCTAACTATCTTGAGCAGTTTAGTATCATCTGCAAACTTTGCCACCTCACTTTTTACTCCTTTCTCCAGATCATTTATGAATAAGTTGAATAGGATTGGTGCTAGGACAGACCCTTGGGGAACACCACTAGTTACCCCTCTCCATTCTGAAAATTTACCATTTATTCCTACCCTTTGTTCCCTGTCTTTTAACCAGTTGTGGGATACAATGCTGTTCATTCAGTGTGCGTAAGAGTGTCAGAACCTGACCCCCAGTGATTATGGTAGGACTGGCTGACCCTAGATTATTTGGTGACCGCAGAGGAATTGGATTGTGAGTCTCTCTGCAGAGGGGATTTGTGCCGAGTGGCTGTCCAGGAGATATTTGATGGTCAATAACCTCCTGTTTCCCTTCTCTGGAGTTTTTGACATCTACCACAATGTGTGTTTTTGTGGGGGAGGGAATGAAATTCAGTAAAGTTCCTCCATTACTATAGAGACCACTCACCATTCTGTGGTGATCACCCGGCCCGGGGAAAATCTTTGTCTCCCCATATCACCACTCACAACTATGTGAGCTGCATCTCCTAGGTCTGCAACAGTGGGCATCAAGGCACAGAACTATAACCTGCAATCGGCCAGGTGCAGCTCAGCCTCCTAGTCCCCTCTTGCCTGGGGAAAGCAGTTAATCAGAGAACCTTGGTGTAGTAACAAGCTCATTCTCTCTGGACAGGAAATCCAGCTGCAGGTGGTGCAGGGTGAAAATGCACGACTGGCTCAGGAGAACACTCAACTGAATGGGAAGGCTGAATGGGCACGGCAGGTAACGAGGGATACTCTTGTTCCCTCAAGGGAGCATTAGCTTTTATTTTATGTTTATGTCGACATTGCAAAACTCCTCTACCAAGCAGAGCGTATCACAGGACTAAGACAAAGCAGTGGCCCAGATTCAAATTGTAGTTATCAATGGCTGGCTGTGAAACTGGGAGGGTGTATCTAGTGGGGTCCCATAGGTGCCAGTCCCCTGGGTCTGGTACTATGTAATAGTTTCATTAATGACTTGGATAATGGAGTGGAGAGTGTGCTTATAAAATGTGCAGGCGACACCAGGCTGGGAGGGGTTGCTAGCACTTTGGAGGACAGGATAAGAATTCAAAACGACCTTGGGAAATTCGAGAATTGGTCTGAATTCAACAAGATGAAATTCAGTAAACAAGTGCAAAGTGCTACACTTAGGAAGGAAAAAATCAAATGCACAACTACAAAAAGGGGAATAACTGATTAGGTGATAGTACTGCAGAAAAGGATCTGGGGCTTATAGCCTTGGGCGGAAGAGGCAGGGAAGGGGGCTAGCCTCCCTGAACAGGGGTGCACGCGCTGCCCATGGCCTCAGCTGGAATGCTGGGTCCTGTTCTGGGCACCACACTTTAGGGAAAATGTGGACAAACTGGAGAGAGCCCAGAGCAGAGCAACACAAATGTTAAAAGGTTTAGAAACCCTGACCTATGGGGAAAGGTTAAAAACAAAACAACTGGGCCTGGTTAGTCCTGAGAAAAGAAGACAGAGGGGGACCTGGTACCAATCTTCAAATATGTGAAGGGCTGTTATAAAGAGGACAGTGATCAATTGTCCTCCATATCCACTGAAGAGAAGATGAGAAGTCATGGGCTTAATCTACAGCAAGGGAGATTTAGGTTCGACAATAGGAAAAACTTTCTAGCTGTAAGGGTAGTTAAGCTCTGCAACAGGCTTCCAAGGGAGGTTGTGGAATCCCCGTCACTGGAAGTTTTTAAGACCAGGTTGGACAAACACCTGTCAGCGATGGTCTGGGTTTACTCGGTCCTGCCCCAGCGCAGGGGCCTGGACTTGATGATCTCTTGAGGTCCCTTCCAGTCCTACCTTTTTATGATTCTGTGATTCCCCACGGTGATTTCTGCTGTTGTAGTGCTTGATGAGGGGCCTTGTACAGGGTGGTGGATTCCACCATGGGGTGGTTACAGTGAAGGAAAGTGGCCATAAACTTTTTTCCATAGCTGGGGCATAAGGGGGAGGGTAGAGCTGGCTGAGGGCAGGGTGTACCCCAGGGAGCAGGGAAGAGACCCAAGTGCAATTTACAGCTGCCTTTGCTTGATGGAAATCCTGAAGCAACACCAGCTGCACTCCTGGTGTGAACCCCCCTAAGGGTACAGGGCGGGGTAATTATGGTGCCAACTTTGGAGACTGGCTTTTTAGGACGTGACTGCGCTCTCTGGCATTACTCCGAGTAAATAACTGCACAGTGGTCATAACAAACAGGAAAATCAAAATCATACAGATGCACAGAGCAGCAAGGAAAAAAGAAAGAAAATAATTCATCATATTGGCTGCAGGCATTAAGGTAACCATAAGGCACACACTAACGAGTAAAGGAAAGATTTAAAATGTGCATAAGTGGGTGGGAATTGATAAAGGGGATTTGTATAGGGGGCAGGATCCCTCAAAGATGTGGTTTCTTAACTCAGCTCCTTCTCTCGGCATGAGTGAGGCAAAAAGCCAAACTTTGCACTGGGTTTCACACTGAAGACTGGTCATTTTCCCCATGGTTAGGACTTCCTAGATCGTCACAAGCCATCTGTCAGAAAGGGAGCAATACCCTTACACTGGTGATCTTAGTTGCTCATAATACCCAAGTCATAGTTCATTCTGATTAGCTCTAAAGACTAACCATCAGCACTTCATATGGTGAATGTAGGGGAGAACACAGTACGTCCGGTTACAGTTCCGTTCAACCCGAAGCACAAATCTCTGTGTTTATTCTTGTTGTGTCCAGGTTGTGCAGCTTGGCTCTCCACCGTCTCTCCAGCATAAATCATGTTCAGAAAGCCCCACATATGAGACGGGAGATGACTTCAGTAGCAAATGCAGGCTGTGTGAATAACCATTAGTCATAATTAAGAAAGATACAAATATATGAATATTTTCCTAATGTTATGTTTGACCACAAATGGGAGGAGCGGTGCGTTCACATGACTGCCAATGGGATGGGAGGAGATGTGGTGGTCCCGTGGTTGCCAACAGGAGAGTAAAAGGCATAGGTTCATGTCCCTGCCAATGGAAGGTGTGTCTAAGTTTAAGATGTGGTTCAAACTGTGAAAAATGATGGCCCTCTATTATTTATACAAAGTGTGCCTGAGGCTAATACACTATCCTCTCTCCACAGGTGGAATTTGAAAATGCTGACCTGAAGTTGCAGGTTGTTTTAGTTACTAAGGAACGGGATTCTGCTCTTCAGAAGAGCCAAGGACTCCAAACCAAGCTGGAGAATCTAGAGCAGGTGCTGAAGGTTAGTCAGATCCAGAGCCTTTGAAAAGGCTAAACACTGTTTTGATTGGTTTGATCAGGAAAGGACATGAAGTTCCCCCTCTCTTACAGCGTTTGGTCTATCTAAGCTAGTGATCTAGTTAATTTAATGCTATTTCAAGAGGGTCTGTTAGAGCAATGTCTAAGGTCTGCCATAAGCAGCAAGAAGAGAGACTTATGAATGTGTCTCCTTGGCTGTGGGTAATATGGGAGAGAAGTGATTGCTATAATTTCCTATTGCAGTTGGAGATTTACGATGCATCATGATTCCCTGGTGCTCCTTGGTCACCACAGACAATAGACTGTTAGGCTGGGAGCCCACCTGGGCTGCGATACAGTGGAAGGCAGCCAGGTTGGAGGGGTGGCGGTTGATTTCCTGCAGTATGTTCGCATGATTTGTTTGGGTCACCTATGTATAGTTTCATAAGAACGGCCGTACTGGGTCAGACCAAAGGTCCATCTAGCCCAGGATCCTGTCTACCGACAGTGGTCAATGCCAGGTGCCCCAGAGGGAGTGAACCTAACAGGTAATGATCAAGTGATCTCTCTCCTGCCATCTATCTCCATCCTCTGACAAACAGAGGCTAGGGACACCATTCCTTACCCATCCTGGCTAATAGCCATTAATGGACTTAACCTCCATGAATTTATCCAGTTCTCTTTTAAACACTGTTATAGTCCTAGCCTTCACAACCTCCTCAGGTAAGGAGTTCGCTGTTGGTGGCTTTCCCTACTTAGGGAGTTTCTCAAACTGGGCTCCTCTGGCTTCTACAAGAAGGTTCTCATTTCAGATATCTGGTTTTTGACAAGTCCCTTGTCTGTCGAGAGTGACTCTAAATTATGCTGGCTGCTGTGGTCCCACAGGGACTGCTTTGCCGGCTGAGGACTGGCCAGAGTGCTGTGTGTGATGGCCTTGCCCTCTTAGCATACCTGGCATACAACTCCTCTACATGCACTCTGCGTCTGAGGGGGAAGCTGGTGGTGTAAAGCTGCATGAGGCCGCTATGAACCCTGTTCATATTGCTGGCGTGGCTTGGAGAGCACTTTGGGAGGCCAAGGATCTGCCCAGTATGTGCTGGAACTCCGCCCCTGAAAGTAACCTCCCCCCTTTTTAATTAGTCTGTGAAAAACACACGGTCTGTTAATTGCCATCAGGAAAGCATGGAGGATGAGGCCCTCAGTAGAGCTCCGAGAGGCAACGCTTCGACAATGCCTCCCCTAAATTGTGTGTGACTTCTTCTCCAGCATATGAGAGATGTGGCTGAGCGAAGGCAGCAGCTGGAGGCTGAACACGAGGAAGCCCAGCTAGCACTGCAGGAGAAACAAGAGGAAGTCAGATGGTTGCAGCAGGTATGCAGCGAGTGCGAGACAATGAGAAAATGGACCCTTTAACTCTCTGAATCCCCCCTGGAAAGAGATGGAACTCCTGCATTGTCTCCTTGGCGGGACTGTGCAGGGAGGAGGTATGTGTGAGTTTACCAGATAAACTAATCCAGGGAAGTGTGTCTGTGCCAGGGGCAACTCTGATACCTGGGCACTACAAGGGGCTGTTCTCATGCATGACAATTCTAATCTGCAAAGGCTCTTTGTCCATAGAGCAAGGATGTCTCCGGTCCTGTTGTTCTATTCAGGCTTTTAAATCTATCTTGCTGCCTATTGAGATGCTGACAGCGGAAGTGAGCTTTCTGAGGGGTGTTTGATCAGTAACTCCTTGTCTCTTGTTTGACTTCAGGCCCAGGCAGAGGCAAAAAGGGAACATGAAGGAGCAGTACAGCTACTAGAGGTAAGATGGAAAGGCAAAATCAGGCAGGTGTCTGCAAACTTGGTCTCTAATAGCTTTAACACTTCGTTTCTCTGTGGGCTGATGTTCCTGGGTCAGAATGTTCCCTAGCAAACACTGCAAGTGGTAGACCGGTCTCACTACAGTGTGGCGCACGCTTTCAAGAGCTTGACACCTGGCATACTGATCCTCTTGGAAAATCTGCCCTAAGACTGTTTACTCAGTTCAGGTTTTCAGACAATGACCATCACTGTGGTGTCTGTACATCTTCCAGTGATGCATTAAGCAACATAACTGTCATGTCTGCACCCTTCTCCATGACATTCTGCATATGGGTTTTTGGTTGGTTGGTTTTTACGTTATGTGATCTATGCTGTTATTACAGGAGACACAGCAAAGATGCGGCTTAGCTCTTGGAACGGAAAGTGGTGAGGTTTGAGGTAGTTCTTTCATCCGGCAGGAACGAATGCCACAGTCCCCCAAAGTGCCAGTCCCCCCCAGTGCTCTGCCCCCTGCACAAACAAGCTTTAGCGTTGTGGTAGCCAACTCCATTATGCGAGTGGAGAGAAGTGATGACCATAGTTTTGATCCTACGCATGAGGTGATCTCTTAGATAACCTGGGCCCAAACTATTTAGAGGCATGATGACAAAGGACCAACAGTTTCAACTTGATGTGATGATTTAGGGGAATCCAGTGCAATGAGTGAGAGTCAGGTTTGATGCCCAGGGAGTGAGCTGCTGCATTCTCCATCAGTTGTAATTTTCTCAGTGCTGAAGCTTCCAAGCCCAAGTAAGCTGCTTTCTTACAGTGCAGTTGGAGGGTAATGAAGGTATGTGCTGCTGAAGCCAGCTCTTCCTCTCCAGTGATGGAACACAATCAGAAATGGCAAAATACATTTCGTGTGACCTCGGCTCTGTGAGAGCTTGGTGTCAGTGAGGAGTCTATTAGAAACTGTGAAGTCAGCTGAGCAGGTATGGGTATGTGTCTTCGACTGGTGGAGACTGCGCCATGGCTGCACCCTTCACAGAGTTCTCCTCTGCCAACCAGGAGCTCTAACTAACCCTTTTTCATCTCGGTTCTGGGGCATCTAGGTTAGCCTGGTGACAATGGCACTGTTGTCTGTTGTAAAGGGTAAACAGCTAGAGCTGTGTCTCAGCTGCCTCTTGTTGACATTTGACCTTGTGATGTCTCACCAGTTCAGCAGGCTGCTGCATTTTGAGTTGAATAGATCATTGTGGAGCTCCACAAGTGAGAGGCCTGGGGGTGAAGGTGCAGGTTCACATAATGACCCTTGGGCATGTTCCTCCAGGAAGCGGTCAGACTATTCTAGTTCTTTCATTGGCCCCTGCCACCTTGCTTAGATGGGACAGCAATGTCTTGTGGCTGACTGTGTTGAATGCTGCAGAATCCAGAGGTTTGGGAATGGATATCAGCGTTCCATTGACACAAGAGACTGACCACCAGTGCTGCTGTCTGTTTCCTTACCAATTGCTGACCTGAATCTGGATTGTGGCATGTCTAGGATAAAGCTTCTTGTTTAGGGAAGAAAGATTTAATATTTGCAATAGTTAGCTAGGTCCACTAGCTCCAAGGTGCCGTTTTTCAGTTTGGGTTAGACTATTGCATGTTTGAAGGAAGAAGGGGAGATTCATTCTTTGTCTAAGATGTTGGTTATGCCTGTCAGGAGGCTCCAGCAGTTGGTGATCCTTTGTCATAGAATCGTAGAAGATTAGGGTTGGAAGAGACCCTAGGAGGCCACCCAGTCCAACCCCCTGCTCAAAGGAGGACCAACCCCAACTAAATCATTCCAGCCAGGGCTTTGTAAAGCCGGGCCTTAAAAGCCTCTAAGGGTACGTCCAGACTACCCGCCGAATTGGCGGGTAGTAATCGATCTATCGGGGATCGATATATCGCTTCTCGTCTAGAGGTGATATATTGATCCCCGAACGCGCTCCCATCGACTCCAGAACTCCACCAGGGCGAGCGGCGGTAGCGGAGTCGACGGAGGAGCGGCGGCCGTCGATCCCGCGCCGTGAGGACGGGAGTTAAGTCGAAATAAGATATGTCGACTTCAGCTACGCTATTTCCGTAGCTGAAGTTGCGTATCTTACATCGACCCCCCCACCCAGTGTAGTCCAGCCCTAAGGATGGAGATTCCACCACCTCCCTAGGTAACCCATTCCAGTGCTTCACCACCCTCCCAGTGAAATAGTGTTTCCTAATATCCAACCTAGACCTCCCCCGCTGCAACTTGAGACCATTTCTCCTTGTTCTGTCATCTGCCACCACTGAGAACAGCCTAGCTGCATCCTCTTTGGAACCCCCCTTCAGATAGTTGAAGGCTGCTATCAACCCCCCCCTCACTCTTCTTTTCTGCAGACTAAATAAGCCCAGTTCCCTCAGCCTCTCCTCAGAAGTCATGTGCCCCAGCCCCCTAATCATTTTCATTGCCCTCCACTGGACTCTCTCCAATTTGCCCACATCCTTTCTGTAGTGGGGGGCCCAAAACTGGATGAAATACTCCAGCTGTGGCCTCACCAGTGCCGAATAGAGGGGAATAATCACTTCCCTTGATCCGCTGGCAATGCTCCTACTAATGCAGCCCAATATGCCGTTAGCCTTCTTGTCAACAAGGGCACACTGTTGACTCATATCCAACTTCTTGTCCACTGTACTCCCCAGGTCCTTTTCTGCAGAACTGCCACTTAGCCAGTCGGTCCCCAGCCTGTAGCAATGCATGGGATTCTTCCTTCCTAAGTGCAGGACTCTCTACTTGTCCTTGTTGAACCTCATCAGGTTTCTTTTGGCCCAATCCTCCAATTTGTCTAGGTCACTCTGGACCCTATCCTTACCCTCTAGTGTATCTACCTCTCCCCCCAGCTAAGTGTCATCCACAAACTTGCTGAGGGTGCAATCCATCCCATCCTCCAGATCATTAATGAAGATGTTGAACAAAACCGGCCCCAGGACCAACCCTTGGGGCACTCCGCTTGATACCGGCTGCCCCTAACTACACATCAAGCCATTGCTCACTACCCATTGACCCGACGATCTAGCTAGCTTTCTATCCACCTTATAGTCCATTCATCCAGCCCATACTTCTTTAACTTGCTTGCAAGAATACTGTGGGAAACCGTATCAAATCTTTGCTAAAATGAAGGTATATCATGTCCACCGCTTTCCCCACATCCACAGAGCCAGTTATCTCATCATAGAAGGCAATCACGTTGGTCCTCCAAGTGCTTCAAAATGGATTCCTTGAGGACCTGCTCCATGATTTTTCCAGGGACTGAGGTGAGGCTGACTGGTCCATAGTTCCCTGGATTCTCCTCCTTCCCTTTTTTAAAGATGGGCACTACATTTACCTTTTTCCAATTGTCCGGGACCTCCCCCGATTGCCATGAATTTTCAAAGATAATGGCCAATGGCTCTGCAATCATATCAGCCAACTCCCTCAGCACCCTCGGAAGCATTGCATCTGGCCTCATGGACTTGTGCATGTCCAGCTTTTTCTAAATAGTCCTTAACCTGTTCTTTCACCACTGAGGGCTGCTCACCTCCTCCCCATTCTGTGCTGCCCAGTCAGCCCCGTCCCTACCAATTATGGTGTCCTACGCAGCCCAAGCACCTGCTGCAGCCCGCTGAGGGTCTGGGCTGCGCTCAAGGTCTGCAGGGCCGTGGAGGCAGGAGCTGTGGGGGGCCCCACAGGCCCAGAGCTGACCGGGGGATTAGTGGGGGGCCTGGTGCTGGCAGCAGGAAGCAGAATGACCCAGCGCCAGCCTGCTCCGCTTCCCCCACCCCAGCCGTGTCCCTTTGGGGAGGGGTCCGTGCCCCCGCACTCACCGGAAGTGGAGCGACACAGCGGGGAGCCAGAGGAGTGGAGCGGGCTGGCGCTGGGTTGCTCTGCTTCCCGTCACCACCGGTGAGTGCGGGGGCAGGCCTGACCCCTGCTGCCAGCGCCAGGCCCCCCGCTGGGGGAGGGGGCTTGGGAGAAGGGGTGGAAAATGGGGACAGGGTGGGGGCAGGAAGAGGCGGGGCAGGGGCGGAGGGAGTTGTCCTGGGCCCCCCACCCTGCCCCAGGAATGTCCCTGCCCCTGGCAGTGGGGGCACCCCATGGGCCAGCTGGGGAATGGGGCTGTTCGCGGGCACTGCCACATACGAAACACGCAGCTGTGTAGGGCACCACGAAATTTGGGGCAATTTGGTGCCCCAAATGTTGTGGGGCCCTACGCAGTTGCGTATTCTGTGTATGCCTAAGGATGTCCCTGTGCAGCAGTCTGGGAGCTGACCTTGTCTGTGAAGACAGAGGCAAAAAAAGCATTGGGTACTTCAACTTTTTCCACATCGTCTGTCACTAGGTTGCCTCCCTCATTCAGTAAGAGTCCCACACTTTCCCTGACCTTCTTGTTGCTAACATACCTGTAGAAACCCTTCTTGTTACCCTTCACATCCCTTGCTAGCTGCAACTCCAATTGTGCTTACACTCCTGCATGCTCGAGCAATATTTTTATATTCCTTCGTAGTCAGCTGTCCAAGTTTCCACTTCTTGTAAACTTCCTTTTTTTGTTTAAGCTCACCGAAGATTTCACTGTTAAGCCAAGCTGGTCGCTTGCCATATTTGCTATTCTTTCTGCACACTGGGATAGTTTGTTCCTGCGCCCTCAATAAGGCTTCTTTAAAATACAGCCAGCTCTCCTGGACTCCTTTCCCCCTCATATTAGCCTCCCAGGGGATCCTGCCCATCAGTTCCCTGAGGGAGTCCAAGTCTGATTTTCTGAAGCCCAAGGTCCATATTCTGCTGCTCTCCTCTCTTCCTTGTGTCAGGATCCTGAACTCAACCATCTCATGGTCACTGCTGCTCAGGTTGCCACCCACTTCTCCTTCCCCTACCAATTCTTCCCTGTTTGTGAGCAGCAGGTCAAGAGGAGCACGGCCCCTAGTTGGTTCCTCCAGCACTTGCGCCAGGAAGTTGTCCCCAACACTCTCCAAAAACTTCCTGGATTGTCTGTGCATTGCTGTATTGCTCTCCCAGCAGATATCAGGGTGATTGAAGTCCCACATGTCTCTACCTGGCAGATGAGGAGCTGCACTGCAATCCAGTGACTCTAGGAAGGAAAAAGAGAGAGAGAAAAAATCTGTTTTAAAAAACCATTTAAATCTAATCCAGGGCCACAAACATTAAAAAGCTATAAACATAATTATAGTTATTGTCTGGTGTCACTGCAGGGCAGAGTTAATGCTGCTTGGGTGCCTTAACTGTGTATTCCCAAATTATAATATGTGTGTATTGCTTTTCAGCATAGCCTTAATTCTGAACAGAGATTTGTCCTCACTTCCCTGCTGTAAGCATGTGCTCACTAGTAAAATGATATTTAGAAGATGACTCCACTGTGTAGATTATTGCCTGTCTTTACTCTTTCTCTGGCTGCTAATGAAACTTCAGTTCAATGTCTGTTCCATAAGGCCAAGATCTTGAGCTAATAATTCTTCTTTGAGTAGTGTCCTGATGGGTGCTCCACTCTAGGTGTGCTAGCACCCCCTGTGCCTGTGTTTGGAGATTTCTCATAACAGTGTCCATTTGGCCTGTGCATGTGTGTTAGGCAGTCTCGTGTCCCGTGCTGTTGTTGTATAGCACTGCGCAAGAGAAATGCTTTCAGTTCCTTCTCGATCACCTTGGCCTGAGACGGAGCTCTGGCAGTTGTCCCATAGAGATTTCCTCAACTTTATCCTCTTTTCTTATTAATAGTTAGTCAGAGTATTAATGTTAGTTTCAATAGTTAGTAAATAGTAGTAGTATAGCTTCTTATCTCTTCTTTTTTTTCTTTTTTTGAGAATTTTTTTTCTTTTCTTTTCTCTTGTATTGCATTTAGATATGTACTAGTTAGTTAGTAGTATTCTTTATGGGGAGGTTATGCCCGGTTCTCCTGGCTTCAAATGTTGTCAGTCTTGCGGGGAGGAGATCCCGGTCAGCGACTGGCACTCCCGCTGCATCTGTTGCCTCGGGGAATCACATGTTGCCTAGAAGTGCAACTGTTGTCTGGCACTGAAATCAAGAGCCAGAAAAAACAGAGAGATAACGCTTCGCCTCCTCATGATGGAGAGCTCTTTATGCCCGGCTTCTGACCCAGTCCACGGGATCCCCACACTGTACGCCGGTCTCTGAGCAAGTCTGTTGCCTCCATGGCTTCTAAGAGGAGGACACATGACTCCTCTCATTAACCCTCAAAGGAATGTGCCCCTGGCTCACCAGGTAGAGAATCTACCTCTAAATGCCGAGATTGTTGGTTTCTTCAGCTACCCCTGTGCCATTGGCTCTCCAGTTGGGTACCCACAAGGCTGCTGATTCCTTAGGTACCCAGGGCATGGCTAGACCAAAAGTTGGCAAAGCCTTGGGCCCAGAGAGATCATGGATATTGTTAATGGATGGAGGCTGCGAGAAGAGCTCTTCCTCTGCTTCCTCGGTAACAAATGGCTCTGACTGCACTTCCCTCAGAGTGCGCAAGGCCTTCAGTACTGTCAGCAACTGTGGTTCTCTCCAAACGCCGAGCCCTATGGTACCATTAGCGCCTTTGGCCACGATCACCTTGGGGCAGACTACAGGCTCGGTACCAATAACACTCTTGGTACCACAGGAGTTGTGTTTTCCCTGGAAGCTGGCTGCATCTGAGATGCCCGATTCTCTGCTGCTCTGTTGAGATGTGCTGTCAGTACAGAGAACATCGAGATTGCCTGAAGTTTGCCCAGTACCGATGGTTTCATATCAGGTCTCTCCATGCTCTCCACCATTTCAGAGTGAGCTTGAGGAAGAGGATTCTGATGAAGATCTTACTTTGGTGTCTCAAGTGTCAATTCAGTGTTCTTCCCCTCACTCCTATAAAGGCCCCTTTCCAGAAGCCTCTGCTGAAGCTGCAACTGCTTGTGGCCCAGGATTGCCACCAATGCCTCGTTGGTATGAGCACCCTTGGGTGTCTCCTCTTATGCCTTATGCACTTCCTCATTGGCCATATTGGGACCCTTGGGTGGCTTATCGCTAACAATTTTCCAGAGCATTGAGCACCACCTGTCATAGAGAGAGGCAATCTGCATCACCTCCTCCCTCCAGGAGACCTGACACTCAAGAGGAATCCTTTGAGGAGCATGGCCAGCATCTCTTCATGTCTGGATGAAACAGTCATGTCTCCTCCTCCATCCCTGGCGGATGATTTTAAGCACTTCCAGGACCTGGTCAAGAGAGTTGCAAACTCCTTGCAGATTCCTCTTGAGGAAATGAAAGAGCCTCATCATAAGCTACTTGATATCCTCCACTCACCCTCATCGGCCCACATAGCCCTGCCTGTTAACGAAGCTCTTCTGGACCCAGAGAAGATCATCTCGCACACCCCAACTTCTATTCCACCTACATGCAGGAGAGTGGATAAGAAGTATTATGTCCCAACAAAGGACTCAAATTTTTATTTTTCTATCCCTCACCTAACTCCTCGGTAGTTGACACAGTTAATGAACATGGAAGGCAGCATCAGGCTAAAACCACACCTCATGAAAAAGACCATAAGGGTCTATATCTACTGGGGAGGAAATCATAGAAGGTTAGGGTTGGAAGAGACCTCAGGAGGTCATCTAGTCCAACCCCCTGCTCAAAGCAGGACCAACCCCAACTAAATCATCCCAGCCAGGGCTTTGTTAAGGAAGGAGATTCGACCACCTCCCTAGGTAACCCATTCCAGTGCTTCATCACCTTCCTAGTGAAAAAGCTTTTCCTAATATCCACCCTAAACCTCCCCAACTGCAACTTGAGACCATTACTCCTCGTTCTGTCCACTGGTACCACTGAGAACAGTCTAGATCCCTCTTCTTTGGAACCCCCTTTCAGGTAGTTGAAAGCAGCTATCAAATCCCC
The DNA here is from genome assembly GCF_002925995.2 of Terrapene triunguis. NCBI lineage: Eukaryota > Metazoa > Chordata > Testudines > Emydidae > Terrapene > Terrapene triunguis. Next base: position 447,863 of record NW_020664805.1, on the reverse strand, counting down.
CTCATTCTTCTTTTCTGCAGACTAAATAATCCACGTTCCCTCAACCTCTCCTCATAAGTCATGTGCTCCAGCCCCCTAATCATTTTTGTTGCCCTTCGCTGGACTGTTTCCAATTTTTCCACATCCTTGTAGTGTGGGGCCCAAAACTGGACACAGTACTCCAGATGAGGCCTCACCAATGCTGAATAGAGGGGAATGATCATGTCCCTCGATCTGCTGGCAGTGCTCCTACTTATACAGCCCAAAATGCCGTTCGCCTTCTTGGCAACAAGGGCACACTGTTGACTCTTATCCAGCTTCTCGTCCACTGTAACCCCTAGGTCCTTTTCTGCAGAACTGCTCAGCCCCTATTCTATAGCAGTGCATGGGATTCTTCCGTCCTAAGTGCAGGACTCTGCACTTGTCCTTGTTGAACCTCATCAGATTTCTTTTGGCCCAATCCTCTAATTGGTCTAGGACCCTCTGTATCCTATCCTACCTTCCAGAGTATCTACCACTCCTCCCCGTTTATTGTCATCTGCAGTCTTGCTGAGGGTGCAATCCACGCCATCCTCCAGATCGTTAATGAAGATATAGAACAAAACCGGCCCCAGGACCGACCCTTGGGGCAGTCCGCTTGATACCGGCTGCCAACTAGACATAGAGCCATTGATCAGTACCCGTTGAGCCCGATGACCTAGCCAGCTTTCTATCCACCTTATAGTCCATTCATCCAGCCCATACTTCTTTAACTTGCCAGCAAGAATACTGTGGGAGACTGTATCAAAAGCTTTGCTAAAGTCAAGGAATAACATGTCCACTGCTTTCCCCTCATCCACAGAGCCAGTTATCTCATCATAGAAGGCAATTAGGTTAGTCAGGCATGACTTGCCCTTGGTGAATCCATGCTGACTGTTCCTGATCACTTTCCTCTCCTCTAAGTGCTTCAGAATTGATTCCTTCAGGACCTGCTCCATGATTTTTCCAGGGACTGAGGTGAGGCTGACTGGCTTGTAGTTCCCTGGATCTTCCGCCTTCCCTTTTTTAAAGATGGGCACTACATTAGCCTTTTTCCAGTCTTCCGGGATCTCCCCTGATCATCACAAGTTTTCAAAGATAATAGCCAATGGCTCTGCAATCACATCTGCCAACTCCTTTAGCACCCTTGGATGCAGAGCATCCAGCCCCATGGACTTGTGCTCATCCAGCTTTTCTAAATAGTCCTGAACCACTTCTTTCTCCACAGAGGGCTGGTCACCTCCACTCCATACTGTGCTGCCCAGTGCAGCAGTCTGGGAGCTGACCTTGTTCGTGAAGACAGAGGCAAAAAAAGCATTGAGTACATTAGCTTTTTCCACATCCTCTGTCACTAGGTTGCCTCCCTCATTCAGTAAGGGGCCCACACTTTCCCTGACCTTCTTGTTGCTAACATACCTGAAGAAACCCTTCTTCTTACTCTTAACATTCCTTGCTAGCTGCAACTCCAAGTGTGATTTGGCCTCCTGATTTCACCCCTGTATGCCTGAGCAATATTTTTATACTCCTCCCTGGTCATTTGTCCAATCTTCCACTTCTTGTAAGTTTCCTTTTTGTGTTTAAGATGGGCAAGGATTTCACTGTTACCCTTCACCACAGTCCTAGTGAAATAGTGTTTCCTAATATCCAACCTAGACCTCCCCCACTGCTCCATTTGTCAATGAAAATGGCATTCCTGATAGGCGTCACGTCGGCACGATGGGTTGGAGAAATGGGGGCCCTGGTGGCATGCCCCCCTTTCACAGTATTTTTTTAAGGACGAGCTCACGCTGAGGCTCCACCCCAAATTCTTACACAAGGTTTCTTCCGAGTTCCATATCAATCAGCCCTGTCTTCCACCCCAAACCACATCTAGGTAACCAGGAGGCACTGCTGCACACCCTTGACGTCAGGAGAGCCCATGCCTTCTGTCTGGATAGGACGGAGTCCTTCAGAAAGACCCACAGGCTGTTCGTCTTGCTAGCAGATAGAGCAGAAGGGTCTGCAACCTCTAACCAGAAGTTTTCCAAGTGGATATCTGCCTGCATTGACTTTTGTTACGAATCTCACAGTATTCAACCACTGATTCTACAAGGTCCATTGCCTTTTCTGTGGCCTTCCTTAAGAATGTGCCCATTATTGAGATCTCTAAAGCTGCTACTGGGGACTTACCTCAGTTGGGGTTGTGCTTGGAGGCCAGCCCAAGCAACTACTGCTGTGGCTGCGCTGCAATTTGTAGCATGCTAGTTCAGGCAGAGCTAGTGTGTGTACGTCTGCCCCACTAGGGAATGATATCTCTCACCTGCGGTGCAGACATACCCTTGGAACAGCCTGGTAGCTGCTCTAAGTTGTGTCAGGGCTGGCTCAGCTCCAAGAATAAGGGCATTGTAACTTGCTCGCTGAACCCCTCTGTCTTTCCAGCACTAAGTGGAGCTCTGATGCAGGAGAGCAGCTAGTTCAGGGAATTGTCAGCCACCAGTGGGGTTGGGAGAAAAGGGTTTGAGATTCATAATTAAAAGGCCCTTGATGGAGGCCCTTGGAGAGTGTGAGTGTTTCTGAGGTAGCAGCAATCTGATTCATGCTTTCAATCTGTGGGATTTCTTTTAGCAGCTGGGGGGAGGGGTGTCTCAGAGGAACTCAACACTTATTGTGTACTAATTGGGAGAAGAATGTTCCCTAAACTGAGGATTTTGTTATGCTTTGCAGTGTCTTGATTTTTGGTTAATGAAAATGCTGATATGTGGTTTTAAATCTCTGTTTGCTCTTTTCCTTGCTGACAGAATACCTTGGATTGCATGCAGGTACTGAGATAATTGAGCAGGGCATTTTCCTCCTGCTGCTGCTTAACTCTGACTATTGTGTGGGGTGTGTGTTAGACATGGATTCCTGTCATGTTAGTATGGTGTCATCTTTAAAAAGTAGAGCTAAAATAATTAAAAGGGTGCTACTGCTGCTGCTTTGATAGAGCAGAGCACTTACCTGTTTAAACCTTTTCTTTCTCAGAAAAAAATCCTACACAATGGGTTGGTTGCTTTTTCAGTTTTTGTGAGCTTTTCCAGGTTTTCTATTTTTTCAGCTTCTCTGGCTTGGTTTACCTGCAGAGTTAGGTTGACATACGGCAGCTTATGTCAACCTAACTATGTCAGTGTCTACACTACAGCCTTGCTCCCGCCGATGTAAGTGCCCTCCTACACCAACATAACTCCACCTCCACAAGAGGCGTAGGGCTTATGTGGGTGTAGTTAGGGTGATCACTGTGTTTCTTAAATCGGCTGTTGGCTGTCTTGTCAGTTTCATGACTCCACTTGAGCTGTGAAATTGACAAGAAAGCCGCCTCTCTGCTCCTCAGATGGGCTGCTGCCTGGTCTCCACTCCAAGCTGGGCTGCCACCCAATTCTCCCTTCTGGGAGCCATGCTGCCTCCCAGGGTCTTGGCTCCCTGCTCCCCGCTGAGAGCCTGGCTGCCCCCTCTCGGCTCCCTGCTCCTCCAGTCTGACTCCAGGCACGGCTCTCCCTGCCTGAGTGCTGTAACTATATAGACCTAAGATTTAAGTATAGATCACACCCTAGAGGAGAAGGGGAATTGGTGGGATAACTTATGTTTACAGATAAGGGGTTAGCTAATGGGTGGAATCAGCAGTCTTTGTGCATGGAAGAGCAGGGAAAAGGCAGAGGTATGAATAGTTAGCAGTCTTTGGTTTGTTAGAATCTAAAAACTTCTGTAAGGTGGGCAGGGCATCAGATCACCTGGCTCAGTGCAAAGCTGACTAGCTCTCATTTGTTAGTCTTAACAGTGTTGAATAGCCTAGGGGTGGTCTCTCATGCTTACTGTATTAAGTGTGAAAGCTGTTGATCCAGTGATGTGAGTCAAGTAACAGAATGGACTCAAGTGCTGCAAACGGTTAATTCCTCGAAAGTAAAATGCAGACATTGTCAGGAGTTCATAGAATCATAGGGCGGGAAGGGACCTCGAGAGGTCATCTAGTCCAGTCCTCTGCACTCAAGGCAGGACTAAATATTATCTAGACCATCCCTGAAAGGTGTTTGTCCAACCTGCTCTTAAAAATCCCCAATGATGGAGATTCCACAACCTCCCTAAGCAATTTATTCCAGTGCTTAATCACCCTGACAGGAAGTTTTTCCTAATGTCCAACCTAAACTGTCCTTGCTGCAATTTAAGCCCGTTGCTTCTTGTCCCATCCCCAGAGGTTAAGAAGAAAAATTTTTCTCCCTCCTCCTTGTAACAACCTTTTATGTACACCTCTACCCCGATATAACGCTGTCCTCGGGAGCCAAAAAATCTTACCGCGTTATAGGTGAAACCACGTTATATTGAACCTGCTTTGATCCGCCGGAGTGCGTGGCCCCGCCCCCCCGGAGCGCTGCTTTACCGCGTTATATCCGAATTTGTGTTATATCTGGTCACGTTATATAGGGGTAGAGGTGTACTTGAAAACTGTTATCATGTCCCCTCTCAGTCTTCTCTTCTCCAGACTAAACAAACCCAGTTTTTTCAATCTTCCCTCACAGGTCATGTTTTCTAGACCTTTAATCATTTTTGTTGCTCTTCGCTGGACTTTCTCCAATTTGTCAACATCTTTCCTGAAATGTGGCGCCCAGAACTGGACACAATACTCCAGTTGAGGCCTAATCAGCGTGGAGTAGAGCGGAAGAATTACTTCTCATGTGTTGCTTACAAAACTCCTGCTAATACATCCTAGAATGATATTTGCTTTTTTTGCAATAGCATTCGCTATTGACTCATATTTAGCTTGTGATCCATTATGACCTCCAGATCCCTTTCCGCAGGACTCCTTCCTAGGCAGTCATTTCCCATTTGTATGTGTGCAACTGATGGTTCCTTCCTAAGTGGAGCACTTTGCATTTGTCCTTATTGAATTTCATCCTATTTACTTCAGACCATTTCTCCAGTTTGTCCAGATCATTTTGAATTTTAATCCTACCCTCCAAAGCACTTGCAACCCCTCCCAGCTTGGTATCGTCCACAAACTTTATAAGTGTACCCTCTATGCCATTATATAAATCATTGATGAAGATATTGAACAGAACTGGACCCAGAACTGATCCCTGCGGGACCCAACTCGTTATGCCCTTCCAGCATGACTGTGTACCATTGATAATTACTCTCGGGGAATGATTTTCCAACCAGTTATGCATCCACCTTATAGTAGCTCCATCTAGGTTGCATTTCCCTTGTTCGTTTATGAGAAGGTCATGCGAGACAGTATCAAAAGCCTTACTAAAGTCAAGATATACCACATCTACCGCTTCCCCCCTATCCACAAGGCTTGTTACCCTGTCAAAGAAAGCTATCAAGTTGGTTTGACATGATTTGTTCTTGACAAATCCATGCTGACTGTTACTTATCACCTTATTATCTTCTAGGTATTTGCAAACTGATTTCTTAATTATTTGCTTCATTATCTTTCCGGGTACAGAAGTTAAGCTGACTGGTCTGTAATTCCCTGGGTTATCCTTATTTCCCTTTTTGTAGATGGTGTGACAGACCCAGACCAGCGGGGTACAGGAGTCTGGTAGAGGGCAAATATACTGGTCACTGGATGAGTAGTTTTCTGTTCCCTGAGTGACCAGAGCAGGGGCTGCACTAGAGTAATCAGGAACCTGCTAAGGCAGGCAGGCTAATTAGGACACCTGGAGCCAATTAAGAAGAAGCTGCTAGAATCAATTAAGGCAGGCTAATCAGGGCAGCTGGGTTTTAAAAGGAGCTCACTTCAGTTTGTGGTGTGAATGTGAGGAGCTGAGAGCAAGAGGCGCAAGGAGTTGAGAGTGAGGGTGTGCTGCTGGAGGACTGAGGAGCACAAGCGTTGTCAGACACCAGGAGGAAGGTCCTGTGGTGAGAATAAGGAAGTTGTTTGGCGGAGGCCATGGGGAAGTAGCCCAGGGAGTTGTAGCTGTCATGCAGCTGTTACAGGTGGCACTATAGAGAGCTGCAGTCCACAGGGCCCTGGGCTGGAACCTGGAATAGAGGGCGGGCCCGGGTTCCCCCCAAACCTCCCAATTGGCCTGGACTGTGGGTTCTTCCAGAGGGGAAGGTCTCTGGGCTGTTCCCCAACCCACATGGTGAATCTCTGAGGCAAGAAAATCCGCCAATAAGCGCAGGACCCACCAAGATAGAGGAGGAACTTTGTCACAATGGGCACTATATTTGCCCTTTTCCAGTCTTCTGGAATGTCTTCTGTCTTCCATGATTTTTCAAAGATAATTGCTAATGGGCTCAGATATCGCCTCAGTCAGCTCCTTGAGTATTCTAGGATGCATTTCATCAGGGCCTGCTGATTTGAAGATATCTTATTTTTTCTAAGCAATTTTTGACTTGTTTTTAGACTCGATTGTTTCTCATTTTCACTGGCATTCACTATGTTAGACGTCCAATGGGTTTTAGATCATTGAAGATCTCCTGGTTAAGCCAGGGTGGTCTCTTATCATACTGCCTATCTTTCCTTCACTGTGGGATAGTTTGCTCTTGTGCCCTTAATAATGTGTCTCTGAAAAACTGCCAACTGTCTTCAATTGTTTTTCCTCTTAAAAAGGGATAGCTCAGTGGTTTGAGCATTGGCTTGCTAAACCCAGGGTTGTGAGTTCAATCCTTGAGGGGGCCACTTAGAGGGATCTGGGGCAAAAATCAGTACTTGGTCCTGCTAGTGAAGGCAGGGGGCTGGACTCAATGACCTTTCAAGGTCCCTTCCAGTTCTAGGAGATAGGATATCTCTATTTATTTATTTATACTTGCTTCCCATGGGAGCCTACCTATCAACTTCCTGAGTTTGCTAAAGTCTGCCTTCTTGAAATCCATTGTTTTTATTTTGCTGTTTTCCCTCCTACCATTCCTTAGAATCATGAATTCTATCATTTCATGATCACTTTCACCCAAGCTGCCTTCCACTTCTAAATTCTTAACCAGTTCCTCCCTATTTGTCAAAATCAAATCTAGAACAGCCTCCCCCCAGTAGGTTTCTCCACCTTCTGAAATAAAAACTTGTCTCCAGTACATTCCAAGAACTTGTTCGATAATCTGTGCCCAGCTGTGTTGTTTTCCCAACAGATGTCTGGGTAGTTGAAGTCCCCCATCACCACCAAGTCCTGTGCTTTGGATGATTTTGTTAGTTGTTAAGAAACTGAATGGAAAGGTCTTGTGCTCATCTGAAAAGGACAAGAGATTCAAATGTATCATTTTTAGAGTTGGTCAAAAATCAGAATTTCTTTTCTACAGAAAATTCCAGTAGTTTTCGTTCCAAAGTGTGACGAAAGTTTGACATATCAAAAATGTTCACGGAATGGAAAGCTTTGAAAAATGTTGATTCAAAATTTTTCATTTTGATGTTTCTGATTTAAACTAAATGTTCAGAGGGGAGACTGTAGTGCATCATGCGTAAGGCTACGCTTTAGTCACAGACAGGTCACGGGCGGTGAACAAAAACTCCTGGCCCGTGGCCTGTCCATGACTTTTACTAAAAATACCTGTGACTAAAACTTGGGGGGAGGCACTGTCCGGGGGCCCCGCGGGTGCTGGTGGAGGGCAGCCTGGGTGCTGGGGGGAGGGCGGTGCACGGCCCAGATCCCTATTGGTGCTGGAGCGGGGGCAAGGACAGCCCGGGACTCCCGGTGGTCATGGAAAGTCACGGAATCTGTGACTTCCATGACCTCCATGACAAACTCGCAGCCTTCAGCCTTAATCATGCGAGACGTAGTCCCACAGAGGGGCCCAGCCCATAGAGAAGAATAGATGTAAGGCACCCAAACGACAACTCCTCCCATGAGGCACCACTGCCTCTCAGGCAGACCCAGATTAGTGTTGAACTGACCTGAAAAATTAAAAATTTTGGGGAAATTGGAGATTTTCTTGTGGAAACTACATTTTCCGTTGGAAAAGTATTTAGATGGGACATTCCTGACAAGCTCTAGTATGTTTTGTTTGTTTGTTAGGAGTTAGGGGTGTTAAAGGACAGGTGGTGGTTGGTTCCTGGAAGCTGTGTGGGCTTGGGGCATTGAGGGAGTCGGGTGGGGGAGCTGCAGTAGGTTATGTTGGAGATGGGTTATGTGTATTTTTAAACCCGTTGGGGCAGACGCACAGGAAGGGGAGGCACTCTGGGGCCAGAAGCCAGGGGAGTGCAGGTGACCCTCAAGTGATCCTCGTAGCCCCCACATCTACCTCTGGAGAATCACCTCCTCTGCTTTCCTACTTCTGCTGCAATCCACAGTCCCCCATTGAAAACAATTCCGGGTTAGCAACAGAGGGTCCTGTGGCACCTTTAAGACTAACAGAAGTATTGGGAGCATAAGCTTTCGTGGGTAAGAACCTCACTTCTTCAGATGCAAGAACCTCACTTCTTCAGATGCAAGAACCTCACTTCTTCAGATGCAAGAACCTCACTTCTTGCATCTGAAGAAGTGAGGTTCTTACCCACGAAAGCTTATGCTCCCAATACTTCTGTTAGTCTTAAAGGTGCCACAGGACCCTCTGTTGCTTTTTACAGATTCAGACTAACACGGCTACCCCTCTGATACAATTCCGGGTTGTGTGACATCAGTGGGGCGTGTGCAGGTTCTTGGATAGTCCAGAGGCCTTGATGCTCTGTTGCTCCCTGGAGTCTCTCACTCGTGGATGAACTTGGCCCAGGAGGGGAATGTTAGGGCTCCTGCCCCCAGTGGTTTGGTGGGGAAGCTACTGGAGGCCTCATGTCCCAGGGAGGCTCCCTAGATTAGCTAGGCCTGGTGGAGTCCCTTTTGGAGATATGACTTTGATGTGAAAAGCCTTCCCATCTCCCCGATCTCAAAGGGCCTTGTTTGTCTCGCCTCTAGCCCCTCCTACATTTTCTCCTGTATGGGAGTGAGCAGGGGAAATTGCAGGCCCAAAGCAGCTTTCCAGTGATGGCTTATCGTGGGTTTAGAGTGGAACCAATCCTAAACTTGTCTGTTGGGACTGGGATTTTCAAAGGGCCTATGGCCTGGGGGCTGCCACCCTCTACTGATCATCTCTGGGATCTGGGCACCTCCATCCTTTCATCCTCTGAATATCCCAGCTCCATTACATGGAAGGACACAGCAAAGACCGCTGCTATTAGAGCCTTGTCCCAGTTCAGCCCTGTGTTTGTACCTCACTTTGCTTTGCTTCCCTGCCAGGCCCAGGTGAGAGATCTGGAGGATCAGTGCCGCAGCCACATCGAACAGTTCAGCCTCTTGTCTCAGGAACTCAAACGATTCCAGCTACAGACAGGAAAGACTGGTCCTCTGACCTCAACATTGGTGACTTCTGAGCTCCCGCTCATGCCCTGCTGTTCCATCCCTCAGTCCCAGTGCCGCCAGTGGGAGAAGGGTAACTGCTGCCAGAAGTGGATGAGTTAATACATTGTCTGTTGGCTTCCTTGAGTGCAAATAGAACCAATTAGGATCAATAATGGGAATAATTCTCTCATCTCTTTAGTTCCTTTTAAAACCCCACTAGCATATGTCTGAGACTGACTTAGAGCTACACATACTTAACACTTCAGTTGTTAGAGGGAAATATTCCACGGACACTTTATATTTACAAAAGGGGCCTTTAATTCCTAGCCCCAAACTACTAAACATTTGCTTGGAATAATTTCCCAGATAATTAGGTCTATGCCCAGCAGTAAATGGTGTTAGTTGGGGAGGAGGAGGAGGGTGCAACAGCTAACAATGGGGGGGGGGGAGGAATAGCTCAGTGGTTTGAGTATTGACCTGCTAAACCCAGGGTTGTGAGTTCAATCCTTGAGGGGGCCATTTGGGGATTTAGTTGGGGATTGGTCCTGCTTTGAGCAGGGGGTTGGACTAAATGACCTCCTGAGGTTCCTTCCAACCCTGATATTCTATAAATGCAAATTTCAGCACAGCCTTAGCTCTGGAGCCACTAATGATGCCTCCATAATATTTGTGTTTAAATGCAAGGTAACATGCAAGCAGATTGAGGGAGAGCATCTGGGCCCTTTGTAAGGATTGCAGGTGCAAGCCCTGATCAAATGCTGTCCTCATCCATTGAAACAACTTACCAAGGGATGAGGTGTATTCTCCATCCCTTGGAGCTTTAAATTGAGCTTGGGTGTCTTTCTCAAGGATACTTTCTAGTTCCGCCAGCAGTTGTGGGCATTCTGGGTGACACTTTCTGGCCGGAGTCATGCAGGAGGTCAAATTAGATTATCATAATGGTCCTTTCTGGCCTTGCAAATCTATGAATTTATGCACTTTAGGCAATCATCAAAGCAATTTCCTCAGCTGTGCATCTTGTGGACTCTCTCTGTGAGGGATGAAATTCACCCTTGTACAGAGGATCTTCACAATACTTGTGCACCACTTAAATCACACTTAAGGCATCATAAATTTGAGCCGGGCAAAAAATCTTCTTTGGTTGCTGGCAATTGAAAAAATCGAAGAAAAGCTTTATTTTGGGTCAAATGAAAAATGAACTTTTTCAAAGTTTGTAGTGAATTGAAAAAGTCCAAGAACATTTTGAGTCAGGTCTAACAAAATGTTTTGTTTGCTCTGATTTGAAAGCTTTTGTTTCAGTTTCACCATTTCACTGAGAGTGAGGGAGGAGGTGATGGTGTGCCTTGCAAGTCTTAGCCTGGAATGTTTCAGCATTATTGAAACATTTCAATTTTTCGATGGGGTGGAAATGGTTTAGCAAACTCTGCACAAAGTCACAGCTGGTTTAGGGTTGACTGAAACGGCATTTTTCTGCGAATAAACTATTTGCCAAAAATTTGCCCAGCTTTACTTCGGTCCTTGTATTGTCCCTGTGCCTAGGGGCAAATTCATCCTAGCGGTGCTGAGTTCCATGCAAACCAACAGAAGACAATAACACTGTCCTGGTGTCAGTGATAATTTTGCTTGCATTACTGGTGCAAAGGAAACTAGCTTGGCTCCCAGAGGAGCCACATCTGGGTATGGAAATTGAATGGCGGGCCGTGAATGCTCATGAAATTGGGGGTTGGGGTGCAGGAGGGGGTGCGGGTTCTGGCTGGGGGTGCGGGCTCTGGGGTGGGGCTGGGGATGAGGGGCTTGGGTGCAGGAGGGGGCTCTGGGCTCGGGCTTAGGGGTTCGGAGGGTGGGAGGGGGCTCAGGGCTGAGGCAGGGGCTTGGGGCACAGGAGGGGTTCAGGGGTGCAGCTCCCGGAAGCAGCGGCATGTCCCCCCTCCAGCTACTATACGGAGGCACGGCCAGGCAGCTCTGCCCCGTCCGCAGGTGCCGCCCCTGCAGCTCCCATTGCCTGCAGTTCCCAGCCAATGGGAGCTGTGGGGGCAGTGCTTGGGGCGGGGGCAGCGTGCGGAACCCCCTGGCTGCCCCTACGCATAGGAGCCAGAGGGGGACATGCTGCTGTTTCTGGGAGCTGCGGCACGCGTGCGTGGAGCGGCCCCCGACCCTGCTCCCCGGCTGGAGCGTGGGAGCAGGGCAAGCCCCAGACCTTGCTCTCTGGCTAGAGCTCGAGGGCCGGATTAAAATGGCTGGCAGGCCGGATGTGGCCCACGGGCTGTAGTTTGCCCACCCCTACTGTACATTGATTTATGTAGGCCAGATAGAGTCCCTAGTGTAGTGGTTCTCCCCCTCTTTACCATTGTGGGCCACATATGCTGCTCTCCATGTGTTATGTGGGTCGCATCCACACAATATATATTCTTCTTTGAGTGCTTGCGCATGTCGATTCCAATTAGGTGTGTGTGCGCCACGTGCACAGTTTTTGGAAGGTTTTCCCCCTAGCAGCACCCGTCATTTTGGCCAGGGAGTCCCCTGGGTTGGCGCCTTCATGGCGGTGAATATAGGTCCCTGCCAACCTGCCGCTTCTTCAGTTCCTTCTTACCGCTAGTGACATTCGTTGGAGCTGTGGTTGCTTGCCTTAGCAAGTGCTCCCCCTACTGTTTGTATTTAGCTCTCTGTAAATAGTTATTCCTTAGAGTAAGTTAGTTTCGTTGGTTTGTTTTCTAGGAGTGGAGGTCCTTCTCCCACCCTAATTTGTCTCCCCTTTGAGGTTCGGGGCATGCCTCGATCCCAAAGATTTAACCCTGCGGAACCTGCCGCAAGCCCTTGCCAACGGGCGACCCCCACAACTCTTGTCTCGAGTGTCTGGGGGAGGTGCACCAAACAGAACGGTGCAAGATTTGTAAAGCGTTCCGCCCAAGGACTAAAAAAGAACGGGACTTCAGGCTGAAGTAGATCCTGATGGAAGCAGCTCTTCGTCCCCAGCTGGCTCCATGCCGACAGGATCCGGCACCAAGCACCTCCATGCAGAGCGCTCCGGCCTCTGTGCGAGAAACGGTGTCGAGGAAGGATTCTGGCCATAGAGATCCCCGGCACCGACATTCCCTGGCGTCGAAGCTCGCAGAAAAGCTGGACCTCTTCGGACGGAAAGTTTACTTGACCGGAGGGCTCCAGCTCAGGGTTGCTAACCAACAGGCAATCCTGAGTAGATCTCATTTCAACTCATGGAACTCCATGATGAAATTCAAGGAGTTGGTCCCATCTGAATCCAGGGCAGAGTTTGCGGCCGTCGTGGATGAGGGCAAGGCAGTGACACAGACCTTTACAGGTCTCACTGGACGCTGCAGACTCGGCCACGCCAACCTTGTCCTTGAGCATAGCCATGAGGAGGAGTTCACGGCTCGAAGTGTCCGGCCTTCCTCCTGAAGTTCAACAGACAATTCAGGACCTGCCTTTTGATGGCACGGAGCAAACAGACTCCAGGCTTCACAGTCTAAAAGATTTGCAGGCTACATTAAATTTGCTGGGCCTGCACACCCCTGCTACCCAGCGAAAACATTTTAAACCTCAGCCCCCACAGTGCTTCTACCCTCCCCGCCCCAGGCAGGACTTCTTAAGGAAGCGGAGTAGGAATGGCAGGCCTAAGCCTCCCCATCCTCCACCCAGCCAAGGCCAGGGCTCGGCAAGGCAGGCATCGGGCTCTCTAAGCAGGCCTTTTGAAGGTGCGCCTGGGGGCGATGCACCAGTCTATTCACTGGATCCTTATCCCTGTTTCCTGAATCATCTGTCCCACTTTTACCGTGCTTGGTCCCAGATAACTTCAGACCGCTGGGTCTTTTGCATAGTAGAAGTGGGATATTTTCTCCAATTCTGCTCCTCTCCTCCCTCCCATCCCCCTTTCCGATCCCTCTTCAGGGACCCTTCTCATGAGCATCTCCCCATGCAGGAGGTCCAAATGCTCCTCGTTGCAGGAGCAGTGGAGGAGGTTCCTCAGGAGGGATAAGGGGCAAGCGATTCTATTCCCATTATTTCCTAATCCCCAAAGCCAAAGGGGGCCCCAGACCCATCCTAGATCTGCGAGGCCTCAACAAATTCATAAATAAGTTGAGCTTCCTTATGGTCTCTCTAAACGCAATCATTCCGTCTCTGGATCCGGGAGACTGGTATGCCGCCCTTGACCCCAAGGACGTGTACTTCCACATAGCTATAATTCCAGCTCAGGTTCGTGGTCAACCACAACCGTTACCAATTTATGGTCCTCCCCTTTGGTCTGTCAGCAGCCCCTCGAGTGTTTACCAAATACATGGCAGTCATCGCCGCCTTCCTATGACCGAGGCAGGTGCAGATATTCCCATACCTTGATGACTGGCTGCTCAGGGACTGCTCCAGGGAGCAAGTGGAGGGTCAGGTCAGCCTGGTAAGATACACCTTCGACAGATTGGGTCTCCTTCTCAATGAGCGCAAATCAACTCTATCCCCTCTGCAGAGAATAGAATTTATCGGAGCAGTGTTGGACTCAGGTCAGGCCAGGGCATCCCTGCTGGAATCTCAGTTTCGGACAATGACAGACATCATAGAAAACTTCAAGTGTTACCCCACCACCACAGCAAGGAACTGCTTGAAACTCCTCGGCCACATGGCAGCACATATGTATGTGGCATACATGCGAGACTGAGGCTCAGACTTCTCCAGGCCTGGCTGGTGTCAGCCTATCAGCCAGGGCTCAACAGTCTGGACAAGGTGGTCACCCTCCCGGTGCCAGTTCTCGAGTCTTTCCACTGGTGGCTCAACCCCCAGATGGTATGCACGGGAGTCCTTTTCGCAAAGCCCTATCCCTCTCAATCCCTGGTGACAGATGCACAGTGTTGGGATGGGGAGCTCACCTGGGAGACCTTCAGACCCAAGGTCTCTGGTCACAAGGAGAGCTCTCACTCCACATCAACGTCAAGGAGCTGAGAGTGGTCCTCCTGTCATGCCAGACCTTCCAGGCCCACTTGCAAGGGAAATGCGAGGAGGTGATGATGGACAACACAACTGTGATGTTTTATATAAACAAGCAGGGTGGAGCTCGTTCCTCTCCCCTATGTCGGGAAGCCTTCAAGCCTTGGGACTTCTGCATAGCCCACTCCATTCACTTGGGAGCATTTTACCTCCCAGGTTCCCAGAACGAGTTGGCGGACTATCTCAGCAGATCCTTCCACAATCACAAGTGGTCCAGCTGCCTGGACATGGTGTACAACATTTTCCAAAGATGCGGGTTCCCCAAAGTGACCTGTTCGCCATGGAGAGCAACAGAAAATGTCCCCAGTTCTGTTCCTTCCGGAATCACAGTCCTGGCTCCCTCGCAGATGCGTTCCTCCTCCCCTGGACGGACCATCTGTTGTACGTGTTCCCATCGTTTCACTCATCCACAAGGTTCTGCTCAAGATCTGCAGGGACAAGACTACAGTCATACTGGTAGCGCCAGCCTGGCCTCGCCAGCACTGGTATACCATGCTCCTGGAGCTGTCAGTGGACGCTCCAGTCTCGTTGCCCCTGCTTCCGGACCTGATCACCCAAGACCACGGTCGTCTTCATCATCCTGACCTCGAGTCTTGTCACCTCACCGCTTGGAAGCTTCATGGCTAAACCCAATGGAGCTGATGTGCTTGGAGCCCATTAGGGAGCTTCTGCTGGGCAGCAGGAAACCCTCCACCAGGGCTACCTACCTGGCCAAGTGGAAAATGGTTGCAGTCTGGTGTTCTCAGGATTGTGCTCTCCCGATGCAGGCGCCTATGCCACTCATCTTAGACTACCTATTACACTTAAACCAGCAGGCCTCTTGGTTTCATCTCTCCAGGTCCACCTGGCAGCCATTTCAGCTTTCCACCTGGGAGTGGCCAGCTCTTCAGTCTTTGCCAACCCGATGGTCAGTTGCTTCCTGAAAGGTCTAGACAGGCTATACCCGCAGGTTAAGCAACCAATCCCGGTGTGGGACCTTAACCTGGTCCTTTCCAGGCTAATTGGGCCCCTGTTTGAACTCCTAGCAACTTGTTTATTGCTCTACCTATCATTGAAGGTGGCTTTCCTAGTCGCCATTACGTCAGCACGGAGAGTCTCTGAGCTTAAAGCCCTAACCTCCGATCCTCCTTATACCATTTTTTATACAGACAAGGTACAACTTAGGCCTCATCCAGCCTTTCTTCCAAAGGTTGTCTCCCAATTCCATGCCAATCAGGACATTTTTCTACCGGTCTTTTACCCTAAGCCTCATGCGGATGGCTGGGAACAAGACTACACTCCTTGGATGTTCAGAGAGCTCTGGCTTTTTACATTGAACGCACAAAACCGTTCTGTAAGTCGAACCAGTTGTTTGTGGCGGTTGCGGCTAGAATGAAAGGCCTTCCGGTGTTGTCACAGAGAATTTCATTGTGGATCACGTCCTGTATCCGGGCATGCTACGATCTAGCAAAAGTTCCGGCCCCTGCACTAAAGGCTCATTCAACTAGAGCGAAGGCCTCCTCGACAGCGTTCCTGGCCCATGTCCCGAACCAGGAGATCTGCAGGGCAGTGACATGATCCTTGGTTCACACCTTCACCTCGCATTATGCCATTACCCAGCACGCCAGGGACGATGCTCCATTCAGCAGAGTGGTGCTTCAATCAGCGATTCCACGAGCTCCGACCCCACCTCCTAGTTAGGGCTTGGGAGTCAGATAATTGAAATCAACATGAGCAAGCACTCGAAGAAAAACGGTTACTCACCTTCTCGTAACTGTTGTTCTTCGAGATGTGTTGCTCATGTCCAGTCTAAGACCCACCCGCCTTCACCTCTGTCGGAGTAGCCGGCAAGAAGGAACTGACCAGGCGGCATGTCGGCAGGGACCTAGATACACCGCCATGAAGGCGCCACCCCAGGGGGCTCCAGAGCCGACCCACGGGTGCTGCTAGGGGAAAAACCTTCTGACAACTGTGCATGTAGGTGCGCGCACACCTAATTGGAATGGACATGAGCAACACATCTGGAAGAGCAACAGTTACGAGAAGGTGAGTCACCGTTTTTACTACCTGTATGGCCCTGAGGATGTCATATGAGCTGCAGCTGTGTGCTGATTGGGCTGCAAGTGGCCCACGGGCCATGGGTTGAGAACCACTGCCCTAGAGAGACAAAGGGGGTGAGGTAATCTCTTTTATTGGACCACCTTCTGCTGGCGAGAGAGACAAGCTTTCAAGCTACACAGAGCCCTTCTTCAGTCTGAGAAAGTGTCACAAGGTTGAACAGATTGTTTAGCATAACTAGTCAGCACATGTTCTAAGGAACCATTCAAGGTGAAGTGGCCTGTTAACATCCCTGTGGTGTAAGTTAATTCACAGTGGGGCTGGTGCAGACAAGCCCACAGGTTCAGCAAGCCCTAACGAGCTCCCTAATAGCTCCCCTACCTCCTGTGCAGGGTGGACCTCCGTGAAGGAGAGGATTTGGCCCACAGCAGCATGCAGGGCTGAGTATTGCATGTCAAGCGCCTGATCCTCCCTCCCTTATATCAGTTCCATCTGGTAACTTGAGTGTAACTGCTCTTGGTGTGGGTGCAAGGAGAAACAGGGCTGAACGTGTTTCCACAGCTCGAAGCTAAGCCTCTGAGTAGATCCCGGCTATAGGGTGTGTCCGCACTGCAGCACCATGGTGCTCACAGCAGCTCGTGTTCTGCTCTGCTGGCGGCTTGGAGTAACAAATGGAATGTTTGGTTTCAGATCCAGATGTTGCCCCTGCACGTCCTGCTCTTCAGTGCACTAAGAAGATTCATGATGAAGGGAGTAAAGAGCTGGAATCATTATCTCCGATCCCTGATCCCATGTCTAGTGTCACCAAAATTCCAGGCTCAGGTGCTGCTGCCACATCTCAGAAGCAAGTCAAGAGACTGGAGTCCCAGTCAAGCTCTTCGAAATCCGAATCCATGCAGAACAGTCCCAAGTCCTGCCCCACTCCAGAGGTCAGTGCTGTTTCTGGTGTCCCCTGTCATTACCCAGGTGGGGATAAGCACACCTTGGGATCAATGCGTTTACTAGCTCTGCTTTCCTCTGCTTGCAGCTACCTCTTAAACCTGTGTCTGGGAACTAGAGAATCCTGTGGAAAAATAATAGAAAACTTGCAGAAAACTGTTGAAGGGATTTGCTCCCTCTTCACTTGGCAACACCCTGTGATGGCCATTTGTACAGATCATTGCAGTCTGAGAGGAACGCAGACAACCCGAGAAAAGCCCTGGGAAATGTATAGCAAGTTTCCTGGATGTTTTCAATTTGTGCTTAGTTCTGGATAGTCTTTGCTGTGACTTCACAGCCCTGGGTTGCCACACGATATCTGGGTACTGCAGCTTGTAGTAGTGGTTTAGCAGCATGAAGGCATGTGCCTGTGCCCTGCTGTCCTTGGCCTAGAGCTAAGAGGGGCACGTACTGGTGCAAACATCGCTGTTAGACTTATTAGCAGCTGTTGGTGCAGGAGATCACGAAGGGCTGCTGAGCTGGTGACGGCAGATGCGGACAGGTTATATTGAGTTTGCTTTCCCCTTCCTCTCAGATCTCAGAGATGTGATGGCAGCTGCTCCCTCTGCCCAGTAGGTCTCGTGTATGGATTCCTGTGAGGCTCAGTCCTGTCCCCTCCCTTATTTAATGTTTCCATTAGATCACTAGGGGAGCTCATGAAAATCTAGGTCTGGTAAGAGAGTGCCTCTTGCTTCTTCTGCTGCTATGGCCACTCTCCGATGTCCTCTCTTAGCCAGCAGAGTAGGTTCAGGGCTAAGAGCCAGGAGAGCCTGAGTTCTAGGTTCCTGCTGACTCTCTCTCTTAGTACTTTGATCTTCACAACATTCCTACAAGGTGAACAACTATCATTGTACTGACAGGGTGACTGAGTCACAAACACATCAGCTGATGTACCCAAAGTCATAGCTAGGATTGGAACCCAGATCCCCCGAGCATGAACTGTATCTCAGTTTCAGGGTGATTGCACCTGACTTTCCCCCTCCATGGTCCCCGGAGGGCACTCACTTAAGGTTTCTGGCTCCCAGCCGTCACCTCTCTTGGGAGGAGACCGTGTCTCTCTCCCTGCTGACCGGGGTTTTAAGGCTGCACAGCTCCCTGCCTTACACTGTGTTATCTCCAGCAAGCCAGTCCATCTAACAGCTAGTGCCGGGGCATTGCTTTCTCTCCGAGGGCTGGGAACAGTCTATTGGCAGCAGTTACAAGTGAACGCCCAGTGCTTCGTCGAGTAGTGTCCCTATGGGTGCTCCACTCTAGGTGTATCTGTGCCCCTGCACCTCTAATAGGAGATTTTTGGTAGCAGTGTCCATTGAGCCTGCACATGCCCTGTCCCTCCCTTGTGGTCTGCCTCAACGCTATCTAACACTGCTTGGTGGACCCCCCCACCCCAGTTCCTTCTCAACCGCCTTTGGTCTCAGAAGGAGCAAGCAGTCAGCCCTTCCTTAGCTGCATCATTAGCATAAGTAGTAGTTGTTTTGGGGTTTTTTTTGTTCTCCTTAATAGCTAGTTTTTCCTTTTTTTACTCTGTTGGGATTAAAGGGGGGAAAAAAAGAAAAAGAACTGTAGTTTACGTTTCCTGCCCTGTCTGGGGGGATTGCCCCTCATCCCCCTAGGCGTTTAGAAGACCTAAGGGCTTGTCTACACTGGCAAGTTTTTTCAATGAAACTCATGTTGCCAAGGAAAAATCAATAAAAGTAAAGTCACCAAAGCGTGTCTACATTTGCTCCCTCTGTCAACAGATCGTGTCCACATTCGGGGCACTTTTGTCGACAGTGAGAGCAGTGGACTGTGGGTATGTATGCCACAGTGCCTGGCGACACCATCTGTTGCTCGGTGTTGTGGGAATGCGGAAACGGAGCGCGGCGCATCCTGGGATGTGCAAAATGTACTATCATGCGCCACTTTGTGTCCCACCCCATCAAAGGTCTCTGGCTTCCTTTCGCGCCGTTTTTCCAACCTCATTCTTTTGTAGTGTGCGCCAGCATCTGCAGTCAGAGAGGATGGATCCCGCACTTCTCTCCTATGCGCTGTTAGTTGTCGTGAGGACATCACTCATGGCAGCACAGTTACTCGCAGAGTTACTCGCAAAGTTAGCAGAGGATGAATCGCATGCACCTGAGTGTGATATGGACGGCAGCAACTTATCAGTGCTTTGTATCAAAGGGGTAGACGTGTTAGTCTGGATCTGTAAAAGCAGCAAAGAGTCCTGTGGCACCTTATAGACTAACAGACGTATAGGAGCATGAGCTTTTGTGGGTGAATACCCACTTGTTCGGATGCATCCGAAGAAGTGGGTATTCACCCACGAAAGCTCATGCTCCTATACGTCTGTTAGTCTGTAAGGTGCCACAGGACTCTTTGTTGCTTTTATCAGTGCTTTGTGCATTCACGGAGCAGCTGCATACGGTAGAGCGTCGCTTTTGGGCTAGGGAAACAAGCCCTGGTTGGTGGGATCGCATTGGCATGCAGGTGTGGGATGATGACCAGTGGGTACTGAACTTTAGGATGCGTAAAGCAACCTTCCTGGAGCTATGTGCTGAGCTGGCCCCCGACCTGCGGCGCAAGGACACCAGATTGAGAGCTGCCCTTCTGGTAGAGAAGCGTGTTGCAATCGCTGTGAGGAACCTGGTGAATCCAGCTGCTACCAGTCAGTCGCAAATCAATTTGGAGTAGGAAAGTCCACTGTTGGGGCTGTATTACTCCAAGTGTGCAGGGGAATAAATCACATTCTGCTGCATACTACCATGACTCTGGGAAATGTGCATGACGTAGTGGCTGGCTTTGCAGAGATAGGTTTCCCTAACTGTGGCGGGGCGATTGATGGCACACACATTCCAATTTTAGCGCCAGACCACCTTGCCTCTGAATACATCAGTAGGAAGGGATACTTCTCCGTGGTGTTGCAGGTGCTTGTGGATCACCGGGGGCGTTTCACGGACATCAATGCAGGCAGGTCTGGCAAGGTGCATGACGCACGCATCTTCAGGAACAGTGGCCTGTACAGAAAGCTGCCGGCGGGACTTCCGTTCCAGACCACAAGATCACAGTGCGGGATGTGGAAATGCCCATAGTAATCCTGGGCGACCCGGCTTACCCCTTACAGCCCTGGCTCATGTAACCTTACACAGGGCACCTGGACAGCAGCAAGGAGCGTTTTAACAACAGGCTGAGCAGGTGCTGCATGGTAGTCGAATGTGCCTTTGGCCGTTTGAAAGCTCGCTGTAGGCGTCTCAAGGCAGGCTAGACCTTACCGAGGATAATATTCCTGTGGTCATAGCTGTGTGCTGCACTTTGCATAATCTGTGGGTGAAATGTTTGCTCAGGTGTGGAGCACTGAGGCAAAGTGCTTGGCTGCACAGTTTGACCAGCCAGATGCTAGGGCTATCAGAGGAGCTCAGAGGGCTGCTATTAACATCAGAGAGGCCTTGAGGAACCACTTGGACAATGAGGGGCAGTAACACATGTCTGCTTCGGAATTGCTTCCCTATTGCATCCATGTACAATTTTGGGGCCCAAGATCCACGCAACACAATGCTTTAGAAGCCTGTCCCGAGAGTGAATTGATTGCTATACTCTTTTGTAGGACACAGAATAAAAACGCTGTATTATTAAATACCTTAACCTTTATTTATTGTTAAAAAGGGTAAAACCTCACACCTGTGTGTAGCTCCAGCTATCATTGTGCAAGCTGTGAGAGGGGGTGGAGTGATGGGGAAACTCAGGAGTGCTGTGAAGTGAAAAGGACAGTGTGGGCATAGAGGGGGTTGGGGTTGGCAAAGAATTGTGCATCTGCGGCAGTGGCGCTCGAACTCGGATTTGCTCAGTCTGCAGCTGTATCAATGACTTGCGCATCTCTGTCTGATCCGCCATAACTTTTATCATCCGCTCCGTCGCTTGCCTAGCAAAAGCAGCATTCTCTTTTCTGTCCTGCCTTTCGGCTTCCCAGCGCTCTCTGTGTTCCCTGGTCTGTCTCTCATCGCGCTGTATAACCTCGCGGAACATGTCGTCTTTGCTGTGCCTAGGGTTTTTTCTTACCTGCCGCAGCCGGTCGGCGAGGGTATGTGAAGCAAGGTCTGTGCTGAACAGAAGAGGGATTGTTACATTCCAGCAAACGATTGAAACATTTTAGTAAAAAGGGCATTTTGCTGGTAGAAATCACTTTCTCTCTGAGACTCTAGGCAGGCACACAGCTCCGCAAGCACCCCAGTCATGGTGAGTTTCGGGAGTGGGGGGAAGGCAGTTGTGTGTACGGGCAAAACGGTCACGGCTTGCAGGGCAGCTTTGCAGGGAACTCATTCTAAAATTATCCCACACTTTTTCACAGGCGGCCAACCTGCTGGCTGACATCTCATTGCTGAGGGTGACCAGAGAAACCAGGGCTCAGCTGCTGAATGCTTGCGGCTTTCACCCCGGTCTATATGCAGCTCAGCTATGTGCCGCTTTGGTCCCAGCTCCAGCGATTGCTAAATGGCAGGGGACAGTTTCCTACAATGGGGGAACTAGCAAGGCTGCAATCCCTTGGAATCTGCGGCAGAGGATTAACAAGTACCTCTTGGAAACTTTCCAGAGCCTCTCTCTGGCGGATTCCCTGCAGGTCTCGATGTCCATCGACACCCTGCTTGGCCGTGCAGATTAGCTACACAGGGCAATGTCCAGCTCACAGAAAACACTACCTGCCTCCCACTTTTCGATTCCCTACACAAGCCACAGCAACTTATCTGGAGTTTCATCTGCTTCCTGGTCCCCGTTGAGCACTTCTGAAGTGGAGAAAAGTTCCTGGCTGCCTACCCCACTGGGCGACCCCACTGGGAGCACCACATCCTCTTCTAGAATCATAGAATCGTAGAATATCAGGGTTGGAAGGGACCTTAGGAGGTCATCTAGTCCAGCCCCCTGCTCAAAGCAGGACCAATCCCCAACTAAATCATCCCAGCCAGGGCTTCGTCAAGCCTGACCTTAAAAACCTCTAAGGAAGGAGATTCCACCACCTCCCTAGGTAACCCATTCCAGTGCTTCACCACCCTCCTAGTGAAAACGTTTTTCCTAATATCCAACCTAAACCTCCCCCACTGCAACTTGAGACCATTATTCCTTATTCTGTCATCTACCACTGAGAACAGTCTAGATCCTCTTTGGAACCCCCTTTCAGGTACTTGAAAGCAGCTATCAAATTCCCCTTCATTCTTCTCTTCTGCAGACTAAACAAGCCCAGTTCCCTCAGCCTCTCCTCATAAGTCATGTGCTCCAGCCCCCTAATCATTTTTGTTGCCCTCCGCTGGACTCTTTCCAATTTTTCCACATCCTTCTTGTAGTGTGGGGCCCAAAACTGGACACAGTACTCCAGATGAGGCCTCACCAATGCCGAATAGAGGGGAATGGTCATGTCCCTTGATCTGCTGGCAATGCCCCTACTTATAGCTCTAGCTCGACTTCTTCATCCTACAATTTCAGCCTCCGGGTCATCCCCTCTTTCAGCTGCATGTGAAGTATCCACGGGGCAATCGGCGATGGAGGTGGGGTCACAACCGAGGATAGCATTCAGCTCCTTATAGAAGCGGCAGGTCTTAGGTGCACCACTGGAGTGATGGTTCGCCTCCTGCGCCTTATGGTACGTCTGCCTTATCTCCTTGATCTTTGCTCTGCACTGCTGGGTGTCCTGATCACAGCCCTTTTCGCACAAGCCTCGAGAAATTTGCCCATGTGTGTCCCGATTCCTACGGGTCACTTGCAGCTGCGACTGAACAGACTCCTCTTCCCCTATATTGATCAGATCGAACAACTCAGCGGTGGTCCAAGCGGGAGCGCGTTTGGTGCAATAGGCAGCCGTGCTCACCTGGGAAGCTCCTTTGGGAAGCCAGCAAGCAGGAAATGAGATTTAAAATTCCTGGGGCTTGCAAGGGGGACGGGGGGGTTGGCTGCAGGGCAGCGAAGTTCAAACCGCTGACCAGAGCGGCAGCATGGGAATTGTGGGATACTTTCCTGGAGGCCAGTAAAATTAAAAAAAAAACCAGTGGTGTCTACACTGGCTGTTTGTCGACAATAAAGGGAGGGGAAGTTTTTTGTTGCCAAATCTAGGCGGCTTTTTTTTTTTTTAAATGACCTTGCAGTATGTACGCTATCGCTGTTTTGTCGCCAAAAGCCAGGTGTAGGCACAGGAGTTATTTATGGGTGAGGAAGACCTAGAGACTATGATGATGGGTGTGGGATAAACATCTAGACAGACAGAGAAGAAATGGAGATTGGGCAGGGGTAGAGTGCTAGAGATCTCTCCCCACCACTCCTCACTGCTTCCAGGAGGCCAGGGGAAGTAGAACAGGCGGGACCTGCCCCACTTGCAACATCCAGGAGATTCTCAAGAGGAGAGAAGAAAAGAGAAAGTTCCTCCACCCTTCCAGCAGGCAGGGGGCTGCACAGGTATAAAAGACTGAGAGTGAGATGTTGGCTCAATTGAAAACAGTGGGCCAGTCTGTATTCCACCCTGGTTCCATGGCCCGCCAGGGATATTAGTTGGCAGATTCTTCATGGAGCCGTGAGCATGGATGTGTTCTTAGCGCGGTTCACCCCGTCCCTGACACCTGCCCTTTCTGCGGCATGAGAGGGGCCCTGGTGTACAACTACCTCAAGTGTGCCAGGTTGCAGCCCCTTTTCCGGCACCTCCAGAACCTTCTCCTCAGGTTCGGGCTGCCCTTTTCCCTGCACCTCCTGATCTACGCACACCCCATCTATGGCCTCACAAAGTTGTGAGACCTCCTCATCAGACTCCTCCTGGCACTGGCCAACGTGGCTGTCCACCATACCAGGAGGAGAATGCTGGATGGGGAGGTTCTCTGTGACTGTGGGGTCTATTTCCGCTCCTCCCTTCGATCCGCGTCTGGGCAGAGTTCCTCTGGGCTGCATCCACGGGCTCCCTGGATGCCTTCAAGGAGCAGTGGGCACTGTTTGGGGTTCTCTGCTCCGCGTCCCTCTCTGGCTCCCTGAGTTTGACCATATGACCTCACTCCCATCCCTGTTTTTCATTATTTGTCCCCTGAACTCATCTGCAAAAAGAACAGGAGTACTTGTGGCACCTTAGAGACTAACAAATTTATTAGAGCATAAGCTTTCGTGGGCTACAACCCACTTCTTCGGATGCATATTGAGTGAAACATATATCGAGGAGATATATATACACACATACAGAGAGCATGAACAGGTGGGAGTTGTCTTACCAACTCTGAGAGGCCAATTAAGTAAGAGGAAAAAAAACTTTTGAAGTGATAATCAAGGTAGCCAAGTACAGACAGTTTGATAAGAAGCAAGTGTGAGAATACTTACAAGGGGAGATAGATTCAATGTTTGTAATGGCTCAGCCATTCCCAATCCCTATTTAGCCCTGAGTTGATTGTGTCTAGTTTGCATATCAATTCCAGCTCAGCAGTCTCTCGTTGGAGTCTGTTTTTGAAGTTTTTCTGTTGTAAGATAGCCACCCGCAGGTCTGTCATTGAATGGCCAGACAGGTTAAAGTGTTCTCCCACTGGTTTTTGAGTATTATGATTCCTGATGTCAGATTTGTGTCCATTAATTCTTTTGCGTAGAGACTGTCCGGTTTGGCCAATGTACATGGCAGAGGGGCATTGCTGGCACATGATGGCATATATCACATTGGTAGATGTGCAGGTGAACGAGCCCCTGATGGTATGGCTGATGTGATTAGGCCCTATGATGGTGTCACTTGAATAGATATGTGGACAGAGTTGGCATCGGGCTTTGTTACAAGGATAGGTTCTTGGGTATTGTGTATTCACCTGCTGAAGTGAAAAAACAGATTGACAGAGCCAGACGAGTACCCAGAAGTCACCTCCTACAAGACAGGGCCAACAAAGAAAATAACAGAACACCACTAGCTGTCACCTTCAGCCCCCAACTAAAACCTCTCCAGCGCATCATCAGAGATCTACAACCTATCCTGAAAGATGATCCTTTACTCTCACAGATCTTGGGAGACAGACCTGTCCTCGCTTACAGACAACCCCCCAACCTAAAGCAAATACTCACCAGCAACCACACATCACTGAACAAAAACACTGACCCAGGAACCTATCCTTGTAACAAAGCCCGATGCCAACTCTGTCCACATATCTATTCAAGTGACACCATCATAGGGCCTAATCACATCAGCCATACCATCAGGGGCTCGTTCACCTGCACATCTACCAATGTGATATATGCCATCATGTGCCAGCAATGCCCCTCTGCCATGTACATTGGCCAAACCGGACAGTCTCTACGCAAAAGAATTAATGGACACAAATCTGACATCAGGAATCATAATACTCAAAAACCAGTGGGAGAACACTTTAACCTGTCTGGCCATTCTATGACAGACCTGCGGGTGGCTATCTTAAAACAGAAAAACTTCAAAAACAGACTCCAACGAGAGACTGCTGAGCTGGAATTGATATGCAAACTAGACACAATCAACTCAGGGCTAAACAGGGATTGGGAATGGCTGAGCCATTACAAACATTGAATCTATCTCCCCTTGTAAGTATTCTCACACTTGCTTCTTATCAAACTGTCTGTACTTGGCTACCTTGATTATCACTTCAAAAGTTTTTTTTCCTCTTACTTAATTGGCCTCTCAGAGTTGGTAAGACAACTCCCACCTGTTCATGCTCTCTGTATGTGTGTATATATATCTCCTCGATATATGTTTCACTCAATATGCATCCGAAGAAGTGGGTTGTAGCCCATGAAAGCTTATGCTCTAATAAATTTGTTAGTCTCTAAGGTGCCACAAGTACTCCTGTTCTTTTTGCGGATACAGACTAACACGGCTGCTACTCTGAAACCTGAACTCATCTGGGCTCTGCTTTTGGTAGCTCCTCCCCTTAGGCTGGGGGGAGGGGCCTTTAGACGTGGGCGGACATAAGATGCTCAATAGGTGAAGACAGTGGCAAAACTCCTATACACTTAAATAGGGCCAGGATTTCACCCTTAATATACAGAGGTGGCTACAAAAGATGGAGCAGGGTCCAGGGGTGGCACTTTCCCAGCTGCTGGGGATGGCAGAGGTTTCAGGCTTCTTACCAGGAACCTGCCTCCTGACCTCTCTAGAAGTCCTCTATCACCTCTTCTTTCATATCTACCTTGGCCTGTAGATTTAGTCCTCTGACCACTAGGTGTATTTTTATGTCCTGGAGCCAAGAATGTGCATCTGTTACCAAGTCTAGCTCCCCAGAACAGTTCCTACAGATAGTTTAACCGTTCTCTGTTTCTATGTGTAGTATAGTCCCGGTGTAATCAAACTGTACACACCAGCTCAGAAATAAGATTTCTGTTGCTGCACTGCTGCTGTGATCTTTCTGCCACTGTTCCTTTAGTCAGAGCTGTAGCTTCTCTCGCCTTATTTTTGTGTTTCTTAGGTGGACACTGCAAGTGAAATGGAAGAACTGGATGTTGATAGCATCTCTTTGATTCCAGAGTCAGGGAGCCAGGGCCCTGCAAACCTCCAAGTCTTCCTAGCTCGTTACAGGTACTGAACTACACACACAGGGAAGGAAGAATCGAGGGGATTTTTGGCTACAGGGTTGATCTGTGGATCAGGCTATCCCATAATTGTCCACTCTGGGGTTTTTGCTCCTTGTTATGAGCATCTAGCACTATCCACTGTTGGAGACGAGATACTGGAGTAGATGGAGCATGCCTCTGATACAGTTTGGGAATACCTGTCTTGCTAAGGATCTATACAAACAAAAATAACTGTTGCAAACTCACAAGTTGTATAACCAGTAGGGCTGGCTGAAAATTTTCCTTTGAAACTGTTTTGTTTATGAAAATTGGGTTTTTGGTTATGCATATTTTTGTGTGAAAGTGCCTTCTTTCTGGGGAAAATGTCACATTTTCATCAAAAAAACATAAACCTAAAAGCTGAACAGTGTGTAGCTGGAAAACTAAAACTTCCAGTTTTTGACCAAAAATATTCTGGTTTTGGCTGAAGTTTCGGTTTCAATTTTTTTCAGCAAAAATTCAAAAATTTCCACAGAATAAATCACCATTTTCTGGTCAGCTCTGATAATGATTGTGAAACGTTAATTCTGACACCCAAGGCAGTTATGGGCAAGCATATGTACCCGTTTACTGTTAAGGATATGCAAGTACAGTTTTAAAGACAAAAAATACTCTTAGTTGCAAATGGCCTGGGACAATTACTTGCTCACCATGAATGGATCCAATGTGTACCACGGGATCTGAGCCCTGGGCCAGGAGGTAGCCAATGGACTCAAAAAATTTGGGTTCAAGGATCCAGGAAGCAGCTATGCTTTGGCCTTCCTCGGAAGCACTAGCTACGCCCAGAGGCAGGATACCAGCCTCAGTGGACCAGTGAGCTGATCTAGTGTGACCAATGCAAGTTGCTGTACAAAGTACATTTTATTGTTGCATGTGTTTCAGCTATAATCCTTTTGATGGTCCTAATGAGAACCCGGAGTCAGAGCTCCCACTGACTGCTGGAGAATATATTTACATCTATGGGGACATGGACGAGGATGGCTTCTTTGAAGGTGGGTTTGATGGAACGAGACGTGACTGAGAAGTGTATGAACCTGGCATCATGAAAGAACAGAGAGGAACTTAATGATTTGTACAGTTATAAGGAAACAAAAGATTATAAGGTCAAAGTGGGCAGCAGCATAAGCGAGTGCAGCTCTCATGACTTAATGGGGAATGCATTTACTTACACCAGGGAATGGAAAACCTGTCGTGTGAAAGGAGACTCGAGGAGCTCGGTTTGTTTACCTTAACCAAAAGAAGGCTGAGGGGGGATATGATTGCTCTCTTTAAGTATATCAGAGGGATAAATACCAGAGAGGGAGAGGAATTATTTCAGCTCAGTACTAATGTGGACACGAGAACAAATGGATATAAACTGGCCGTCGGGAAGTTTAGGCTTGAAATTAGACGAAGGTTTCTAACCATCAGAGGGGTGAAGTTCTGGAACAGCCTTCCGAGGGAAACAGTGGGGGCGAAAGACCTTTCTGGCTTTAAGATTAAGCTTGATAAGTTTATGGAGGGGATGGTTTGATGGGATAACGTGATTTTAGTCAATAGATCAATAACGTGCCATAGTTGGTAATTAGTAACAATGGTCAATGATGGGATATTAAAAGTTACTACAGTGAACTTTTTCCGGAGGGTCTGGCTGGAGAATCTTGCCCACATGCTCGGGGTTAAGCTGATCGCCATATTTGGGGTCGGGAAGGAATTTTCCTCCAGGGTAGATTGGCAGAGGCCCTGGAGGTTTTTCGCCTTCCTCCACAGCATGGGGCAGGGGTCGCTGGCTGGAGGATTCTCTGTGACTTGAAGTCTTTAAATCACGATTTGGGGACTTCAACATCTGAGTCAAGGGAGAGAATTATTCCAGGAGTGGGTGGGCCAGCTTTTGTGGCCTGCATCATGCGGGAGGTCAGACTAGATGATCATAATGGTCCCTTCTGACCTTAAAGTCTATGAGTCTATGGGTTGACTTAAGACCCGAGGGTGACATCCTGGCCTCACTAAAGTTAATTGGAGTTTTGCCATTAGCTTCATTGGAGCCTGGACTTCACCGAAAGTGTTTTACCTGAACTCTTTCTGACTCCTTAGCTGTAGGCATCACACTTTTCTCTCAAAGAGTCGATAGCTGGTAATGCCATGATGCAACCACTGGTGCCAAGGGTTTAAGACATTGCCTTGCATTTATCCTGGGCAAATAGCTCCCAATACACTCGTTACAGCCCTGGTGTGTTGCATAGGGGACATAGCTGCCCCCCTCCTCCCACCGGTGGTGTTTGGTGTTCTCTGTGCACTCAGGAATAGAGCTGAGCAACTACTAGATGTTTCAGTTCAGGGGCTGAATCAAAGCATCCAGAAAAAGCTGGTTGGATTTGAACCAAAACAACATTAAAAAATTTTTTTTATTGAATTGAAAACTCAAAAAAATTGTTTTGAATTGAGTTGACTAGAAATTATTTTTCATGTTTTTGATTCTTTTCGACCAAAACATTTTTGGTCGACTCAAAACAAAATGTATTTCCATTTTAAAGTGTCCTTTATCCTTATTTGTGTGTGTTTCATCCAGGTTCTGAGAGCTCCCTCTTCTAGATCAGACCAAAGAGTGATGCGAACACTGATGATTGTGGCTCCTACTAGACCCCTCCATGTCAATATGTTGTTTACATTTGCCCTTTGTTTTAGACAGATTTATATCCTCAGTATATTCATGCAAGCCAATTTGAATGAATTTTTCAATGTTAAGGGAATAAGTGATTCAGTTAATTCTTCTTCGAGTGCTAGCTCACGTCCATTCCACTGTTAGTGTGCACGCGCCGTGTGCACCATCGCTGGAAAGATTTTCCCCCAGTGGTATCCATCGGGTCAGCTCTTGTGCCCCCTGGATTGGCACCTTCATGGCATGGTATATAGGAACCTGCCACCCCGCCGCCCCCTCGGTTCCTTCTTATCGCCTCTGGAGGTGCTACTCCTCAGTAGACTTTTGTTCTGTAAATAGATTGTAAATAGTTAGAATTAGAATTAGTTAGCACGTAGTCAAGTAGCCTAGTGTAGTTAGAAGTGCTTCCCGCCCTGTGGGGCTAGCCCAGCGTGGGCTCCTGGGGTATGCCTTGGTCTCAGGGTTTCAAACAGTGTGCGGTGCCACAAACCGATGCCGGCGAATGATCTGCATGATAGTTGTCTGAAGTGCCTGGGAGAGGGCCACGTGCAAGTTCGGTGCCAGATCTGTAAGAACTTTTAAGCCGAGGACAAAAAAGGAGAGGGACAATAGACTTAGATTCCTCCTCATGGAGGTAACACTTCGTCCCTCCTCAGACCCACAGGTGGAATCGGCACCGAGTACCTTGGTATCGGTCAGTAGTGCCCCGGCCTCCCTGAGAGAGGTACTGTGACCCTGCATCCCCGGCGCCAATGAAAGACTCTGCTCCCCAGTACCGCCACGGTTCTCTGGTGTGCAAGAAGTCAGCGCCAACTCCGGCCTCCCGGCACTGCTCCCCATTGCCAGTGCTGAGAAAGAGACAGAAGAAGTCGGACCAGGGGCGCTCTCTGACCCCAAGACATAAGGCCACTGAAAGAGTGTGACCTGTGCCGGGTCACTCTGAGGTGCCCACGGACCATGCAGCACCATTGACTCTGGCCATGGGAAGGGGACCATCGAGTTTGGTACTGGTGGACTCCCCGCCTAGAGAGAGCCACCAATGGGATACAGCCCTGGCTTTACAATTGACGTGGAGGCTTTTGAGGCGGCCAGGAGCCTCCTTGCTCTCCCAGTACCACCATCCTCTGCAGGTTGTGGACTGTTGATGACAGCTCCAGCACTGCGGGATGCTTCAGCATCAAAGCAAGTGCTAGTAGAGGGAAAGCCAGCAATGATGGTGCAGCACCACCATCCATTGAGCTCTCCCTCACTGCACTGCTCTTTATCGCAGCACTGCTCTCCATCATGGCACCGGTCCCCATCGCAGCATGCTCCACCGTGATCACCCAGGAGTGGGTCCTTGGGCTCTGAATTGGAGGCAGACTCATACACCTCCCGGAGGAGCAGGTACCAAGCTGACCATAGACACCTGGCAGCTATGGCACAAGGACACGTACTGATAGCATGGTCATTGACACAATGGCAAATGCCAATGTGGTACCCTTGGGTGATCCATCCGTTCCAAGGAGGATAGAACAAGAAGCAATGGGCTTAAACTGCAGCAAGGGAGGTTTAGCTTGGACAGTAGGAAAAAGTTCCTAACTGTCAGGGTGGTTAAACACTGGAATAAATTGCCTAGGGAGGTTGTGGAATCTCCATCTCTGGAGATATTTAAGAGTAGGTTAGATAAATGTCTATCAGGGATGGTCTAGACAGTATTTGGTCCTGCCATGAGGGCAGGGGACTGGACTCGATGACCTCTCGAGGTCCCTTCCAGTCCTAGAATCTATGACTCTATAAGGTTTCCACTCCAGATGCTCTTGGCACCATTGGAGGTGAGAGCACCTCCGCCTTCCCCATCTGCCTTTAAATGATGACATCTTGCAGCCCGTAAAGACTCTGTGGCAGACTCCTGCTTCCCTCCACCCCACAGCTAAGTGGATGGAAAGGAAATATTTTGTGCACCCCATGGGATATGAGGACCTGTTTACTCACCCTCCACCGGGCTCGCTGGTTGTCCTGTCAGCTAATGAAAGGGAGAAACGGGCAATAAGGGCCATTGTCCAAGGCGAAAGAAGCCAAGAAACTAGACTTACTGGGCAGGAAGGTATACTCAACGCGGCGCCTCTAGCTGAGAATAGCCAACCATCAAGCCCTCTTGGGCCACTATGATTTTAATTTGTGGTCAGCCATGACAAAATTTAAGGAACTCTTACCTTCGGAGTCCAGGACTAAATTCTTGGCCCTCGTAGAGGAGGGTAAGGTGGTGGTCAAAGCATCCCTCCAAACTGCCTTGGGCATGGTGGACTTGGCAGCCTGATTCATGGCCTCAGCAGTGGTCATGAGGCGGAACTCCTGGCTTCAGTCCTCAGGACTATCCTATGAAGTCCAACAGACTATTCAGTACCTATCCTTTGAAGGGAACTCCCTTTTCTTGGAGCAGACTGATGCTAAGCTCCATAGTCTAAAGGACTCAAGGGCTACTTTAAAAACCCCAGCCCCGGCTCGGAAACACTATGCACCCCAACCTATGGGCCATCTCTATCCTCCACAGCATCCTCAGTAGAGGCAAGATTATAGTCACAGGAGGAATTAGAACTACAGGAGGAGGCCTACACCTCCCAATCCAGGACATCTAAAGAATGCGACCTGGTTGCTGATCCACAAGTTTACCTCACGCTACGCCATCACTCAGCAGGCTAGAGATGATGCAGGCTTTGGTCAAGCGGTGCTAGTCTGCTTGTCAGTGAAACTCTGATCCCACCACCTGACCAATTGCTTGGGAATCACCTACATTGGAATGGACATGAGCAAACACTCCAAGAAGAAAAGACGGTTACTAACTTTTCCGTAACTATTGTTCTTTGAGATGTGTTGCTCATGTCCATTCCCAAACCCATCGTCCTACTCCTCTGTTGGAGTTGCTGTCAAGAAAGAACTGAGGGGGTGGTAGGTTCCTATATACTGCGCCATGTAGGCGTCACTCAAGGGAGCCCCAGAGATGACCTGATGGATACCACTGGGAGGAAAAATTTCCGGCGACAGTGCACACGGCGTGCGCACACCTACATTGGAAGGTTAGTAACTGTTTTTTCTCCTTCTGCACTGCCCCAGGCCATGAACTCTTGTTTTGGGTACTTGTACAAATCCTCTTATACAAAGATTCCACCCCATGCCCCAACTGATATAGATATTGGATTGGAAAGGCTGGAGAAGATGGTTTAAGGTAGTAAAAGGAATGTGACTAGATGACATAAAAGGAAAGGAAGCTTAGTCTAACTATCTAGAAATCCTTCCTAGTTCCTAGGCTGTGAAATACTGGCCAAGGGAAGTAGTGGAGACCCCATCCTGTGGGACATTTAGAACCAGATGGGACAAAGTGCGAGGAAATGGAGGGCAGTCCTTTCCCGGCAGAGTGCTGTGCTCGCTGGGGCCTGACAGGGCTTCTCTCTTCTGATTACGTTGGGATAGTGATTGGCCAGGGATGCTGCTCCCTTTTCTCTCTACCACTGCCAGGTTTGGAGTCTGAAGGGCAGGTGTGGTGATAACGGGTTTCCTGTTTCTCATCTAGGGGAGCTAATGGATGGCAGGAGAGGGCTGGTCCCCTCCAATTTTGTTGAACGAGTTTCAGATGATGACCTCATGACCTTTCTGCCTCCAGAGGTAAATGATCTCACCCAGAGCTCGTGCCGCGAGAGGAGCTTTGTCGGTGCAAGCACTAGCAGTGGAGAGAGAAGTGATCACTCTGCTGACGAGGCCAGTGTCAGTCCATTGCCTAGTAGACCAGAAGACCAGGAGGAGCCTGTCAATCACACAGCAGTGCCTTACCCGAGAAAGCTGACTGTGATCAAAGAGCTCAGCAGCAGCATAGTTGTAGGCTGGGAGCCACCACTTTTGCCAGCTGGCAGTACAGACATACAGAGCTATAACGTCTATGTGGATGCAGAGTTATGCCAGAATGTGAAGAGTGGCTCTCAAACTAAAGCTGTGATCGAGAAGCTGGACTTGGAGCTGAAAGCCTATCGCATCTCCGTGCAAAGTGTGACAGAGCAAGGAAGCTCCGATAAACTGCGGTGCACTTTCTGTGTAGGGCAAGATTTCTGCATAGCACCAACGCTGCTGAAAATCAGAAGCATGACAGCGACCTCAGCAGAGGTTACCTGGCTACCATGCAACAGCAACTACGTTCATGCAGTGTACCTCAATGAGGAAGAGTGTGATACCACAAAGCCAGGTGTCTACTGGTACACTTTCCACAGCCTGCACCCTAGCACTCAGTACGTTGCCAAGGTGGAGGCCCGGCCCCCCAGGGTGCTCTGGGAGTTGCCCCAGGAGAGGCGTGAGCAGAAATCAGCAGCGATACACTTCACTACTCCCTTAGCAGGTACTGGGGACAGAGAGGGACAGTTTTACTAGGTGGTTTCTCTGATTTCCAAAGAGTACCACTTGGAGCTGGGGCTGGGATTCCCAGTTTGAGAAGACATAGCCTCAGTAGCTCTCCTTGAGTTAAACTGCTAAAACCAGCCTGTAGCGGGAGCAGTGGGAGGGCTAACCACCCCAAGTGCCTGCCCATCAGAGACACTAACTATGGACCGAGGGTGGCTAGCCCTTCCCACAGCTCATGCTGATGCAGCTACTCTCTGTTTTTGGCACCCTAGCTTTATGAGAGCTAGCCCGAGTATGTCAGAGCCCCAGCTCCAAGTGTAGACAGGCCTAAGCTGGTTTGTCATTTGGTTTTAACATTTTCTTGTTTTAGTTTTACAAGAAACTCTTCTTGCTGCAAGTTGCTGAGTGAAAATAGCAAATGTCCACCTTCACTGAAGTGTGTAGTGTGCCTTCCTGGGGGAGAGGTGACATGTATCATCATTAATACACGCACCATGCTGCAGGAATCACTTCACTTCACCCTCATCTACATTTGCAAAAGCCTGATTTCCACATGGGGAAATTCACAAAGCAAAAGCATTGCATTTTCACTGCTCTGATTCGGTCTGTTTTCCCCAAGTCTGGAGATGAACCGCTCGAGTGATTTCTGCTCCTGTAGCTTTCGGGTGAGAGAGCTTCACTTCCTTCCTTCTACTACTTACTTGGATTTTGTTTGGCAATTATGCCACTGTCATGACAAATACAAGGGAAAATCTCACTGATCTCTCCTAGGAACTCCTGATGCACCACTTGATGTCCAAGCAGAGCCTGGCCCCTCAGCAGGCATTCTGGTTATCAGTTGGCTACCTGTCACCATTGATGCAGAAGGCTCATCGAATGGGGTCCGAGTTACCGGTTATGCCGTGTATGCCGATGGACAGAAGGTAATATACATGCAGTCACAGGCTGGATACTGGGGTGCAGAGGGATGTGGGATGGGGATATTGAAGTGGAGAGTGGGTATGTTATTGTAGAGGCTCCATATGGTTCAGTGAAGTCACTGAACCATATGGAGCCAATTAATTTGCTGTTGCAGTGGTGCTCAGGTGCCCCCCATCAGAAGTGAGGGAGTCCCTGTCATGTTAGTGATGTGCAAACACGAAGGAAGACAAGGTCTCTGCTCCAAAGAGCTTAGGGCTGAAACGTCAGCTGCAAAAAGACATTCTATAAGGACATCATTCAGTACGGTGCACGCAGGGAATAGCTAGTTAGCTGAAATTACACATTTACACATTTGGCGTTTTCAGACACATCCATGACAACAGATTCAGAGGCGACATCCCCCCTCCTGATTTGCTGTTTGGTGTGATGGAGTGCGCTCACCATTCTGGCGCCTCCTGTTGGTTGTCTTGGGAATTAGCTCTGTGTAGTAGTGCGCCCTCTTCTGGTGGTGCCTCACTGCTGTCACTCCTGCTCTAGGACCCATGTCTCTCCAGTGTCCTCTTCAGCAACACTGCCCTCCTGCCTTGCCACACATTGTCCTCCCTGCATTTTGGGGGGCCTGCAATCTCTGTCCAGCCACTTCCCTCAGTGGCAACTGCAGTCCAATGTCCTGAGGCCGCTTCCCATGCGTCTCCAGCACCCTCTTCTGCCCTTACCTCAGGGCCTCAGCCTGCAGGCCCTAGCAGCCAGCCAGGAGCTCTCTCTGGCTTCTCCGGTCCCTGCTTGCAGCAGTGCTCTGTCCAGGGTGCTGGCAGTTCTCTCAGCTCTCCAGAGAGACAGTCCTTCCTCCCTGGGCTCCAAGCAGAGAACTGCCTTCTTCTGCCCTGCAGCTGCCTTTTTATATGGGCCTGATTGGCTGCTCCTTTCAGACCTTCTCTGATTGGCTGCTCCGGCGCAGCCTCCCTAGGGCTGCTTTTAACCCCTTTTCTGCCAGTGGGGGGCAGCTGCCCCTTCACACTTGGCTTGCACTGAGCATGCTCAGTAACACTGCTGAAGCTGGCTGCCCTCACTCTGCCCCACCTCTATCGGCAGGCATGGGTTGTCTTTGAACAGATTGAGAACTTTGGGTTGATGCTCAGCACGTGGTGTCCTGGGTGAATAGGATGTCCTGGAGAAATGGAATAATGTCCGCCGAGCTATTTTTGAATATTAGGACCAACGGAAATAAGAACTTGCACTATTCAGGCACTGTTAGCTCTCCCAGCTTAGAATTGTGCAGGGAATCGAGTAGCTACTCCAGACAGCATGGACTGAGGGAGTGCGTGCAGTGCTGGGAAATGGAGTTCTCTGCAACTGGCTCTCTGTGCACCCTATGGCAAGTCACGTCCCTCTCTGTGCCTCCCTTTCCTTGTTTGTCAAGTGGGTTAATTCCACTGGGGGGGGGGGAGCTCGTCTTCCAGGTAAGGTTGCATAACTAGCGTGTCACCCACTCTGTTCCCTAGACAGGCTGAGCTGGTTGGGGAGGGAGGGTCAGGAACGGCAGCTCTATCCCAGAACCTGTAGCAGTTTGACAGAATACTGTCACTAACCCTACATTTGTCTGTTAAGTCCTCTTCTTCTCGGTGTTGGTTTATCACTTTCATATCAACAACTTCCTCTTGACAGGGCCCATGTGGCTCTGCAGGCAGAGGAGCCAGAGCAGAATGTCAGCGGTAGCTCAGCCAGTCATCACTCCCTCCCTCCAGTAACCCTGCTGCCAGCCTTGGCCATCTCGCCCCTTGCCATTGCCCAGTTGGTGCTGCCGGGGAAGGAACTGTTTAGATGAAGAAAAACAGTTTTGACTGGGTGAAGGTAAATGGGCATAGCGTGGGGGGAGGCACCATGCAAATCTCCAGCCTCACTCGTACTCAGCCAATATGGCTCCGGATCAGACATGCCAAATGTGCGGAAAAACGCAGAAATTTGAAATGGGATTAGCTTGATTTTTGGCTTATTGTGAAAGTCGGGGTGCTTATTTACCACGGATCTGCTATTCCACTCCTGAGCCCCTGCACCCCCAATGCTGACAATACACCTCAGTCCTGATCTGCAGTTTCATTGGCTGACTCTTTTCAACCAATGAGATTGAAATATGCAAATAAACTGGAGCGAGTGAGTAATGACTGGCTGAGTTACCTCTGATATCACAATGCTCCTCTGCCTGCAGCACTAACAGAGCACTGTATGGAGATCAGGTTTCCTGGTGTTTGGGCGTTCCAATTGTCATCAAAATCAATGCACTTTGTGGGAGTCACATCCTGTGTCTTGCTAGGCAACTTCATAGTAACTCTGTTAGGGGAGCTTGTGCCTGCCTAAGTTATGAGCATCCACAATCCTGCCTTGGTACTTGGTACTCCGCCTTTCTCTGTCTCAAAGCATCATTTAAGGACCTCCAAGTTAAAAAGGCGGAAGGGGGTCAGGTGGATCTACAGAGGCAATGCATTCAGAGAACTCCATTTACTTCCCTCTGCAAGTCTCTACTGCAGGAGATTAACTAGCAGCGTCACACTCCAGGAGGTGGACTGAGGAGTGCTCACTCAAATGGGGATTGCAGTACTGCCCTCCCAAATTGAGCATCTGATCTGGCTCCAGAGTAGAATGCCCGGTTTGTGATGGGGGAATAAAGAGCTTTGTAACAAGGGCAGAGGCAGTGGCCACACTGCTCGCAGGATCATGGGTGGCATCCTGCTTTCTGCTCTCAGTCTGGACACATAGCTCCTTAAATACTATCCGTACATACATTGTGCAGTGATTGTGATGTCCAGTAGGCTACTAGCCCTCGGGAGAGACCTCACATCGCACCCTTTAGTGAATTATTATGCATATATCGGACCCAGCGGATCCCTGTAAATCTCTATACCCCCCATGCCCTCTGCTAGTTTGTCCCAAAAGGGTCCCGGATCACATCTCATCCCTTACATTGACACAATAGGGCTAGCCACTGACTACTGTGTCTGTGTTGGTTCGGAACCCCATAGCCTGGACTATGCCACTGCAGTTTCCTTACCCTTCATATGTACAATTTCTGTATCCTATTCCTTCAGCACTACGCTCCGCACAGCAGCCTGGAGTTGGTACCTCATACCAGAGAGTGGTCTGTTGGAATCACGTGGCATCTCCCTTTAAAAAGACTGCAATAATTAGAGAGAATGCAAACAGCAGTGATAAATGAGCTGGAAGGCCTCTTGGACCCAGAAAAGTTTAAGGCAGGCCTTGCAGAATCCACTGACCTACTTGCCCATGATGGGCAGCACGTGTTCCAGAGAGAGGTCCATCAACTCCTTTAGGATCTCAGCTTTTGTTTAATGATTTAAGTTTGTAGTCTTCATTGTTGAGTAGAAATCCTGCTGAAGAATGACCTGAGTGCTGGCAAAGTGCAGGAGACCACCCTAGTACCTCCAGTGCTGCTCAAAGCTCTGTTCAGCTGCAACAGACAGAACACTGACCAGAGTCTTCTCAGCTTCATTGCTGCTATTCAGAACCGTATCAGCAGCAGTGAAGCTGACAGAGCTGGGATAACTGTCACTTGCTTGCTGTTTGGGAAGTGGAGGTGGATGCCAGCACTGTTGTCTATAGAGGAGGGATTAACAGAGTAGTGGAGATGCCCACAACGCATTGTAGCAGCCTGGTAGAGAATGGAGTATTGAAGATCCTGCCACTGCCAAATAGCAGCCAGGAGGAACTTTCTGCCTCAGACCTGACTTCTTGAGTCCAGGCCAAATCTGGGCCTGCCTCTGGCATCTCCTGGTGAATGTTCAGATGCCAGATTAAGGCCAACGCCGAGTTCTTCATCTTTCCCCCAAAATCTTCCCCCTTCTCTCCTTTCTTCATTGCCAAGGACACCACCACCATCTTCCCTGTCACTCAGGCTCATAACTTGGGTGCCATCTTTGACTCGGCTCTCTTGCTAGGGCCTCAATTTATGCTTTGTCTAAATCTTGTCAGTCTTCAGTCTAACATCTCTAAGGTCTGGTCTTTCCTCTCCATTCACGCAGCTAAAGACCTCATTCTGAGTCTCATCATCTCATGTCTTGACAGATGCACCCTTCTCTTCTCTGGCCTTGACAAATGCCACCTTGCTCCACATATCCATTCAAAATTCCACTGCCAAAAGAATGTAACTAGCTCATCATTTTGAGCACATCACCCCTTTCTGTGCATCCTTCCACTGTTCCCCTTCATTCTCCATCACGTCAAACACAACCTACTCAGCTTCACTTTCAAGCCAGTTCACAGATTCTCCCCATCTGTCTTATCTCCAGGCTATCTATTGTCACTCAGACACTACTGAGATGTCAGCTCGCACCTCCGCTCTGCCAATAACGCCAGCCTCTGTCACCCACTCGTTACATTGTCAAATAACAGTCTTCATGCTTTGTCCCAGGCTGCCCTTCACCTATGGGGGAGCTTCCTGTGAACGTCCACAAAGCCACCTGACTGTCGTCTTTCCAATCCCTCCTTAAAACTCTCCTTTGCCATGACGCCTAAAGAAACCTTGACAGCTGATAGGGCAGCTGCTATTGTGAGATCACTGCCAGTCAGGTTGCCAGATGTTATTTTCTTGTGCTCCCTCGGGGGTCTGTCTCTTGTATTAGAGCTAGAGTGCAGCAGGAACCATCTTTTTGGTATCAGTTTGCACAGCGCCTAGCAGAACGGGTCCTGGAAGGGAGCCGCAGATGCCAGCACCCTAACCAGGAGTGAAATGCAGAGGCATTTAGGCACCTAACTGTTGTTCGTGCTGAAGAGTTGTTAATGCAGCTAGTGCTGCCGTTCTTGGAGTGCCTATCTCGGCTGCGCTAGCGGACCGTGCAGCATGCGGATTCAGCAGACTTCCATGTTATCCATAAGAAAGGCCACAAGCTCGGTTCGGTGGTGAAGGTGCTTGGCCGGGTTTGTCGTCAGCAAAGCAGGGTCCTAACGCCCCATAGGAGCTACAAAAACAACAAGGAGTCTGGTGGCACCTTAAAGACTAACAGATTTATTTGGGCATAAGCTTTCGTGAGTAAAAACCTCACTTCTTCGGATGCATAGGAGCTACAGGGACACTAACACATGGATGCTTGTGACAAGGTACTTACTCAATCAGCATAACAAGGGACGTGTTACGCTCCAGACGTGTACACTACCACCCTTCTCTTTGTACCTGCTAGTACCAGCAAAACATCCTCATCCATTATCTGTTGTCCCCTCCTTACCTTTACGCAGGGTCGGTGTGGTCCTGTACCACCTTTTACAAATGTGTTTATGTAGTTATTTGAGAACTCTGGGTGTTCTTGTACCGTCTTCTCCGGTCAAGACTGTGCTTACCTGGTTAGCTGACACTCAGTGTGTCGCTATTCTGCCAAGGCCAGGCCTGCTGTGGTTCACACGGCTAGTGATGCCTAGGACTCCTGCAAGGCTGCACGAACTAGCACTGATGAGGGCCTCTAGGCACCTGGCTGTTGAGCAGGGGGAGGTGCATCTCTCCGCTCAGGACTCAGCAGTGACCCTCTCCTGGAGTTAGGCATCTCAGCCAGGTCAGCTGTGCTCTAGCAGGAGAAACTCAGGCCTTTCTCATGAAAAGCCAGAGAGAAACCTACCGCATGGTAGCCTCTAGCCCAGGCCCCCGGAGGTCTGGGAGAGCTGCTCTGCCTGATGTGGAGGGGAGACTTTAATCTAGGGCTCTTACATCACTTGGGAAGCCCTATTCACTGGGCTATTGGGTATTCAGGGTCAGGGAGCTCTCAATTTTGCCTGTTGAAGTTGTTCCACTTTGTATCAATAATTCACTATTCATTGGAACAAGGACTAGAACCGAGGTCTCCACATCACTGGTGCGCGCCCTGACCCCCTGGTTATTCAGGGTGGGCCTCTCACTTTCTCTTGGGGACGTTGTCCCTCATTCCTAACCACTAGGCGGAGACACACACCCATGAAAAATTATCGCGCTGCTCGTCCCCGGTTATCTGTTGGGTGAGATCTGATCCGTGCTCTGAGCACACCTGCTCAATTAGACCCTTCTGGTGACATACGTGGGGTAATGTCTAGTTGGGAAATCCCGCTTCGGCACGACTCAGGGTCTACATAACCATTTCTCTGCTTCTGCATCAGGGGCTTGTAAATCTTGGTGCAGTTTCTTGTTTTCATTTTTACATTCAGCCAATGGAAGGAATTCCTCAGGACAGGTTTTCCACAGAAGCCAAACTGCAGCTGCTTCTTTTTTTTATTGGAGTTGAGGGTTTATAGATCAATGTGTACCGAGCCAATTTACCTTCTAGGTCTGAACTCGTGTGGACATCAGCTAACGTTTGGTCAGACCAAGGGCTGTGTCCGAATTTTTGCAAGATTTGTTCAAAAGGGGTAACAGCTTTGACAAATGCCAATTTCTCAGTCTCCTCTCTGGGAGCCTTCTTAAAAGACTGCTTACGTTTAAACATTTTCTATTCTGCCCAACCGCCTATTGGGACAGCAATGCTTATCTCTTTACTCTTATTTACCAATACCTCTTTCCTGGAGCGAGAAAGCTACATCTCTTCCCTTCTTTCTAATGCCGACAACTCTACGGACCGGGGGAGTGAGAAAGCTACTTCTCCTCCTCTCTTTCCCCGGGCTTCTACCACCGGGGTTGTGCACACCTTAATAATCGATTACTTATTAATACTTTTCAAGGTTTGTGATCACTTTTCCATACTTCTCAATACTTTTCCATTACTCAATATCAAAGTTTGTTTCATTACTCAATAAATGCTCGAGAAACCTTTCCCCCTTTCGCAATTCTCCACCAAAATGTTGTACTTAAAGTACTGCACAGGATCTTTTCAGGGGGAATAAGGCAAAACGCTACATTTATTAGTAATACATGTGTTAATTAACACTGTATCTCATGCATAGGATATATATATTACACTCACACACTCACACACACACAAGCACACTCCGTCTTGTTGTTACCAACTAGTTGGTCCCCTTAACTGCACTGGCCAGGTGAGTTAGATGGGGGAGGGGTGGAGCCGGGCTTCTGCCGATCCGGATCGATGCTCCCATGTTGACAAGACGAGACCCGGAGTCCTCTGCAAGACACCTCACTTTTATAGCAGCTTCCCTCTCATGCAAATCTGTACCAGCTTCAAAATCTGTGTCTGTGTCCATTGGTCCTTTGTGCTGCTTCCTTCTGGTGTTGTCCCAATGCTGCAAAGAGGGTGTTTCCAAAAGAAGGTGCTTGCTTCTAACCCCTGAGGCCGTCAGTATGTCTGATCTTCTTTAATGAGCCCATTTGACAAGTGTGATTGTCCTTGGGTCTGGCTTCCATCCCCTCTCCAAGGGTTGCAGCTGTCTGGAGGTGCTGCCTTCCACGCCTTTACTCATTCACACCTCGTTCATTCAACAGGGCAATTGATTAAGAGTGTGTGTGTGGGGGGGAAGATCTTGTTCTTCTGCTAGCAAAAAGACATTTTTCTTCTATCTTCCTCTATCCTTAGGGGCTATAACATTATACCAAGGTTCAATGCAAAGTTTCTATATGAGGCTTTCATTCAAAGTTTCATGAAAACAGAGGTCACACGTGGGTAGACCCACTACAAGGTTATATGAAGAGGCACAATGTAAAGTCATATGAAAATTATCAGAGATTTATCTACACATAGGCAAATTTTCCAAACCATCTAAGCCGGTTAAGTATCAGAGGGGTAGCCGTGTTCTTGCATCTGAAGAAGTGAGGTTCTTACCCACGAAAGCTTATGCTCCCAATACTTCTGTTAGTCTTAAAGGTGCCACAGGACCCTCTGTTGCTTTAAGCAGGTTAGGTTCCTAATTCCCATTGATTGCAGGTTAGGCGCCGAACCTGCAGAGGCTCTTTTAAAAATCCCATTGGGCACTTGTCTAAATCTTTAGGTGCCTAAGTCCTTTTCGAAACCTGGCCCTCAAGCATGCAGGTCACTTCGGT
This sequence comes from Terrapene triunguis, assembly GCF_002925995.2. Classification (NCBI taxonomy): domain Eukaryota; kingdom Metazoa; phylum Chordata; order Testudines; family Emydidae; genus Terrapene; species Terrapene triunguis. Next base: position 405,172 of record NW_020664805.1, on the reverse strand, counting down.
ACTTCTGAAAGGTTTTTGTGCTAGTAGGCGTCAGATGCATATTTCAAGCCCTTGGTGAGGGAACTCACCCTCTACCTTAGAAGCAGGAAAGGAGAGTGGGGTATGAATGCTCCACACTCCAGTACAGATGCTTGCAGAGAATCCCTTAGAGCATTACAAGCTGAAACTGACCTGCAACATACTGTACCTGTGGGAAACGCAGCCGTCTTGAGTACATTTACATTGCAAGAAAACCTGTGGCAGCGAGCCTCAGAGCCCTGGTTAATGAATGGGGCTTGCAGGGTTCGCTCTACAGGGCTAAAACTACCAGTGTAGACATTCGGGATTGGGCTGGAGCCCAGGCTCCAAAACCCTCCCCTCTCACTTGGTTTCAGAGCCCAGCAGGAGCCCGAATGACTACACTGCTGTTTTCTGCTCCAGAGCATGAGCGCCACACGTCCGTTGACCCGGGCTCTGAGTCTCATTGTGCTGGGTCTGTGCAGTGTAGCCGGGCCCCTGTAGGGTGAAACACAGCAACCAGGAAAAGTGCACAGCACAGAACCGTTCGGACAGGAAAAGGAGAATGCTGTGTGCAGTGGCAAGTCTTTTCCTTTCCCCAGGCCAAAGCCAAGGAGCCTGGAAGCCTGTCAGGGCTTGGGAGGGAGGGAAGCAGCAGCCAGTTGGCTTGGCTGGGAATGATGCCAGTATTAGGAAACAAGAAGAGTCAGCATTTGGTTCCGAGGACTCAGATGGGGGAGGGACTGGCAAAAGGGGAGATTATAGTTCTAGCTTGTAAAATATCCACATTTCTCATGCAATTGAAGGTAACTAAATCTGGGCAAAAGAGAAAATCTCAACCTCTATTGCCATATGGATGTGCTAAAATTGGAGAGGGTTCATTGGCTCTCATTGCTGCTTTTAACAGAGCATTTTGCCAATTCTGGTTTTGCCAGCAAGGGCTTCCCACAGCCATCTACCCCATCTCCCCTTCTTTGGGACTTGCCCTTTGTCCTGGGGCAGCCCAAGGAGTCCTTTGTGGGGCTGCAGTCACAGTTGGAGAGTTGGGTTCTTGCTGGGCTGACCTATTCTCTTTTCTCTGTCTGCTGTGACTTGCCTCATCTCCAGCCGCAGAAGGGCTGGACAGCTGCAGTTTCTTGCTACCACTCAACTGCCAGGAGCTTTGAAAAATGATAGAAGGATAGTAGGGTTGGACGCTGGCTGCTTGAGTCCACACACCTAGGGTCCTGGGCAGGCTTTACAGCCCCCGCTGCGGCCCAGGCTACCACGGGGTCATTGCTGTTGATTCTCGAGCTAACTAGGTCAAAGCTAGCTCAGGTATGTCTCCACATGCTACTGGAAGCTGTTACCTGTGCACAAGAAAGAGACTCTTCCTGTTTCTCTGTTGCAGGTGATGGAAGTTGCATCTCCAACTGCTGGCAGTGTCCTAGTGGAGCTGTCCCAGCTGCAGATGTTCCAGGTGTGCCGGGAGGTCTCCGTGAGAACTATGTCTCTGTATGGAGAATCAGCTGATTCAGTGCCAGCCCAGATCCCCTCAGCCTTGCTGAAAGCTTCTAGACATTCCTCACTATCACAGGCTGTTGTTTCTACCAGTCTTACTTCCAGAGTGATCTGTGGGGAACCCAAGGGCTCTCATCCCAAGCGAATGCCAGTTACACACTGCACAGCTCCGCTCTTCCCTCCACAGAAGTGTTCCACTGACAGTTCAGATGCCAAATTCACTGTCCACACCACTCCCAGCGGTGACAGCTCAGTGAAGTGTCTGCCAGGGAAGATCTCCCCACACCTGCGCCTCTCCTCTCCCCGGGTTTCCTCGCTGCAAGTGTTGGGCACATCATCCCCAGTTTCAGACACTGCAAGTGATGAGCAGTGTCTGACTTCCCTTCCGCAGCCTACAGGAGTGGGCGAAGAACCCGAGCCGTCGAGGGCCGCAGCATTGAAGGGCCCTGGTGAAGACATCCAGGCCCAGGGGACGGTGAGTGCCTGGGAATGCTGGTCATGAATTCTAAGACACTGGAAAGGGGAAGGGAAACAGACCTCGGGGGGAGCAGAGAGAATGTACAGGGACATGACACAGTGCCGTTTTTCTCCTTGTCAGGTGACACACTGTCTTTGAGAGTGTGTGGCCTCACACTGGTGGCAGAAGAACAGGGGAGTATTGCCGGCTTTGCTGTGTGCACAGAACAGGAGGGGACAAATGAACCGCATTGCTCAGCTGCATGTGCACCAGCAGATCAGAGAACTGCACCCGGGAGGCAGGAGATAGGACATGGGGGTGATGGAAAAGGCACCATCGTCACTATTCTTATAGGTGGTGATGATGGTGTTTGTACGGCATTCGCCATCCAGCCATCTCTTATCAGTGCAGGCTTCTGCACACTGCGGGATTGGTCGCTGTGAGCTGTGCTGGGTACAGAGGCAGTCTGTACAGGCAGCCAGCAAAACATCTGCAGGGGCGGTAGCCGATCAGGAGTGGGGGTTCCCATAACACTAAGCAGTCTGAAGTCACTAGTCTGGGGGAATCTGCAGTCAGAGGCTAGCTTTGGTCTAGCTAAATGGAATAACAATAGGAGTGAAGCTGCAGCAGCAGCAGCTGGCTGCTTGAGTCCACACGCCTAGGGTCCTGGGCGGGGCTTGTACAGCCCCCGCTGCTGCCCAGGCTACCACGGGGTCATTGCTAACTAGATCAAAGTATGTCTCCACATGCCGCAGTCCCATCTCTGACTGCAATGTAGACAGGCCCTGGGGGGACAGGTCTGATCAAGCTGTGATAATCAGCCATTCAGGGGTGCAGAGCACTCTGTGAGGGATGGTGGCTGGTGGTCTGAGGAATTCAGGCAGCAGGCACGGGGCAGTGGAGGCCTGTTAACCTATGTCGTGCCAGTCACAACTGTGGAGGAGTCTCTTTGACACTTAGGACAACTCTTTAGGCTTCTCCTTTGGGATAGACTGCGGCATTGATGCAGGCTGAGAGGTGTAGTTAGCAGGATGGTGCCCATCGAAATATTGGCCTATGGGCTGATCCCAGTTTCTTCTCTTCCATAAGCCCAGTCTACTTTGTGCCTTTGCTGTCAACCTGCATCTTAAAACCAGAAACAGTCAGTCACTAGCAATGGGTGAGGTCCCTCCAGTGTAATGCCAACCCCAGTCACAAAAAGCTAGAAGGAACTTGCTGCAGTGCCAGCTGCAGCACGGAGCGTTTCCAGTGCAAAGCAGAAAGGGGCCACATTAAACGCTGCTCCTGCACTTGCATGCCACATGGGCTGAAGGGGTCTAATCCAGGGGGATTGCTTTCATCTTAACCATGAATGGATGTTTCACACCCCAAATCACCACTGTCTTAGTCGCAGTCTGTAGTTTGCACTGAAGGGTGCAAAGGATTGGAATAGAGGGGAAAGAGATGGGGGCCAGCAAGCAGGGTGGAGGGGCACAGGCAGAGCTGTGTGGGGAGCCCAGGACTAAAGCAGCAGGTTTTGCTGCAAGTCAAGATGGGGGTGCATTGCACTGCCAGGGCTGGGTATGACTAGAGTGCCTTGGCAGGGCTGGGTAAGGGAAGCCTCCTGCACCACGACTGGCTATAGACAGGGTACCCGACTTGTAGTAGCAGCAAAGTGTCAAGCTCAAGGATGTCTGTGTCTCGCTCCCCACAACCCCTGATGGCTGCAAAGGCATTTCTCCATCACCCTTTTCCGCAAAGCTGCTGAGTTAGGGAATGTGTGAGCCAGGGCCTGGGACTGAGAAATAATCATGCAGCCTCAGCTTCCTGACTCAACCAGTTTCTTTTCCAGGAGGAGCTCTCGGTGAGCAAAGAACCGGAGCTAGAAAGCAGTGACGGGAAGATGCCCATGGAGACCTGCCACGCATGCTTTGTGGAGGAGCGGTTGCAAGAGTCAACCATTAACAGAGAGAGGAAGGCAAATGAGCAATGCTTGAGTCCAGAGCCTCAGCTCTCCACCCACCAGGCTGAGCTGGGTGTGGACAGTTGCAGAGACTCAGACAGGAATGGAAGCGTGTCCCCTGGAAAGAAACTGATGAAAGAAATTTCCCGAGGAGACTCTTCTCTGATGGTGCCCAAAGTCAAACGAGAGGTTTGTGTTACCCTGGGAGGGTTTCTGCCTAAGGGGCCATTGTTTTTGAACCCCAGAGCTGCGAGTGAATCATGCAGAGTCCTGTGCAATGTACAGGAGCCCAGTTCTTCCCCCCCGGATACGACACGCTGAATGATTTTTCCTTTTGCCCACATAAATCGCTCTCTATCCCCGTTCTGCTCTCGTCTCCTGCCACACTTAAGAGTGCTCTCCTTAGGCAGAAGGGGAAGTGCAGCTTTGTACGTTGCTGACATGGTGAGCCTGGCTCAGAGGTCTGAGCTCTACCTCAGAGGTTTTTCTTTTCAATAGCAGGAAGAGAAAATAGCAGAAGCAGGAAAACGGCAGCTGAATCTGCTTGCTGAGCACAGCCGCAGCTCTGACCTGTCGGATATTTTGGAGGAGGAGGAGGAGGAGGACCTGTGTTCAGACATGCAGGGCGAGAAGCAGTGGGACCCAAGGGCTTACTGCAGCGGAGAGAACGGGGGAAAGGTAACCTCCAGCAATGTCAGCTGACTGGTGCGTTTGAGTGGACTCATTCCATTCCATTAGCGAGTAAGAGGGGCCACCTCCCTGAGCCCAGATGCTCTCAGCAGCTGTTTGCTAATCTCCTCCACTCAGAGCTCTCCGTCTTACAGGCTCATGTCCTCTCTCACTAGCCGGAATACCCGTTTGTTGTAGAAGGGAAGGGATGGGTGTGAGAAATAAACTCTGGAGTCAGATGGGTAAGTAGTTCAAACATGCTGGGACAGTACAAAGTGTACTGCAAAGGTAACACTATAGGCTGAAATCCTGTCCCCATTGGAATCAATGGGAAAACTCCCATAGACTTGGGGCCGGGATTTGACAGTGAATGTTCAGTAAATCAGTCCTCAAATGTGTGTAAAAATACAAATAATCTGTAATGTTCACATATGTATAGAGCCCATACAAAACTGATACGAAGGTGGCGTTAAAGCTCCAATCCTGTAAACACTCATGCACATCATAACGATCTGCACGTGATTACAGTTGGACTTCTCCTGGGCATAAATAGATGTCTGCAGGCTTGTGGCCTGAGGTTATACGGGTAAGCTCTCAAAAGTGAGGGAATGTCAGCTAAGTTCACACGTGATATGAGAAGTAGCATGTTATGCTGAAATTAAAGACTCCATTGTAGGGACACCCTCCGCAGGGAAGAGAGTTAAGATTGTGTCTGACTGAAAAATGGCATCTGACCACATAAATGATTGGAGTAATGAATAAACACAAAGGGGTAGAATTAGGGTTGTGCAGGCAAAGTGTGTCTTCAAGCAAGCTGGAAAGACTTGCAGAAAATGCTCTTTGGTGTCAGTGCCTGAGACCGTTTGAAGTCCTTTTACAGTTCCAAAAGGGTCCATCTGCTGCTGCTGTTTTCCTCCTGCTCAGGAGGGACATAGGTGGCTAGGTGGGAAGGTTCAGGGCAGCTGGCAGACCAGTTGGGAAGAGGTGTGTCTAGCTGACTCTAGGGCTGGTGCAGTAGCTGGAGGCAGTGGGCCTGCCTAGGAAGGTGCACCTGGCACTACTGGGGTTTGGCTCACCACAGCAGTCTGGCAGCTCTATGCAGGAGGAACAAGGCTCCTACTGCTGAACATGGGTTTGTACCACTTCAGGGTCAATTGTGAAGCAAAGCATGTTATTTGTGCTCTGTCCAGAACCTCTGTAATATATAAACTGGGCCTCAAAATGTTGCTCTTTTTAAAAAGCTCTGCTTGGTGTTTTCATTAAGAAACTAGACAGATACAAAACCAACCTGATACTTACTCATGGTTTACAAACTGACTAACTGACAGATCTCAAAATGTAATTGTAAATGGGGAATTCTCATCAAGCAGGTGTGTTCAAGGGTACCGGAGCACTCCCAAAAGTGTGGGGGGGGACAGGAGCCCCCACCCCTGGCCAAGCCGGAGCGGGGCTAGGGAGCCCACCCCAACCCCCCCTCCACCTGGAGCAGGGTGGGGCTGAAAGCAGCCCCCTGCCCGCACCCCTGACACTGCCCAGGGCAGGTGGAGGGACCCAGGCTCCTCACAGCTGCCCACGCAGTTCTCCCCAATTCAGCTCTGGCTGAGGGATGGTGGGTGCGGGGGAGAGGGAGGTTCGGAGCTGCAACCCGGCCATGGTAAGTAGGGCCCTACCAAATTCACGGTCCATTTTGGTCAATTTCACGTTCATAGGATTTTAAAAATCGTTTCTTTCATTATTTCAGATATTTAAATCTGAAATTTCATGGTCCTCTAATTGTAGGGGCCTTGACCCAAAAAGGAGTTGTGGGGGGTCGCAAGGTTATTGCAGGGGGGGTTGCGGTACTGCTACCCTTACTTCTGCGCTGCTGCAGACGGCGGCGCTGCCTTGAGAACTGGGCAGAAGGAGAGCGGCAGTTGCTGGCCGGGAGCCCAGCTCAGAAGGCAGAGCCACGGCCAGCAGCTGCGCAGAAATAAGGATGGTGTGGTACAGTACTGCCACCCTTACTTCTGCGCTGCTGCTGGCGGGGCGCTGCCTACAGAGCTGGGTGCCTGGCCAACAGCCGCTGCTGTCCAACCCCCCAGCTCTGAAGGCAGGGCAGACGTAAGGGTGCAATACTACGACCCCCCTAAAATAACCTTGTGACGCCCTGCAACTCCGCTTTAGGTCAGGATCCCCAATTTGAGAAACGCTGGTGTCCCCCGTGAAATCTGTATAGTATAGGGTAAAAGCACACAAAAGACCAGCTTTCTGGGGGAGAGACCAGATTTCAAGGTCTGTGATGCGTTTTTCATGGCTGTGAATTTGGTAGGGCCCTAATGATAAAAGCTGGGCGGGCAGCTGTGGGGAACTGCGGTGGACCCCCCACCTGCCCTTGCTGCGGGGGAGCCGAGCAGCCCCTGGCCCATATCCCTGCCCCCAGGCCTCCACGCCCAGGGCCGGTGGAGGGTCCGTGCCATGCCTTCTCACAGCTGCCTGCCCAGCTCTTACCGTGGCTGAGCTGCGGCTCCAAGGCCCCCTCGGCCAGAGCTGGGTCGGGGAGAGCCGAGTGGGCAGCTGTGGGCAGCCACTGTGGAATCACAAAACCTCCACCTGCCCTTGGTCAGGCGGGGACACCAGCCAGGGGTTGCTCTCACCCCCCTCCTCCCCACATGCCAGGCGGATGGAGGGTCCGCGCAGCTCCCCACAGCTGCCTGGGCTCTCCAGCTGGGCTGCTTGCTGGCCTGGCTGAGGGGTGGGACAGGGCCTCGGGGGGAAGAGGAGGGGAAGGGGGTCCGCGCTGGTGAAAAATGGCCGGGCCAGCCCCCCCGCCACTTTCAAGAAGGGCCCTGCCCGCCCCCCCCCCCCACCTCCAGTTCCGGCACCACTGGGTGAGTTTCTAGTGGGGTCACACAGGGATTGGTTCTTGGCCCTATGCCGTTTAACATTTGTATCAGTGACCTGGAAGAAAACACAAAATCATCACTGATAAAGTTTGCAGATGACACAAAGATGGGGCAGTGGTAAATAATGAAGAAGACAGGCCACTGAGGGAGAGTGATCTGGATCGCTTGGTAAACTGGGGTCACACACACAATATGTTTGTCAATATGGCCAATTGTAAAGCACACATCTAAGAACAGAATCCTTACAGGATGCGGGAACTCCACCCTGGGAACCAGGGACACGGAAAAGACTTGGGGGTCATAGTGGACAATCAGCTGAACATGAACTCCCTGTGGAATATCAGTTAGGAGTAGGTAGGTTATTTCACCTCTGTATTTGGCACTAATGTCGAATACTGTGTTCAGTTCTGGTGTCCACACTTGAATAAAGATGTTAAAAAATTGTAGTGGTAAACTCAAGGAGTTGTATCTAGTTAGCTTATCAAAGAGCAGGTTAAGGGGTGATTTGATCACAGTCTATAAATACCTACACGGGGACCAGAAATTTGATGATAAAGAATTCTTCAATCTAGCAGAAAAAAGTGTAACATGATCCAGTGGCTAGAAGTTGAAGCTAAGCAAATTTAGACTGGAAATAAGGTGCAAATTTTTAATAGGGTAATTAACTATCGGAATAACTTACTAAGCGTCACGTGGAGTCTCCGTCACTGACAATTTTTAAATCAGGACTGTTTTTCTAAAGATGTGCTCTAGTTCTAGCACTATCACTGGACTTGAATCAGGCATTAATGCAGGTAAGTCCTATGGCCTGCAAGATGATCACAGTGGTCCTTTTTGGCCTTAAAAACGTAATCTATGGAATACCCTTTCCCAACTGTCTTCTTTTTGATGAAGGATTTTAGCACAGTCTGGAAGCTTTGGATGGTGGCATCACAGGAGCCATCTGTGTTGCACTTCTCAGAGCCCCCCAGTAGAAAAGGAAAGGGATGGATACTGTTAACGTTAAAAGTTAAAACGCAGTAAACCTGTAATGCCCCATCTGTATTGGCAGCTGTTGGGTCAAAAGAGCAAGGGGAGCCTCGCAAGTTGGCTGCTCAGAAACAGCCTCTTGTTGTTTAGAATTTTTTTTTTAAAGGGAGCCTGAAACAGCTGCTTTGCGGGGGAGGGGGCACCAGGGATTCTGGAGTATCTGAAGTGGAGCATAAGCATGGGATGGCTTTGCGGGGGTGGGGGGACAGCAGGGGAGATCAAGCAGCAGCTTCCCCTCTGGAGCGCTGCTGTGAGCTGGTGGAAACAGCTGGTGGAGTCTGGAGGGAGACTACCCAGCATTGGGAAACAGGCCAGTAGCGAGCAAGGCAGTAACTGGCATTAGAAAAGAAGTGGGGAGCCAGTGGATAGGGACCCCAGTGGCTGAGCTGTGTCATCAAAAACAGAGGGGACACCAAAAACAGAGCTGAAAGGGAGAACGTCCAGTTCAGGACACACAAGAAAGAAAGAGAGGTAGGAATAGTCACAAAAGGGACTGTGCCTAGGAAGAGGAAAGACAGTGGTCGAAGGCGAAAAGAGGAAAATTAAAGGAAGAGCAGTATAGTTAAACAAGAGGAAAAATAACTAACGAGTCTCTAAGTAACATAAGCAATTATTAGAAAAACATTGTTAAAAACAGTGAGAAAAATAAAGACAAAGGAAATGTGAAGGAAGCTGTAATAGAAGAGAAATAGAGTTAAGAAATAAGGGGAAAGTCAGCTGTAGTGAAAGTAAGAAAATAGTAAGGACTGTAAAACAAAACATCCGGACAGCATCGGAAGGCATGTGGGAATAGAGCAATTGTCAGAGAGCAAAGGGACTGTAAGCCAGAGAGAAGTGGAGGAATAACTGTTCCATCAAGAAGCCACCACATCACATCAAGGAATACATGTCTTTCTTTAAGCTGGAACTCAAAACCATAAACAAAGATTGCACAAGAGGATTGCTCAAGATATAACTAAACACCCTAAGAACTTTCCCTCCAAAGTCTGGGCTTAAAGAGGCTAAAAACTGAGAAACTGAAAAGGAAACATATAACAGTGGGGTTTATGTTCTAGTGCATTGTATTTTCTAATTCAAAATTCTGTTATTTCATAAATGTATATTGTTACCTATAAGAGGAGTTTAATTAAGATACTAGGTAATATACAGTAGATAACAGTAATCGTTTACAGTAGTTTATGGTGTGAGCCTAAGTAGTAGTTCTTCTTCGAGTAGTATCCCTAGGGTGCTCCACTGTAGGTGTGTCTGCGCCCCTCTGCTGCTGATCGGAGAATTTCAATAGCAGTCTGTCGTGCTCACGCATCTCCCTGCCTACCACGAGGTTAGCCAGCGTGCCTGGGCAGTCCCTCCTCAGTTCCTTCTCAACCACCCCTGGTTAGAGATGAAGCTAAGAGCTGTCCATTCACGGATTGTTAACTCCTTTTAGTTTTGCAAAATTTTAGTTTCCCTTGAAGCTTTTTTCTTTGTTTTTTGTTGGCCATGCCAAAAAATTAAAAAAAGAAGAACAAAGAAGAAAGGGTTCGCCTCGCCCCCTGGACAAGGGTGTGCCTGGCTATCCAGGCTTCAAAAAGTGCCTTAGCTGCAAAGAATCCATCCCAGTGACGGACGGACACTCGCAGTGCGTTCGCTGCCTGCAAGAAAAGCACAATCCACAAAAGTGTGATTGGTGCCAGCAGTTAAAACCCCGGTCCAGGAAAGACAGAGAGTTAAGGATCAAAGTCCGGCTCATGGGGTCGGCCCTTCAGCTGCCAGAGTCCTGGCGAGAGCTATCACCGCAACCTTCAATGTCGAAGGCAGGTGATCCCAAGGAGACGAGCCACTCACTCAAGACTGCTAAGAAAAGGTCTGAGAGTCCCTGTAGCGAATCCCGATGGAGCCAGAAATGGTCTCCGGCTCCATCGATGTCATCAGTACCGATGGTGTTGAAGCTGTCTAAAGTTGGTACCCAGGGCATGCGTGATACCAAGTCAACAGAGTAAGTCAGTCTGCCAAAGATCTGATGGGCACAGGCAAAGAAATACCGGTACCGCGGGCGGCATGAAAGACATGAAAAATCCACCCCGGGGAAGGCTATGTCAGCGCAGTCATTGGCACCGGCACCAACCCTAGCGCACTGACAGACTCTATGACTAGGTCCGTATCTCCGACTCCATCAGCACAAACCTCTTGGCACCGATAACCACTGGTAACGACGACATCCACATTGCGGATTTCCAGTGCGCGACAGATCTCTTGGTGTTCGATGTACCGGACTCACTCCTACTCAGTACTGGGACTCCATTGCCAAGTTCTCCCAGAACAATGGACTCGATGACATCTCCATGCCACACCCCACCTTTCTCCTCATTGGAGTCGGATAGTGAGCTAGAGCACTTGGGTTCCCACTGCTCATCTTACCCGCCATACGGGATCCAATTTCACCATGAGCACCAGGCATATCGCCCACCCAACCCTCAACCTCCATGGTTTGGGCAGCCATGGTACCACTTCTCCCACTGATCAAGGACGCACACATGAAGGTCATAACAGACAATATGGCCTGCATGTTCTACATAAACCAACAGGGAGGTGCCAAATCTCATTCCTTGTGTGTAGAAGCACTAAAACTATGGAACTGGTCCATCTCCCACAACGGCCTAATATTAATTTCCTACCTACCGGGAATACACAACACAACAGCCAACAGTCTCAGATGCAAATTCCCGCACAACCACGAATGGGAGATAGAGTTGACGATTCTATATGACAATTTCTGACAATAGGGGATGCCAGTAATAGACTTGTTTGCTACTCACCAGAACAAGATATGCCCACAGTACTGCTCCAGGGCAGGGATTGGACGACACTCCATGGGAGATGCTCTTCTCATTCCTTGGGAGAAGGGACTTCTTTACGCCTTTCCCCCATTCCCTCTATTATTGAAAGTCCTGTCAAAAATAAAAAGGAAAAAAGCAAACATGATTCTGATTGCCTCCACCTGGCCCAGGAAGGCCCTGGCCCTTATCTGTCGCAGCTGGCATTATGTCCCCCGATGACTCTCCCGATCACTCCTTACCTGCTGTTGCAGAATGAGGAATGCACTCTCCATCCCAATCTACGGATCCTGTGACTCAAAAGTGTGGCTCCTTCATGGTTCCAGCACATAGAAACATCTTGCTCTGAGGAGGTACAGGAGGCGCTATTACACAGTAGAAAGGGCACTACTCGTCATCCCTACCTTCAGAAATGGAAGACGTTCCAGATCTGGTGCCAGCCCAAGGGAGTCACCCCTACTGCAGCCACTTTACCGGTGGTCCTAGACTACCTGTTGACCTTTAAGAAATCGTGTCTGTCTATTAGCTCACTGAAGGTTCATCTAGCAGCAATTGCAACCTTCCACTAACAGGTAAAAGGCTACTCAGTCTTCTCCCTCCGAACTACGAAGAGGTTTCTTAAGGGCATAGCAAACCTCTTCCCTCAACCCAGTCCCCCACTCCTCAATGAGACCTCAATCTAGTGTTAAAAGGACCGACTAGACCGCAATTTGAACCCATGTCCACTTGTTCACTAACTCAACTTTCCATGAAGATTGCTTTCCTCCTTGCCATCCCTATCCTTCTGGCAGAAGTGAAGATAGCAGCTTTGATGGCACATCCCCCTTTTACTGTGTTCTTTCTTGACACGGTCACACTCAGACCACATCCAGAGTTCACTCCTAAAGTGACTTCTGCATTTCATATGAATCAACTTACTCAGCTTCCAACATTTCATCCCAAACCTCATGAGGAAAACGTCCTTCTCCCGTCAATTGTATGTAGAGCTTGGCCTTCTATTTGGACAGGACAGTGGCTTTTAGAAAATCTCCAAGACTCTTCCTCTCCATTGCAGATAGGTCTAAAGGTACAGCAATCTCAGCTCAGCAGCTCTTAAAGTGGGTTTCCAACTGTATTAAACTCTGTTACCAACTGCATAATTTAGCACCCCTAGCTTCAGTATGCACACATTCCATGAGGTTGGTCTCCTCACCCGTTGCCTTCTCCAAGGGTATCCCTATATCAGAAATGTGCAGAACAGTTACCTGGACATCTGTGCATACCTTTGCAGAGCACTATGCCATCCTGGGGGATTCGGCTTCAGATGCCAAATTTGGTGCGACAGTATTGTCATCCATATCAGACTTGACTCTGAAGTCCCAGTCTTCATTGGTGGGTACTGCTCGGGAGACACCTACAGTGGAGCACCCATAGAGACACTACTCAGAGAAGAAGTTACCTTGTGCAGTAACGATGGTCCTTTGAGATGTGTGTCCCTATGGGTGCTCCACAACCCATCCTCCTCCCCTCTACTTCGGAGTTTCAGTGGTTGACTCTGTGATAGAGAAGGAACTGAATGCCCGCACACACTGGCTAACCTCGTGGCAGATGGGGAGCTGTGCGGGCGGGACAGACTGCTATTGAAATTCGCCGATCAGCAGCGCGGGGGTACAGACACACCTACAGTGGAGCACCCATAGGGACACATATCCCAAAGAACCATTGTTACTGCACAAGGTGAGTAACTTCTTCCTGCTAAAACAAGTAACTCTGATTTACTTCTGATTATTCGCCACTTAACTGATTTCTACTTTGCCCCCAACTGATTGAGATAAAAAATAATTTGGCCTCTAGATTGCTCCTGCACCTCTTTATTGCTCTGATTCAGAATACCCCTTCTGTTTTGGAGTGCATTATGTCAGATAAAGATAAATTAATCACTGGACTGAAAGTTGCTGGTTGCCTAGCAATCACTGATCATGAACGAATTACATTAAATGTTTATTTAAACAGAGGACAGTCTCAGCCAGTTTTTATATATATAAACACACACACACATATACTTGTTGTTTCAGAAGAGTTATTTTCCCAAAGCTGAGGGAAATTATAAGTGAAATTGATTCAGAGGAAAAATTTAGACAGAAAAATATGAATGAAAATGGGGAGTTGTTTAAGAAGAGTTTATTAGATGGCCAAAAAGCCACGATTCCATAATCATGAAAGATGACAACTTTGGCTAAAAGCACATCCTGGTTCAGTGGAAAAGTGAAGACAGCAATTAGAAATAAAAAAAGCAACATATAACAAATAGAAATAAAGGGGAAAGAGATAGCAATCATATAAATTAGAAGTTATGAAGAGTAGAAAATTGATAAGGGAATCTAAAGACATCAGGGAAAAATCCATTGTTGACAGGGCTGACAATAAAAGGTGTTTTTAAAATATATTGGGAACAAAAGAAATCCTAGCAATGATATAGGTCCACTATGAGATGGAGATGGCAAATTGTTAATAATAATGTAGAAAAAGCAGAAGTTAAATACATTTTGTGTTCTGGTTTTGAAAAGAAGCAGGATGATGTGATTGTATCACATGATGGTGATGAAGTACTTTCCAGTCCATTAGTAACTAATGAAAATGTTAAACAACATCTACTCAGTATAAACATTTTAAAATCAGCAAGCCCAGAGAACTTGCAGCCAAGAGTCCTAAAAGAGTTGGCTGAGGAGATCTTTGACCTGCTAATGTTAATTTTAAATAAATCTTGGAATACTGGGGAAATTCCAGAAGACTGGAAGAGTGCTAATGTTGAGCCAATATTCAAAGGAGACCATGGGAACTATAGGCTGGTTAACCTACCATGAATCTTGGGCAAAACAATGGCAAAGCCCATGTTACTTGTGTATTTTTAAATTAAGGATTGATTCTGTATGTAAGTAAACCAAGTCATATGGGTCATGCTTTATGAGTACATTTATAAATAGGTTATAGAGGGCTAACACGTGATTACCAGATGTTTTAATAAATGGTTGATCAGTTGTTGTGGAGTCCAACTGGTCAATAGGTTGTTTAGATCCATCTAGAACACCTTCTATTGTGGTGTGTATAACTATCTATCCCACAGAATGCTCATATCTAGATCATGCTTATAGAATATGTTAATTGTTGAGTAGCCCTTTATAAACTATTTGCAAATGAACCCCTAGTACCAGTGTGACCATTTTATTTTGTTACTAAAATAATAAAAAGCAAGACATAACCACTGATGCTAAGGGTGGGTTAAGACCCAGCTTTATTACAAGCAGTGCAACATTTCACCAACCATTTGCATAACCAGTTCAATGTGAATGTCTTTGAATGCATGTCTGAATGGAACACAGCTCTGTAGGATCAAGTGTATCCATTTCAGTTTAATGTAAGGAAAGTGATTGCCTCGTCTGGCTAAGGGAGTGTTGTGTGTTCACCTGAGTTTGCAGGCAGGCTGCATTTACAAATCAGCTGCTATAGGACCGTTGTGAGTGGCAGAGGGAAAAAGCCCCTGCACTCCTTTGCTCTGGTAGCACAGGGATTCCTTACTTCTGCTCCTCTGCAGGGAGAAGGATGCAGAAAAGGTGGTGGGGAGGAGGCAGGGCCTTGTGCCTGTCAGCAGGGGCCAGCATACGAGGAGCAGTCTGATCTGTCCCTATGGATGGAGTGAATTGCTGATTCCTGTGTACACAGGATGGCCCTGGAGAAAGCGTACCTGACCCCAGCCCAGCCAGTTTCCTCCTGTAGCTCTGAGTGCCTCTGTGGCATCCAGAGGATGCAGTCGAAGGTGCTGCAGACGCAGACACATCTGTGCAGATTTGGCAGGGGAAGACAATCCCACCCAGTGGCCTTTCTTGTTGTCTCATTGCATCACTAGGTTATCTAATCGTTTTCTTTAACCCGAAGAACCATCTCCTCCCGTGCTTCTCTGCAGACTGCAATCGCTCTCCGTCACGGTGTGCGGTCCTAGTCCTGACATTGGATTGTCCTATTTCAAACACCGTGAGGGGGCGTCTGTAGCTTTCTTTCTTTGTTAATGTTTATTTCCTCTTTCTCTCTGCTTATCCCCTTTGTGCCTTGTCTTGGGGGCTGGGCTGTAGCTGGATCCTTGTGACACCGATAGCGATGAGGAAATTCTGGAGAGGCTTCTGGAGCTCCCACATCAGCAGAACTGCAGCAAGAAGTTATTTAGCATTCCCGAAGTGACAGAGGAAGAGGATGAAGAGGAGGAGGAAGAAAAGTGTGTTCATGTGGAGAAGAGAGAATCCCCAGACTGCTTCCTGGAGAGACGTCCATACCATGCAGAAAGGAAGGGGATGCCCCATCCCATAAGTGCCCCTCAGGCATTTCCAAACACAGATGGTAATGACACCTACCAAAATCTTTCCATGCAGGCGCCCCAAGAGGCTCCTGTTCTTCAGAAGACCAGAGAAGACTCTGACAATGAGAATCCTGCCTATCTGGAGCTGAGCTGGACTCAGAAGAGGGGTAGCTGTAATTGGGGTTACCAGGAGAGTAGAATGAAGCCCACTGCAGGCACAAGCCCCCAGTCGGGCAGAAAGAAAGGAGGTAATTCTCAAGAAAGGGCCCATGATCTGCCTGAGGTGAACAGGAAGAAACGGAGCGATGTCAAAGAGCATTGTAGTCGCCTGCTGAACACCTGCAGCCTGACAGGAGGCAGCTTGTACAGAGCCCAGAGCCTCAAGGAGAAGCTGAATGTCGTAAGCAGTGCTAGTGGCAAGGGCGGGTCAGAAGTCTGTGGTCATGCAAGACCAGGCACCTTTAGAAAATCCCACAGAAAGTTAATGCCTTCAGACCTAGCAGAGCCCGCTGCATTGACAACCCACTGCTTCAACACAAGGAGCCTCGAGATCAATATTGAATATGACTCAGAGGAAGATCAGGATCTGACCTTCCCTTCCAGCCCCGGGAGCAGTGAATGGCCAGATGGCAGCGTGGAGGGGTCCCAGACTGGCTGTGAAGGGTGGAGTGATTGCTCCAGTCAGTCTGAGTCTGCCCACTCTGATGGGAGAACCCCGCTGAAGAAGCAAGAGTTTGGGGAAGAGAAAGGAATGGAGTGGGCTGGGTCTCCAAGCCACCACCCACAGTTACCTTGCCCAGAGAAGGAGGCACTGAGGAGTGAAGGCAACTCAGAGGAGCAAGGCTGGGAACGAGCGGATAATCCAGCTGGCTGGAGGAGGATGCCGGAGCGCCCTTGGAGGGGGATACACAGTGCTGCGTTGCACGCAAGGGTCTGGGTGACTTTTCCTCTTCTGGTTTTGAAGCAGCTTGTAGTGACAATAGTTTCCTCCCCTGCCCGTGCCCCCAGCCTGCCTGTGTGCTGCTTTGTCTAGTGCTGTACAGAAACAGACTCGTCAGCGGTATGTCTGGGAGAGCTTGTAGAGCTTGTAGATCTGTGCTGCTCTGAAGCTTTTCTTGTATTCTCTGCTTATGCTTGTACTGTGGAAAGTCAGAGGAGACTCATGGATGCAGTATTCCTTTTCTCAACTGGGACCTCCTCCCTAGGCCAAGATGCTGTCCAAGCTCAAAGACCGTGGGACCTTAGTGAAAATTCCTAGTAAATTAATGATGATCCGTGATCATTTCTACTTTTCCTTGATGTGTCCTTCCACCCCTCCTCACAACCCCAATGGAGTTGTTACTGGCCTCCAAGAAAAGCACCTGTCCATGTTGACTTGCTTCAGTTTTCCACAGTGCCACATAATTCTCATCTCTGGAGTGTCCCAAAAGAGGAATATTGCATGTGAATGCATTGCTTTTTGTGGTGTGCTTAGTGTCGCTGGGGAGGGGTGGAGCTGGGTCCATGCTAATTCAGAGTTCAAAGCATGGCCATTAGTAACTCTCCAGTGGTTTCTGTTGCAGGCTTCTGATAATGAAGATCTGAGGTTACAAGAGTTACTTGGCTCACCAGCTTGGCAGACTCCAACCCGAAAAGGGAACAAGACCTTGAGAAGAAGCCGAATCTTGAAATCTTCCATCTCCAGTTCAGGTGAGCTTGTCAGCGTTTCTTGAGACTATTTTCCATCTGAAAGGGAGCATAGTACAGGGAGGGAGAGACAGACAGAGGGATGGAGCGAGAACAATCTGTTTTGAAATG
The DNA here is from genome assembly GCF_002925995.2 of Terrapene triunguis. Lineage (NCBI taxonomy): Eukaryota > Metazoa > Chordata > Testudines > Emydidae > Terrapene > Terrapene triunguis. The sequence goes on along the minus strand of NW_020664805.1, from coordinate 387,759 downwards.
TTGAAAGAGAAGCCAGTAACTTCTATCCTGAAAACATGTCGATTTGGAGGTGTGAGCTCCCTGGAACGCGGTGCTAACCTCATTTCTCCTGCTTGCAGGCTCAGCTTCAGAGGCTGTTGTTACAGACAACTCAGTAAGGATATTTGTGGCCCTTTTTGACTATGACCCCATTTCTATGTCACCTAACCCTGATGCAGCTGAAGAAGAGCTCCCATTTAAGGAGGGGCAGATTCTGAAGGTAAGAACAGTGCTACATGAGGTCTTCTCTTCCATGTTGCTGCTAACCTGCCATGTCCCGGCCACAGATGGCTGGGACTTTTGGATGCAGAATTCAGTTGAACAGGCTGTTGTTACCTTCCTTAAACTGCTTTGCCTGCAGAGCATCCCTGCTTTCATTACGTGGCTCACGCTCCCTAATGTGAACTGATGCAGATGCTGTTTCTCTTCTTCTAGGTGTGTGGCGACAAAGACGCTGATGGGTTTTACAGAGGTGAATGTGCAGGAAGGGCAGGGTACATCCCTTGTAACATGGTGTCTGAAGTTCAGGTGGAGAGTGCGGAAGTGAGGAAGGAGCTGTTAAAGCAAGGTTACATTCCTGCTGCCACATCGGTGGAAAGCATAGGTACTGTACCTCCCTCCCACACCTACTCGGGTTCTGCATGTGGACAATGCGTTTCTTTCCTGACATTCAGGAAGCTCAGCACTGCTGTCATGCATTGCACTGCAGCTGCACGCCAACTGCACCTGCCAAGGGGGTTCTTGTGGCCACCCTCAGGAGCGTCAGCCACCAGAACCCCTGCTGTAGCTATAGCGAGCAGCAGGGGCCCTGTGCACATGAGCTGAGTGTCCTGGCCTGAGGCTCTAACTGCTGTAGTATCTCAGTTCAAAACCTGCCCTTCCAAACTGCAGCATTGTTCCAAGCCGCCTCCCACATGCGGCATTGAGTGTGGACATGCAAGGGAGCGGCACGTGGGGAGGATGCTGTCTCTGGATGGGTTTTAATGACGTGTGCTTTGTGAGAGCTAACCCTGGGCCAGCTGCTGTGCAGTGAGGAGTTGAAGTGGGGTCTGCTTCTTGCTGAAGTACGTGAGAAGAACATAGGAGGGAGCAGAATAGTACCTCAGCTTCAGCCGATCATGGGCGCCTCATGGTCTGCAGCTGACCAGCCCTTGGGCAGGGGAGGCACTACTTTTAGGAGAGCACAGTGTGTAGACAGGGAAGGAGGAGGAGGAGACGGGTGGGTGGAGGTGGGGAAGAAAGCCAGGGCAGAGAGGAGAATAGTGATGAGGGAACTCTGAGAGGAGGGAGCCTGATGGAAGGAGAGAAAAGAGAAATGGGAAGGAGAGAATGAGGGGAAGAGAGAAAAAAGAGCTGAGTTTTACAATTAACAACGCTGCTTTGACTTGGCCTTGTTGCATAGATTGTAAATGAATGCGGAGTACACATACGTGGCCCTAGAGAAGCCAAACGGTGGTGCCACTTGGGCTCCTGGTCCGTGCCAGCGAGTGTCTGAAGCATGGGGCCTTAGTGCTTTATGCACAGCTGATGTCTTTCTGCCTCCTGCAGCTCACGTGCATGAAGCTGAGCCTGAGAAGGGCAAGAATCCCTCTGTGTTATCACAGCCACCAGGGGCCTTAGTGAACTGCAAGATCTCAGCTGACCCTGGGTGGGAATTGTGGGCTTGTCGCCTGCCACCAGACAGCGTTCCAGGGAGAATACTGCCATCTAAGCACTGGCATGTCTTGCAGGTCCTCCGGACACCCTGGCTGCTCAGAGTGAATCCCAGACATGCTGAGTGCCATGGGTGACAGCAACACTGGAAGGTTAGATCTAGGGCTGGGGTAGTGGAGTGACGTGCACAAGGGGCTCCCAACTTCACACCCAAATGACAGAGCAGTTAACCGAACTCTGTCTGCCCAGTGCTTTTGCCACGTTGTAGCTGACAGTGGAGACAAGGCGAAAGAGGAAGCGTATTTCCCTGTCTCCCCAGGCTGAGATCCAGTGTTCAATGACAAAGGCTAACATGTATTTTCAAAAGTTACTAGTTCTTAAATATGAATCACTGTTGATCAATGATTCAGAGCTTAGGGACTGCAGGAGCCATCTCTGTCCCTCTTCTCTGCAGAGATCGAGCTCCAAGCATCACCCCGTCACTAGGGAACCTTGTCAGCAGAAAAGAGCATTTCCCCTTGAGAGCCTCACATGAGGGTCTGGCTGGTGAACCGCTCCTCCCCAGGCTCACTGGGGATCTTCCTCCCTGCAGAGCCTCAGGAGAAGGGAGGGAAAAACCCTGATCTCCTCCCCTACCAGCCTCTAAAATCCCCTGTTCTCTCCCAGTCTCCCATCCTGATCTTCTTCATTCACCTACCCGCAGAGTGGGGAAGAAGGGAACTGTGTTCCTGCAAGGGCAGGGTTAATGTGGGTGGCTTGTTTGAGAAGTGCAGCCCTAAATTTGCTTCTTTTGGGTAGTAATCTGTTAGGGTTTGGTTTTACTGTGACTCTAATATTCCTGAAAGGTGATGTGCAGTCACAGGCAGGGAGGGATGGACAGGCAGGACATGCTCTGTTGCATTCTTGATGAGCGCATATATATATAAAAACCCATGTGTCTGTGTGTGGGTTGTACAGTCTGAGAGTCCCCGGGTGGTCTCGCTTTAGTATATAAATTGCAGAGTCTGCTTCCCAGTGGAAGTTTCTTCATGCTGCTGTGTTGCTTGCTCACTCTCCAAGAAGCTTTTCACTTTCATTCGCTGTCTTACTGTTCTCTTGTCTATTTGCTTTTTTTCTTGGATTTTATTAAGGAAATGGTACATTTGCTCCACCTCCACGCCGCCTCACGGTCCCTCCTCCGAAACCCAGACGTGCCAAGAAAGGTCTGTCACGCCTGCTGCTTGCGTTTGATTTTGGCATTGGGTTGCAAACTGGGTTGAGTTTTGACTACCTGCTCTCAGGATCTCCAAGTGGTCAGACTGGCAGCAAGTGGACAGAGCACCCTTTCCTTCCAGTTTGGCACCATTTGTAATCACTCCATGCTGGGACCCTGGCCTGGGTGTTAAATGTTCTCCAGGACAGATAGCTCTTTTTGTTTCTTGAGCTTGTCCTCTGTCTCCAATGATGTTCCAGTGTCACTGTTACTGTCCTAGACTTTGAGCTGCATGAACAGGATGTACGATCTGCTTGTGGTGTGTGCTTGTTGGGCCTTGGCTTGATCTTTGCTGTTCATGAGGAACGTTTTGTTGTTGTTCGTCAGGTGTCTGTTTTTGTCAGTGTTGAAAGCTGAATACAGACTCATTAAATCTTTTCTTCCACAGCAGACCTGGAGAAACAGGAAAACTACAAGCCTCGTCCAGGTGAGAATTGCTCCTTCCATGCTCGGATACTACAGGGAAAGGGCCCATAAAAGTAGGTAGATGCTTTTCAGCAACACACCTCAGGGAGCAGCCGCATCACTTCCTCGTAAGAGCCCTTCAGAACCCATGTGAGCAGGTTTCTCTCCCTTCCCTACGTGGAACCTTGTCAGCGTGACTCCAGTAAGAAGAGTCCTGCTACCAGCTTGTGGTTTCGGCGTGTTCAGTCTTACCCAGATCCTAGCTAAGCTGTGGCAAGGAGGAACAGGCTGTTTATGCAGTGAGCAGTGTATGCTGGGGGCTGATATTGGGGACATGGATGGTGGGTGAGGTGAGCATGGGGAATGGCAGGCTGCTGTCAGAAGGGCTCACTAGAGAAGAGTCGGGCTTGGGCTGCTTGTCATGGAGGTGTGCATGGTCCGAAGGGGTGACAGGAATGAGGACAAAGGGGTGAGGTTTGAGAAATTGTTCCTACAGCAGGAGAGATGGTTACCCTGTGCCATTTGGAAAGCATGTTGTGACACCAGAGGGGTTGCAGTGTGTGTAGGGTCTCCCTCCTATTTGGATGGTGGCTGTTGGACCTTCGGCTACACAGTGGGAATCTGGGGACTGTGGGCTTGTTTTGGGTGGCTGGTGGGGCTGGCCTGAGTAGTTGTAGGATGTCTGACTCGTCTGATGATGATTTATTTGTATTACATGGTGCCGAGGAGCCCCCGTCAGAGATCAGGACCCCCGTGTGATAGACCCCATGGGCTTACAGTGCCACAGCTAGAGACAGCAAAGGGCTTCTTGCTGTGGGGGAAATTCCAATGACTTATTGGGAGGATTGCTTAGTTCCATGACAATCTCTCTGGTTCCAGGGACGCATGTTGGGCAGGAGTAGGGTGACCAGATGTCCTGATTTTATAGGGACAGTCCCGATTTTTGAGTCTTTTTCTTATATAGACTCTTATTATCCCCCACCCTCTGTCCCGATTTTTCACATTTGCTGTCTGGTCACCCTAGGCAGGAGTGGGTGGACCTGCAGCATTTGATCTGGCTTTCCTGGCTGCTGGGAGCAGCACAGAATGGAGATGGATCTTTGGTACTCAGCAGCTAGTGAAAATTAGCATGAGGAGATAGAGTCTATTACTGAGGCCTGTTAGTGGTTTCCATTTAGAGGGCAAGATTCTGGGCTGCTTGAAACAAGCAGTGGTTTCGTGGATTGAGCATGGGACCGGGAGTCAGCAGGACTAGGTTCCATTCCTGAACTTGCCACAGACCTGCTGGGTGGCCTTGGGTAAGTCTCATCCTCTCTCTGTACAGATGGGGATCCAGAGACACAATGGTGACGATGGTACTTACCCATCCTTGGAAAAAGCTTTGAGACAGATGGTACCAAGTGAGATGTCGGGTGGCACTACACCCTGTGAGGTCAGGCGGTGTGATCCTGGCTTTACAAAGTGCCCACAGAGAAGCAGTCTAAGGTCACACAAGAAGTCTGCTGCAGAGGGTGGAATAGAATCAGATTGATTGAATTCCTTACCCCGCCTGCCCTGATTTCCATTTACTGTTCTTCATACTGGAAGCAGCAGGCTCCTTGCTTTCCCAGTTAGTGCCAAGCTAAGATCTTTGGTGAAAGCTGGATGGGTTCAGCTCAGTTTAGATAAGGCAGGGGAAATGCTGCTGAATGGGGGAACACCTGGAGGAAGGGTGGGGACGGAGGTATGCTTATCATTGACCTTTATGGGCCAAGCTGTTGAGATCATACTGGAGCCATTGCTGGGCCTAGGCACTTAGGTAAGAATAGGTGCTGGCAGTGCCCTTTGCCATGTTCGGCTAGGCCATAGGCTGCAGCCTCTCCTTTTGTGAACCCACTGTCATATATGCCTCTGTCAGCACCATTGCTCCCTAACTCATAGTTTTCTGCGCTGTTAGATCACCCATTCCTACAGAGGGCAGCTCACTCACTTACCAGATCAGTTGTCAGTTGTTGGCTGTGTGTTGTCAGTTGTTGGCTGTGAGTGTGTGTGTGTGTGTTCTCTCTGCGTGCTGTACCAGCTCTGGCCAGTTAGCCCATACAGCAGGCTCCAACTGAACTGCCCAATAACCACAGACCTGGTTAGTAGCAAAGGCGCTCGCTCAGGTTTATTGCCGATGAAGTGCGGTGCTAATGTCTCAGCTCAGTGGTTACAGGTACACTTAACACATGCATGCCTGTGATAATGGACCAGCTCAGTCAGTGGTGGGACTTTCCAGTGCCCCCTAGGCCAGACGAAGGGTTAAAGTGAGGTATCCCAACATTTATAGACTCGGATAAACAACTTACGTATCACCTTATGTGTTTCAAGACATGTTTGTTACCTCCCCTTGTACTTTCCTCCTAATGTTTCAGACAAAACATCCCTATTCACCACTTTTACTCTGTTTTAGACAAAAGATCACTATTCATCACTTTTGTCGTGTGCTAAGTTAGGGTGTTCTTGCACTGGCCTGCTGGAATGTGTTTACACATTCAGTGTGTTTTATCAATACTAGCAGTACCGGTGCCAAGTTCGTGTGCCGGTCACTGACTTGCAGGCAAGCATCTACTTTTGACAGGGCCTGACTGTAGCTCGTAGCATAACTTTTGCTGACTTAGGGTATGTCTTCACTACCCGCCGATCCGGCGGGTAGCAATCGGTCTATCGGGGATCGACTTACCGTGTCTCGTGAGGACGCGGTAAAATCGATCCCTGATCGCTCTGCCGTCGACTCCAGAAATCCACCTCGGCAAGAGGCGGCAGCGGAGTCGGCGGCAGCGCGGCAGCAGTCGGCTTTCCCCCGTCCTCACCGCCAGGTAAGCTGACCTAAAATACGCAACTTCAGCTACGGTATTCACGTAGCTGAAGTTGCGTATCTTAGGTCGGACCCCCGCTGTAGTGTAGACCTAGCCTTAGGTTCAGGCCTCAGGCCTTGCACCAGGCCCATGCTTCAGGCTCTCTCTCTACTACAGGCTGGAGTGCTGAAATACATTTTACTTTGATTTACTCTAGCTGACCACTTGGAAGCTTCTGCTTCTGCAGAATGTGGTCATCTGTTTGTTTAGCTGGACAAGCAAATGAGCATGTAACACCAGCCACCAAGGTCTGCACTAGCTTCCCATGCACTGCCAGGTATAATGCAAGGGATTTGTTTATCCACAGAGCCCAGGACCAGACTAATCCCTAGACCAAATTGCCCTCTCTACCTGATTGCAACAACAACAACGCGTAGTGGGAATGTTCTTGTTGTCTGGCCCCAGAGGGAAACTCTTATTTTGGTATTCTTAGTGAAGGACTGTGAAATTCACTCCTCTTGTGGGGTGAATTCCTGGTCCCACTGGAAGTCTACAGCAATACAACCATTGACTTTACCCACAGTCTGCAAAGCCTGAGCTGGGTGATATATAACACAAGGTGAAATATTCTATGTATAGAATCATAGAATACCAGGGTTGGAAGGGACCTCAGGAGGTCATCTAGTCCCACCCCCTGCTCACAGCAGGGCCAATCCCCAAACAGGCCCCTGTAAGGATTGAACTCATAACTTTAGGTTTAGCAGGCCAATGCTCAAATCACTCAGCTATCCCTCCCCACCACTGTAGTATTGTAGCTGTTTGATTGTTATTTCTGCTAGGCAGGAGTCATGTGCGTTCTCTGGAGATGAATGATCTTTTGTGGCCATCTTGTCTGGCCATTAGCAATATTTGGTTTAGCTTTTGTCTTAGTGCTTAGGTACAAGCCATCGTAGGTGCTTTGCAAAAAAATCTAAAGTTAATTTTAAAATCTCTCTGTCATGTGCATGTGATGGAGGGAGGTTGAACACTTGTTAAGGGGCTAGGAGATGCCCCAAGAGCCGTCTTGCATTCCATGTGCACTTTCCTGAATGAGCTGTTGCCCCTCCCTAGGACACTGCTCTCCCCACACCCACTGCTTCTCTCCCTTTCCACAGCCCTGGCCAGTGTTAAACACATGCAGTGGAAGGCTTAGATCCATGAGGATCTGGGGACAGCACAGCAGCCAACAGCTAGAGACTGGACAGTTTGCACCTCCTGGGCTTCCGAGCTCTGCTTTTACACACTGACAGGCTTAAGTAGAGCTTGGAGCTCTGCCAGGGAGGCATGTTCTGGAGCAAGCTGCCCCCTCTCTGGCCCCTGACTGCGCCTCTCTGTCACTGCTCCATTGCACGTCAACGAGCAATTCGCAGATGGTGCTGTGTGCCCTGCTGACGTGGCCCAACCCAAATGGGATTTCAGTGGGACTCTGAAAGGTTCTTTTCTAGCCTGCTAAGGGGGCCACATTTCAACTCTCTGCCTCAAACCAGGAACACTGTTCCTGGGCTCTCTCAGTTGGGGCTGGACCTTGCTACTGCCTCTCTTCCCAGAAGGGGCTGAACTGCTTTGGCTCAAACTTTCAGCAAAAAGAAATGCCTTTGAGTAGAGACTAGCCCTGGAAAAGGTCATCCCAGAAGGGTGAGAAAGGTGTCAGTGAGACCCAACCGAGAGAGATCCTTTCACAGAACTACCTCAGCCATTAACTGTGCCCTGTCATGATAACTGGGGCAGTTGGTCCCTGTTTGGAAGGGCTGACTGGCCTGGTTCAGCCAGGTCCCTTTGGAGAAGAGTAGCAGGAATTGGAAGGGGTGGTCACAGTTAGCTCTCGTCCCTTTTTACGCATTGCAGCCTGAGTGGCTCTGCGTGGCAGCATGTTTGACAAATGCTAACTGGGCCCCACATTTGCTGTATAAGCTAAGGAAGGCAGCAATCCTTCGATCATAGAAGGAGGAGGCTGAGGGACCAGTGCATTCCCCAGCAGGCTCTGCAGGACCTTCACCACCTCCTCATCCCCCTACCACGTAACCTCATCACATTGACTCCTGCCTTCCCCAGTGCTCTGCCATTAGCAGAGCAGGAGCTGCGCACCAGCCAAATGGCTTTGCGGTTCCCCAACTCCCCAGTCTGGCTGCAAGTGGCAGGTGCTGGCCTGGGTGATTCGTGGGAGCACAGACAGGTCAGGAGACAGACAGAGAGAGCTGGTGAGGGAATCCTGGATATATGAGGAAGTGGGGGAGGTGAGAGAAAAGGTGGCACCTTCTCACCAGGTTCAGCTGAGTTGCCTTTCCAGCCACCCAGCTGGACCCTACAAATGTCCTTCCCCCATTTAAGATACCCATTGAGACCTGGTGCTTGCATCTGCCCCAGGGATAGCAGAGAAACTGTTCTGATTTGGGGTTTCATCCTGGATTTTCAGTCTCACGAATGTCTGTTTTGTTTCTGTCCCTCAGGGTCCAGGTGGCAGGACCTTGGGGCTGATCTGATCACACCTAGGACCATGGTGGCTGCTTTTGACTACAACCCTCGGGAGAGCTCTCCAAATGTGGATGTGGAGGTAACCAGCACCAGTCACTTCCTGCCTGAGGCTTACTTCTCTTTCTCTCTCCCCCTCTGGTTTACCTTCTTACGCTGGATCCCTTTGGCCTGACCCTGCATCATCCTCTTTCCGAGTGCTTGTGAAAGTCTGGGAATAATAGCCTTGGAGACAGAAGTCTTCCCTTTATCCACCGAGCGAGGTCTGGTGCTTGACTGTGCAGACTTCCCCTACTCTGATCGGAGCGTGAGACCCAAGTTCAATCTATTCAGTTCAATTTTGACTGCAGCTGCAGTGTGGAATCAGGCCCTGGAAAACACAGTTATTGGTAGCCAGCGCTTTTGCTAGAGCATTCCCAGGCATTGGGCCCAAACACACAGAGGCCGCATCACTGTTTAGATATGAGCCAATGTTCATGTTGCTCCGTTCATGACAGTTCCTTGCGCTCAGACATCTCTGGGCAGAAGGCTGACCTGTTTCTGGTGTTTCCTTTTATCTTCACATCCAGACAGAGCCTGCTTCCCTCACTGGGAGTCGGACTCTCACAAGCCTGTCACAATGGCCTGGGGAGTCAGGGCACAAATCCCAAGGCCTCGGAATATTTTATCTCCCAGAGAATTTCTAAGATGGAAATGACAATGGGAAAGGGGTGCAGAAGCTTGTGAAAGGCAGGTCCCAGGAGCATTGTTTGTGTCTAACCATTTCCTTCCCAGAGCTGGGCTCTCCTAACCACGTCCTTACTGTGCCTCCTTTTAGGCTGAGCTGACATTTACTGCTGGAGACGTTATCACAGTGTTCGGGTCCATGGATGATGATGGATTCTATTACGTAAGTACTGTGTCCAGAGAGTCTGAGAGACATGCAGCCTGAAGGGCTACTCCCAATCAACTGTCAGAATAGGAGAGACTGGGAAACAAAATGGAGGCTTGTCAGCAGGGACTGTCCCAAACACAATGAATTCCAACCTTTGGTTTCTTACATAATCCCAGTTCGACACATTCCAGCTGGGGTGTGTTTTCTGCATTTTACCTTTAAGCCATTCTCTCTCTCTCCAGCCCCCGGAGGAGGGGGAGCCCCCCCGCTTTCGTTCTCCTAGTTCCTTTCTTGGCATAACCCTAATACAGCTATTGCCAAACTGGAATCTATGTACTGTGCACATTGTGTACATGAACAGTGCTCAGCAAGCACACCACATCTGCTGCAGGCTGAGTTGTCATTAAAGAAGTGCCATTTCGTTACGGCCATTTCTATTTCTCTCTCCGTTCCTTGTTTTCTTTATACGTGCCATGGCCTAGTTTAATCACAAGTGATACGTTTGCTGGGAGCCTGGAGGGCTTGGGAGAGACCCAGGGGCCTGGTTCAAATCCAGTTAGGTTGGCAGTGACTGAAAGCTGGTGATGTCCACAGGCTCCGTGGTGGCTTATGTGAAATGAATTGGTTCTTTCAATCCGGTTCCCAGGTAGGGGACATCCCAAAGAAACCCCTTTGCGCTAATGGCATAAAGGGGTGGTCTGAACTCGGAGCCTGAGAACTGAATGTGCCCTGGAAGCTGAGCTCCCTCTCTGTGGTAGAGATGGCTCCTGCAGTTGAGAAAGCTGAGCCGGCAGTGTGGGGGAGCCCATGATGTACTGCTCTAGGGAGAGGAGAGACAGTGTGTCAAACCAGCACCCCACCAGACCTGGAGCAGCTCAGCTATCCAGGTGGTGCAGGCTTGACAAAGCCCTGGCTGGGATGATTTAGTCGGGGATTGGTCCTGCTTTGAGCAGGGGGTTGGACTAGATACCTCCTGAGGTCCCTTCCAACCCTGAGATCTATGATTCTATGATTCAGGCAGCTCTAGGTGTTACCAGTCTGTTCTTGGTACAAAACCAAACCCATTCATTTCAGTTAAGCATACTACGTGACAACAGTGTACTTGCCTATGATATCATTTACACAGGAACTCAGGAATTACCAGACACTCCTGATGCTGTCAAAGTTTCACTCTAGCAACAGTGTGTCACAGACATTTTCTACTAAATGCAAACTCTCTGGTTGGTGAGGAAAGAAAGTCCCTGTATAAAAGGCACATTTAATTTAATTCTCTCCCAGGGCTATTACAGGTGCCCAGGAATCTTCCAGGGTGTTTGCAAGGAATTGGATATTTATGTTACACAGTGTTGGGCCAAGATCCCTGTCTTGCCTACAAGATTCTGTTTTCAAGTTTAGTTCTGCACTCCATTTACTATGGCTCTATATTCCTGGGGTCCTGTTGGATAAAGTATCTTTGCACCTGTTGTTATTCAGAGAAGCTTTAGTTAAACCCCCAATGCCAAATAGAATCAAAAGGATTAAGAAAGTCACCAGAACAGGCAAATCATTTCCTTTTGTTTCTCCAAAGTCAGTTGCTGTTCGTCCAGGTGTCAATGTGCTCTGTAGCTTTATGGTGATCAGTGTCTATCTATCCATCTGGCTCCATTGTTTGTCCCTTTTCTCTGCTCCTCACACTGACCTGTTCTTGTAGTGAGAGTGGAACGGGTGTTGGTAGATCTGCCCCCGCCGCCCCCCGCACAATACTAATGACAGGAATCCCCAGCTCCTACGGAGTGCTTTTCATCATCCCCAGCCTTTGTATTCCCGGGAGCCCCAGTTGTTGCCCAGGACCCCATTGTGCTAGTACTCTACAAACACAGAACAAAGAGACAGTCCCAGCCCCAGAGTTTAGCTCTCAAAGCGCTTTACAATGGAGGTCAGGACCATTATCCCCAATATAGAGATGGGGAAACTGAGGCACAGGAGGGGACATGACTTGCCTAAGGTCACCCAGCAGGCCAGAGCCAGGAACAGAACCCAGGCTCTGACCTCCAAGCCTGTGGGAGCAAGGCAGGCCACATTTCCTAATTATCTTAGCCGGGTTTAGCCATAGGCTGCAATCTGCCTAGCCCTGTGCAATGGGGTTGTCTGCTTCATTTCTCAAGTCAGTCTTTCTTAGTGGTGTATCTAAGAACTACTCCTCTGACCTTGCAGGGGGAGTTAAACAGACAGAGAGGCCTTGTCCCATCTAACTTCCTGGAAGCTGTCTCTCTGGACAGAGGAATGACTGAGGGGCTTCATTTGGAAGACCAAGACACATGTGCAGTGAATGCCGAGAGTCAGGTAAGGTGACATGGTAGCTGATCAATCCAGAGGACTCTTGGGACAGAAACTGTTGTTACCATCTCCATATAAAAGGACGTCCAGTAGTTGAGAAATGGGAGAGATACAAAACTCCAAAGTGACCAGAGGTGTGGAGTGGAGGGCATGAGTGCAGCCCACCCCATCTCCTGCAGCCACTCAGGTCACTGCACTTTGCCTAGTGGCTTTTATCACCCAGGAGCAGCTCAAGTGTTTGGCGGGAATTATTAGGGGCACTTGTTAAAGGACGGGAGAAGCTTCTAGGCAAGACAATGCTTTGAGGACTTGCTCCCTCACTGCTGCATGGTGGTGAGTGTAACACACCCGAAAACCCTCTGGGACATCCCCACACGCACCTCTGTGAAAAGGATGTAAGGCCACGAGAGCACCTCTCAAACCCAGGAAACTCACAGCCAGAAAATCCTGGCTCAGCCGCTCCCTCCCCTGCTTCCTGGCACAGCCAGCGTGCTCTCCCCAAAGCAGACCCCATTCTGTGCTGCCTTACCCCCCTGCAGTGCCTCTAGCCACAGTGATTGCCAGGGGAAGTCCACACTTAGTTGGGCCCTAATTCTCAAATGGATCTCGGAGCTGTCAGCTACCTTTGGGAAATTACCTCCATAGCTCCCCACTCCCTGAGTGCCAGAGATGTCAGAGCTTTGCATTAGCCACAGGCCTAGTCTGGCACCAAGCCTTGGTCTGTGAACAGGCACATACCCCTGACTGCCCCAGTTCCTAGGATTTTCTGCCTCTTAAAAGAAGCTGGAACTATTAGTGTCACCCTAACTAAATCCTTCCTGGCTTCCCTGCCTCCTGCTAGTCCTGCACCAGCCTCCCCCAGCTCCTGCCCTCCTCCATCCCTCTCCCTCATGCTCAGCCACCCCCTGCTCATTTGCCTTTGCCTTCAAACACACTAGAGTCTCCACAAGCCTCCCCCCCCCAGCTACTGCACCATCTCCCTCATTCTGTAATATCTGTCTGCTCCAGTGCCTTGATTTCCTCCCCATACAGGGGAGGTGCTGTGCCTGCTTTGCACAGGCTAATTGCCCCATCTTCTAAAGCCAGCCCAAAGCTGGGCCACCTGAGCTGCTGGTCATGGATGTTCAGATTCCTTTGACCCTGATTTGAAGGGCTTGTCCGCCTGGGAAACGTTTACGAGTTGTAGCAGTTTAATTTTACAGGTATAGTTAGAGAGCTGTAGTTACACTAGTACCACTCCCCTTTGGCTTTTTCAGTTTAGCTTAAGCCACTTCCAAAGTGACAAAAGGTAAACTGAAAATACCTACTCTGACCCTGGAAGAAGGGTGCCCACAAGGGGGCTCCACTAGTTAACAATATCAGTTTAAATTCACAGTACAACTTTCCTTAGTCTCTGCATTCCCCAGTGTGTGAATGGACACAGATTAGGGTAGAGGGCTCTGCATAGCTCTCTTAAACAGATGTCCACTTGCATCAAGGCATACTAATCCCAATTAAGGTCCAACTGTTTTTAATGGCTCTGTATCTATGTGGCTTGGCACGTGATTCCAAAGCTGGGGTAGATGGAGGCTGTGTATTTGGGGAATCAATTGTTAGTGATTGAACTTATTACATTCCAGGATTTAACTGGTAATAGGCTGCCTGCTGTACACGGACATCCTTCCCACGTCTACCCATTCCAGTTCCTCCCTGATATACATTCCTCCCAAATGGACCAGTATTTACCTTTGTTCCCCTCAAGGGCTGATGTCAGCTCACATTTATATCAAGCTCCATACATTTTTGAGAAAGTTACCCCAACCTCCTTCCCAGTTCCCTGCTGTGTTTATTAACATGAACATTGAGTATGACCCGTTTCGAGGTCAGGGCACCATGTGCTAAGCACTGTGTATAAATATACAAAGACATGGTCCCTCTCCGGAAGAGTTTATGTTCTCCGGGTGTTTCTCATTTGAATCTTTGTCACACATTGTATAGCTTGAGTGAGTGATTACAGAGGGGAACCAGGAATAGGACACTGAATTCTATACTTGCCTCAGCTTCCCCAGGTGTGGGTATAAATTCTGTTCATGGCGTAAGTGCCTAGATAGGTACGACAGAATGACCACCTTCCTCCCATAGTTAGTGGCTTATGGGGCTAATTAATGAATGCACTTGAATTGCCCCAGGCTCTTCCAGTGAAAGGAACTAGAGAGAGACATGTGTGAATACAAAGGCCTGTATAACAAAAGTTTGACTCTTGGTGGTTGAGAACTTGAATCCTGAAGCTGCTTATGGCTGCCTGCCACATTCAGTGATGTCACAGGCAGGTAGCCATAACCTCACCTTCACTTGCATGGTAGAGACTGCACTGGAGGAGGAGCCAATTAGAAAGCTCACCAATGGAAAGAGGACATTTGGCATGAGTCTGACTGGCGGCCCTGATGGATTAATAGTTATGGACCCTGCTTTGTCCTTTAAGAAGCAGTTGCTGGCTGTGAAGTGTTAGGCGACAGGGTTTGTCTCACTACCCTAGTGTTCCCTGCATTGTCTCTGCAGAGTGCCCACCTCTCACTAAACTCAGAATTTGTGTATCCCGACGGTTGTGTCTGTTGCAAAACAACGTGGTATCGGATTGAAAGGGCACTGCTGGGAGGCTCCTGGCAGTGAATGTCTTTACACACTCCCCTAAATTACCAGAAGAAATATAGCAATTTCTCAAGGGTCCTCGTTCCAGGACCCTTGAGCTGCATTCTTACTCCTATTACATAGTATAGCCTCCCCAAGGCCCCCCCCTCCCCCCGCCAGGTATAGTGTCATTAAAATTAAATAGTGAGCACCAAAAGGCAGGAAAGGTAGAAGTGAAGGTTCTCCTAGGCCTGGTCTACACTAACACCCCAATTCAATCTAAGGTACGCAACTTCAGCTACGTGAATAACGTAGCTGAAGTCGACATACCTTAGTTCGAATTTACGGCGGTTCAGACGCGGTCCACACGCGGCAGGCAGGCTCCCCCGTCGACTCCGCGGTACTCCTCTCGCTGAGGTGGAGTACCGCAGTCGACGGCGAGCACTTCCTGGTTCGACTTATCGCGTCCAGACCAGACGCGATAAATCGAACCCAGAAGTTCGATTGCCAGCCGTCGAACTACCGCGGTAGTGTAGACCTGGCCCTAGTAGCACTGAGCTGCCTACATTGCATGTATTCTGTGGGCTCAATCCTCACCCGTTGTGAATCAATATAGAGTCATTGACATCAACCCAACTACATCTGGGGGAACTGAGGATTGACCATAACCAGCTAGCATATTTTTACAGGCCTACTCTTGTGTTGGTTAAAAAGTGTTAGCTGGCATGGCTTTAAGCCCAGCCTATTTGCTGAGGCTAGACCTGGCCAGGGAGAGGGACTGGCTGCTGGGGAGAGTGAAGTTCTCACATTTCCTGCTACCTTTGTTCGGTTCCTGCAAAGCTGGGTCAGCAGAGCTGAAAAAGCAACAGAGAGGTGGCAGCAGCACGACAGCATCATTGGACTCTTTTGGAAGCTTGGGGGTGAGATTCCTCCTGCCAGATTGCCTAGCTGCAGCCTCTGAGCCATTCTGCCGGCTTGGGTAGGGTCACTGGACAACATGATGTCACAACAAAGCTGTGAGCTTCATTAGGCTCTACTCAGATCTTAACAGGAGCTCATTCAGAAGTGATTTTCCAATTGCTTATAACTTTCTGGATGAAGCTCCCCCACCCACCGCCAAGCAGGGGCCCAGCCCCTCAATGAGGATGATTTCCAGACAAAGCAGAGGAAGGAGGATGAGTTCTGTGAATCACTGGTGATTAAACGATTCGTACAATTCTGCAAACATCGGGGATATTTTTAACTCTCCAATAACTGAAAGAGATGAAGGGATTTTGCTTAAACTTCCAAACAAATGTCACTTCTGGACTCAGGCTAAGCACTGAAAACTCATCCTCAAAGGGAAACTCCCTGAGAAGTCCTGAGTAGGTGAAAACAGGATGCGACCGTGAAAATCCCATGGTAACGTCAATGATAGTTGTTGCTATCAAGGAATTGCTCTAATGGGTGTACTTTGCATCAGTAATATGCAGATTCTGTCAAAGACTGAGATTTGTAAAGCACCTTTAGAAAGTATTCCATTCTAATTGATTTCATCTATTTATTTCTGCCCATATTATGCACCCCTGGCGGTTATATTCTTCAGAGAATGAGGAAAAGAAGAGTCCAGTGATAGATAAGAATGATACATAGAGAGAGAGAGCAACCATGTAAGTGTATGGGAGAAGGTCTCCTTAATCCCTTGCCTGGCCTGCCCTGCAGCCAGACTTCTCTCCTTCCCCTGCTGTGGAGTGGCTGGCTGAATGAGGCTCATTACCAAAGAGAAGCCATGCTGTGAAGTGCAGTTGTTTGGAACAATTATCTGGTGGTTTTGGGGACTGTGGTATGATGCTGGTTTCTTAGAAATAAGAGATAGAAAGGGCCTGCTTTGTCCTTCAGGCTGGCCCCAGCGAGGGCAAGGTTATTCTTTGCACAGTAGTTTATGGTGCTTTATCCAGACTGGGTGTAGCTGTCCCATGTGATGGGGCTCCTACCTCCGCCTGCAGGCTAATAGTTTCCCATATTCAGCCTGCATTTTCCTTTGCTCAGTCTTCTCCTATTCCTCCTCATTGTGTTCCCTGGGGCTCCCGTAAACAATCCAAAGACTAGCAAATTGACTAAATAGGTCATGCGGGTGGTGCTAGTCCCTAAAATTAACCCCGGTGGATAATTGTTCTGTTTGACAGCACTCACAGAAAGGATTGCAGCTGTGGGGTGTGACTTCCTGCACTCCGCCATTTGAAGGGTGCAGGGGGAGCAGATTGATTGTGTTTTTCCTTTTTAACATTTGATTTATCATTTCAGAAAAAAATCATGAGTAACAGAGAAGAGAAAAGACTAACATGATTGTGCGTTTTTGCAACACTAACACTGTTTATCAAGATCTTTCCAGAGTAATTTTTCTTCATTTCTTTTCTTGGGGAAATATCCAGAACTGAATTTCCATTTGTTACTTACCAGTTGAGTCCACTGCCTCTATGTAATTTAGAGGGGTGTGTGTGTACATGTGCGCCTGTGTGTGTGTGTCATTCACCAGAGATGGCAATCAGAAGGACTTGTGACCACAAAGACAGTTAGTCATGTCCTTCTAACTGATGGAGATTTGATATTTGAATTGATCTATTCAAATATAGTACAATATAGTACAATAATACTGTTGTTATAACCTATTGTCTATCAGCCCTACATGGTGAGAAGACTTCCAACAGTATAGGGTCTTTATTTTATAATTTAACGGACAAGGGCAGAACAAGATCTAATGGTTGGAAGCTGAGGTTAGACAAATTCAGGTTGGGAATAAGATGCCAATTTTTTACATTGAGAGCAGTGAACAATTAGGACAAGTTACCCAGGGATGTGGTGGATTGTCCATCATTTGGAGTCCTTACATGAAGATTGAATGTTTTTCTAAAAAATATGCTGTAGTTCAACCAAATGTGTTGGGCTTGACAGGGAGATGTTCCTTGGCTTGTGTTATGCAGGAGGTCTACATTAATATAATGGTCCCTTGTGGCCTTAAAATCTATTAAATCCATGAACAGCAACAAGCCCCTGGTTATCTGGGATGCTGGAAAGCAATGTTGTAGTCATGGTGCTTGCTGTTAACTCATTGGATTTGGGAGCAGACTTGCATTTTGCATCAGTACCAAACCAGATTTCTCTAAAAGGTTCATTTAGCTCTTTCTCGGGAATACTGATTCCACTTTTGTCACACCCTCTCCTAAACAATGGCCTCTTTCCATGTAACACACCCCACCCCACCCCATAAGATGTTCAAGAGATCTGACTCCCTAGAAGTTGTGTTTCAGCTCATCTTATAATTTGTTCTTCTTGGAAATGAATGAAGTGTCTGGAATAACTAGAGGTGAATTTAACTCTAAAGAAAAAGAGACCATGGACAACTGCCTTTCCGGTTAACTGTTAATGGCACAGAGCAGTTCAGCGGTGGGGTGATGCAGGGATGCTAAGTCTGTTATTTCGACACAGGAAACAGGCTCAAGACTGCCAGTCATATGAGCCTCCATTTCTGTTTTTATGCAGCAGCGGAGGCTTTTTTTGTAACATGCTCCTGGTAGCAAAGTATTCCCATGCCCAAGTGACACTAGACAACAGCATTATACTAACACAGTCTTCTAGTCGCATTTCCTCTGCTTGTCTCCAGAGACAGCCTCTGTGCTCTTTGCTAATACCCCTCCCTAGGCAGAACATCATGCTGTCTATATCACTGACTCATGCTCTTCCCAGGGAGAGCAGGATGATTTAGTTGGGGATTGGTCCTGCTTTGAGCAGGGGGTTGGACTAGATGACCTCCTGAGGTCCCTTCCAACCCTGATTGTCTATGATTCTGTTAGCTAGACACTTCTAGCCCCCGATTCATGAAACCACTTGTGCCTGTGCTTAACTCCCAGTGACTCCTATGGAACCTAAACTCAGACTTGGGGCTGTCCTGAATAGCTAAGCTTTCCTGACCAGAGCTTCTAGTGATGCAGTTTCAGAGCAGCGTGCTGGTGATTAACCCACCTCTGCCCCTGCCTGCAGCTGCTCTTTGGGTGACTATGCTGTAGTGAGTACAATTGGAAGCTGCAAAGATGATTCTCAGACCTGACAAGTCAGTGTCGATGTTCAGTACCCATTCAGGAGCCATAGAAAGGGCAGAGGAGGGCAAAGGCTGTTTTATTGTGATAGAGTCCACAATGCATTAGCAGCCCAGGATGGCTAAGGTCATGGCTGAGCTGGAAAGCTTCATGATTTTGTAAGCAAGTAATTTTTAAGTGAGGTGAAACTTGGGGTACACAAGACAAACCAGACTCCTGAAAGGGGTACAGTAGTCTGGAAAGGTTGAGAACCACTGCCCTAGCGTATGTCTACACTGCAGCATAACCCCGGGCTTGGACTCAGAGTTGAGCCCAAGCCCCCCTTCCATCTACACACAAATGTCTTGGACTCAGGCTCAGACCCAGGATCCTAGGACCCCGAGAGGGTGGAGGGTTCAAGCTTGAGTCAAGCTGGGACCTAGGGTTCAAGCCCGATCATTCTGCAGTGTAGATGCAGCCACCCCAGACTCGGGCTCTGGGAGTCTGCCAAGAGTATTCCATAATCCCATAGGCCAACTTCCTTTGTTCTCTCTCTCCCAAGAATTGCCTCCAGGGAAATGGAAGCAACTCCCCCTTGTTGTATTACAGCAGCTCAGGAAATCAGAGTTTAACCCTTCCATTTTATTCTGATCGCCAAGCTCCAAATACACCTTCAGAGAGCCTTCTGCGTTTGAAATGGACACTGACCAGAAGTGCACTGCTTCATGCTTGTGGGAGCATGGCTAGATTTGGGAAATC
Organism: Terrapene triunguis; assembly: GCF_002925995.2. Classification (NCBI taxonomy): domain Eukaryota; kingdom Metazoa; phylum Chordata; order Testudines; family Emydidae; genus Terrapene; species Terrapene triunguis. Next base: position 368,499 of record NW_020664805.1, on the reverse strand, counting down.
TCTGCTGTGGGGCCAGCAAAGCAGTGGATTTAGGAGATGTATCAGGAATGACCATGCATAGCAGCAAATAGCGAAGAAGCTGGCAAATTTACTGGCCGGTGACCAGGGCAGGGAACGGACTACGCAGCTCAGGACTGAGTACAGGGAAACCAGGGACCAGAGCGGCACCTTGGGCAACTCACCGACATCATTTTATGAGGCATTTAACCGGGTGCTGGGCACGGAGCCAGCCTGGGGGCTGATGGCAGCCAGCGGCAGGCAGCAAGTGAGGCCACCAAAGCTGACACTGGTCCCAGAAGAGGTTTTGGAGCAAAAGCAGCTGCAATACAACCTGGGCTGTACTCAGAGGAGCTTTTTGATGCCACAGGAGGAACCACCGTGGCACCTGCAGCTGAAACAGAAGAGGTAGAAGCCGTCCTGGAGCCTGGTAAGTTTCTGGCTCCATGTTAATGTCTATTAATATAGGAATGGGATGGATTTCTATTCTATGAACTAATGCAAAAGTTATTACTAGCCCTGGCTATCAGCGTGTATCTGCTAATGGCAGATTGTATGTCAGCACCTTGGTGTCTCACCAGCAACCCTCGTCCTGCCCCGCCATGTGGAATTCAAAATGGTAACCACAAAGTGCAGACAGTAAAAAATACCTTGAGAAGTGAATTTCTACTGGAACGGTGCACAGTTTTGCTAGTGCTGTCCGGTTTGTTGAAAATAATAACCTTACATTGCTATCCCTGTAAGCACTCCGCCCTGTAACCACTCAGGGGTGTAATGAGCCACCTGAAAACCGCGAAGGGGAGGAGTGTGGAAACGTATTCCATTTACAAATCTAGTCCATTTCAGTTTGAGGGAGTCCATGCAGTCCATGGGTGCTGAAATCATTTGTCCCAAATACAACGGGGGTTTGAAATTTTCTCCAGGGAGGGGGATGGCCATGGAGTTCTGTGTGTTTGCATGGAGCCATAACAGGCTAAGCTGCGTGGAAGCTAATGCAGCATCCTGTTGATTCCCTCATGAAGCAGGTAGTCATAGAGAAGGTTGTATTTTCCCAGCTCACCTCAGTAGCTGACCAGCCCACTGCACTCGTAGATGTGCTGTTCAGTCACTAGGCATTTAAATACTTCAGTGGCATACACTGCAGGATTCCCATTGGCAGCTTGGAGTAACACCTCTCTTTGCCAATCAGGCACCACAAGAACTGTTCCATCCTCCAAAATGCGGAATGCCAGAAACGATAGAAAAACCTTGTGCAGCGTATGGCCACCGACCTCCCCCGCTAACTCAAGTTGTTCTGCAATTTTAAGGGGGGGAAAAAGCAGCTGTAATTTTTAACTTACCATTGTCTGTGGACATCTTCGCTGCAATTAACCAGGCTGTGTTCAGGGGGCGTCTGTGGTCTGTAGCATCCCTCTCACAATATATTGAAGTTCGGTTTGGAAAAGTAACATTTTATGTCCTTGAAATTCCACAAGGATTCTTCCTGTGCTCCTGCATGTGAGAAGAAAACCCTCGGTGTCTGGTCCTCTGCCAGGCCCCTCGCCCCCTACTGGCTCCAGCACCTCCACAGCTCACCCACAGTGCAGCAGAAGCCTGGACCAACGTACCTCCACAGACCGTTCCAAGAGGGAGTGTTTCCGTGATCAACTGATGGCTGAAGTTCTGGACAGGGCCCACAAGCAGGTCCAGAACCAAGGGCAGAGGGACTTGCGGCTAGAGGAAAGGCGTGGCGAGAGGCAAGGGGAAAGGCTCAGGCTGCCTTTGAGGACAGGTTTGCAGCTTAGGAGCAGGCCCTTTCTTTGTAGTTCCTGGACGAGAAACGGCGGCTAAGGGAGGAGGACGGAGCTCAGCAGAAAGAACGGCTGCTATCGCCAACAGGCTCCTGCTTCATCCCCCACACCAAGGCCTGAGTCCCCTCGGCGGTTCCCCATGCAGCAGTCTAGAAACAACTTGGACAACGCCATGGCTGGGTGGCCCATGCAATTGGGCCCAATGAGCGGCAGGCCAGGGCAACTGTGGCACATGCAGTCCTCCCTATTGCCCGTGGATGCCTCTCCCACTCCTTCCCCACGCCAAGTGTGCAGCACATGTGGAAGGAAGGGAAGGGGGTATGGAGAGCCAGGGGATATGCAATGGTAGGGGGATTCTGTCTTGAACATGGTTTCACCGTTTGCATTTGTTCATGCAGTCAGCAGTGCAGCCGGGGTGCAGAGGGTGACTTCCTGTCTGTCCTGGCACCGCGGACTGCTCTGCGCCTGAAGCGTCCAGCAGCAGGTCCGGCTCCTAGGCGGAGGCGTGCAAGTGGCTCCGCGCAACTCCCAGCCAATGGGAGTGCAGAGCCGGTGCTTGGGGCACGGAACCCTGTGGCCCCCCTGCCTAGGAGCCAGACCTACTGGCCGCTTCCGGGACGCAGCGCAGTGTCGGAACAGGTCAGCACTAGCCTGCCTTAGTTGGGCAGCACCGCCAACGGGACTTTTAACATCCCAGTCGGTGGTGCTGACCAGAGCAACCCAGTGCCTGACATGCTGCAACCCAGTACTGGGTCATGACCCGAACTTTGAAAAACGCTGCCTTACATCAACCCACACTGTGTATCAACCCCCCACCCCTACCCCCATTTGATATTCAGTGAGGTCATTCATAAGTACATTGCATGGCAGTCAAACCCCCGCCCCCAGCTCTGAAACCCTCCACAAGCAATGAATCTTCCACCCCACACACACACAAGAACAATCATACAGGTACCATTCCCCCTCTTCCGTTGGGCCAGGCAAGCCCACGATGTGGGAGCACAAAGCATCCCTGCGTTCTGGTGCCCAGTACATCCAGCACCAGCTGTGGGAGCTGCACTTGGTGGCTGAGCATCCCGATTCAGCCCCTCGCTGTCCTAGGCCCATTCTGGGGAACTGGCTCCCCTCTGGCTTCACAAGGGTTGTGAAGGGCACAGAAGCCTCTGTAATGCACACAGCATTGATGACACGGGTCTGTAGACATCTCCAATGGGATTTCAGTCTGCCAAATGCACATTCAGCAACCATTCCACACCTGCTGACAGTGTAATTAAACCGTCTTTTGCCAGGGCCTCTGAGATCAGAGTATGGATTCATAAGCCAAGGCAAAAGTGGGTACACGGGGTCCCCCAGAATACCGATGGGGACAGTAACTCCGTTCATGACAATGTCATTTGGTGGGAATAGTGTCCCAGCCTGTCCATGAATGTAGACTCCCGATCGGCGAAAAACCCTGGCATCATGACCTGTCCCAGTGCAACCTGTGGTGACACTCATAACTTGCCCTCTGTGGTCCAGCAAGGCCTGTATAACAATGGAGTAGAACCCTTTGCGGTTTATGTGCTCGTGTGCTCCTTGAAGAGGGCAAACTATGAACACACGAGTCCCATTAACAGCCCCAGCACAGTTTGGAAACCCCATTTTCTCAAAGGCAGCAACTACTTCAGGAATATCTTTAATGCCCGCCACCTTGGGGTAAACCACACATCTGATTGCCTCAGATATCTTTACCCACAGTCGACTTTCCAACCCCAAACTGGTTTGCAATGGACCTGTAGTAGTCTGGGGTAACCAGCTTCCAGATGGTTATAGCAACCTGCTTCTGGACCACCTTGGCCGCCCTCATGTATGTGTCTTCACACTGGAGAGCCGGGGCAAGCTGCTCACAGAACACTAGAAAAGTAGCTTCCTTCATGCAGAAGTTCTGGACCCACTACTGGTCATCCCAAGTCTGCAAGACAATGTGGTCCCACCAGTCTGTCCTTGTGGCCCTGCTCCAGAAGTGCCAGTCTATAAAAGGGATATCAGTGGATGTACTGAGTGTTATAAGCAGCATCAGCCACTTTGAAACTTCCATGTCTGTGTCCTTCTCCTCCATCATTTACTCTGTCAGGTGCCTTCAGTGGGTCAGAAAACACCACTGAAATATCCACCAGTGTCTCACCGAAGCTGTGCATGTTTCCTGAAACAGGAGTGAAAGTGCAAGTGAGAAAAGTTCTTCAAACAGCACCCCCTCCATGGTGCTGGGACTGCACAGACAGTTGGGCAGAATGTATTGGCGGGCAGTTCAAATTTCCTGTCATGTGCAGGGTAGACTGTCAAGTTTTCCCTTCAGGGTACCATCAACAAAGGTCTAGAGCGGCCACATTTTGGGCGGGTGCTAGGAAGTCTGGAATGCCGTTGGATGGACTCAGAGCTGCATGTTGCAGTGTGGATGCCAGAGCCCCGAGTTCACGTCCAGGTTAAAGACCTAGGGTTGGCAATCAGTGTAGCCACTTGAGCTCTGGGCTCTGAAAGCCAGGTCTGCTAACTCAGGTCCCATTGCCGCTGGGCTTGTGTTGCTGTGTAGACATACTCAGACCGCGCTTCACAGAAGCCAGCATGCTAGGCAGGGAACTGCCTACGCTAGCCAGTGGGAGATGCTGTGAGAGGGGTGTGCGCGGTGCCTCTCCCTCTCCTGGAGACAGGCACCTGTCTCTGCTAGTGATTCTCAGCTGGGACCCCACTTTGGAGTTAAGCACCTAAGGTGATTTTTGCAGGAAGCTTGGTGGGGGCAGGGAAAGGACGACCTCTCATAATGTTTAGCCCAGTGGTTCAGCTACTCCCCCTGGGATTTGGGAGAGCCCCTGAGAAGGAGAAGGGATTTAAACTGGGCTCTGTTACCACTGAGGGAAGTGATCTAACTCTAAACTATGGGATATTCTGATGTGGGGGCCCCACAGCCACTTCTGTTGAAGCTGTTCCACTGTGAATTAAATCATTAGACTCCTCTGGGCGAGAGAGAGCAGGCACAGCATGAGACTGACTCTGTAGCCTTGTGGTCAGTGCACTCCCTCGGGATGTGGGAGACCAGGGTCCAGGTCCACTGCTCCAGTTGCTCTTTAATGATAGAGCCAGAGTGAAACCGTTTCAACAGGAGAGAGGGAGGGAGGCCACCCCTCCCCCCATCAGAGTATCCCGTAGCCCAGTGGTTAGAGCACTCGTGTGAGAGGTGGCAGATTCTGATTCAAATCCCTCCTCATCAGGTGGAGGGTGGGGACTTGAACTGGAGGTCTTCCGCATCCCAGATGAGTAGCTGAACCACTAGGCTAATATCTGTGGGGGCCTCCCGTTGCCCCATCCCACTGTTTGTGTGATCTCCCCTGAGGGGCTGATCTGCTAGGCAGCCTCTAAGCACACACTGAGTTCCGCATGTAATTTAGGCAGCCGAATACAAGTGGCAGGCAGCAGCGTGTATGCTGAGAGGCAGAAACCTAGGCACTGAGGGAACGTTTTACTTCAGAAACAGAGGCGCCAAGTGAGTTTAGGCACATACAGGGTCAATGGGAGTTTTGCAAATCACACTGGACCCTAAATCTGGGACTTTGTACTTTTGTGACCCTAGGCCAGAGTGACTTAGGAGCCCACATCCCATTGTCAAAAGCCCCGTACGGGTTTTGGAGTCCATGACTCACCGTGAGACCGGCTGCCAAGACATGGAAGCGCTTTTGAGATGTTACCTCCATAATTTCTCTTTGCATGAAGGACTGGAGTTTCCTGCTTGAAGGGGGGGGGGGGGAAATCTCGGCCTGTGAAGGGCCTTACTCGTTCTTAGGGGAGAGGCTCCAGGAACCAGGATTGCCCCCAATGTTTGCTGTGATTCTGTACATTGCAGTAATGCCCAGAAGGCCGAGCCCCATTGTGCAGTGTGCTACACACCCGATGTGCTTGGCTGAAGTTGGGCACCTCTTTGTGATTGTTGTTGATTGTCCCTTCCTTACTGCTGGAAACTCAGTTGCTTTATGGTCACTTGCTCCAAGGATCCCCTCTATGTCCAGGTCCATGATTAACTCCTCCCTGCCCATCACGTCGTACGCTGCTTCCCATAGTTACTATTGGCCATGGTTGAGCTGTGATTGGTGCTGAGGGACCCTGAAAAGGCTCAGAGCTCAGGTTTGGCCCAGCGGCTGCTGTTATGGGAGAGTTCTAGCTGTCGCACATGCTTGGCCAAGCAGTTTGCCCCTGCACAGGCCCCACATACATCCCTCCCCATCTGGCCCTGGGCTCCCCAGTCTGAGGAGAGGCCTAGTGGCACACCCTGTGGCCCAAATATTTAGTGGGTAGCCCACAGGCTGACCCCCTCAAGCAGCCTACTCTGGTATCTTTAGGGCACAGCCTTGAAGGCTTGCTTCCCACCACCGCCACCCACAACCCTCTGTTCTTGTCACCCAAAGGCAGATGGCTGCATTGTCTCCAACTCTCAGTGTGTAGCCCAGAATTTACCAAGGGCTGTGCAAAACCTGATCCCATGCATGGTCTTGGTCGGTGCTGGGGGGCATTTTAAAGCCACTTGAAATGGCCTGGCTGAATTTACTGGGGAGGTGGCCTTTGCCGGAAGAGATGACCAGCTCTATACATGGGCTGTCAGGGTTTTCTCTCATTGTACGGCCTTTCTGTGGCAATGGTGTCACTGCTGGGCTCTAAACTCTTCTCTCTCTTTTGTTCACTCTTTTCCTGCTTAGCTGAATTCAGATGGGCCTGGTGAACAGAGGGACCCCTTGCCTAACATTCCTGAAGTGCCACCTTCCTGCACTCTCATTTGTGACCCGAGTCCAGACCAAGCATCACTGGAGACTCTTGAATCAAGTGACTTGTCCACTCAGAGTAAAAAGAAAAGAAGCTTCTTCTGCAAGGGGAAAAAGCTCTTAAAGAAACTAGGGCCCAGTAAGAAGAACTAGAAAAGGATGTTGCTGATCTCCGTAAGCCTGTCTGGAGGCCCAGGCAGGGAGATTTCTGACAAGCCCTCTGCAGCAAACAGACCACCGCAGAGTATTGGAATAAGGAAAAGTGAACTTTGATTATTAAAGACTTGGAATGGCTCCAGCCCTAGGCCTCCTTCACCTCATCTTCACATAGAGCCCTGCCGCTGTGGGACTGCACACTCAGTGTAGCGAGTGTCTGGGCAGAGGTAGTGCTCCTGCAGCTGGGGCAGTGCTGAAAGGGGCCTGGGAGCTCGGGTGCAGGTACCTGGGAAAGGGGCCTGGGAGCTCAAGTGAAGGTACCTGGGAAAGGGGCCTGGGAGCTCGGGTGCAGGTACCTGGGAAAGGGGCCTGGGCGCTCGGGTGCAGGTACCTGGGAAAGGGGCCTAGGAGCTCGGGTGCAGGTACCTGGGAAAGGGGCCTAGGTGCTCGGGTGCAGGTACCTGGGAAAGGGGCCTGGGAGCTCGGGTGCAGGTACCTGGGAAAGGGGCCTAGGCGCTCGGGTGCAGGTACCTGGGAAAGGGGCCTGGGAGCTCGGGTGCAGGTACCTGGGAAAGGGGCCTGGGCGCTCGGGTGCAGGTACTTCGCAGTAGTGTGCCCAGATCCAACCAGCTCTCAACAGCACCAACTCCTTGTAAATATTTTAATGTCAAAGAAGATATTCTGGCTGTAATTTTGCTAACCGGCCCGACTCCTTTGTTGTAAGACTGAGACCCCGTTGACTAGTGTGCCCTGGCATTTCTCTCTTCCGTTCAGATGAGGCTGTTGGCGACTCCTCCACTCCCTGAAATGAGGGTTTGCACTTGATTCTCTCCCTGTCGACCCCTTTTGCTGCCTCTGGGCTGATGAGTTAGACATTTGTACTGTAAACCTGTAAATATGCAGCTGTGCCTAGGAGCCTCCTGCCTGTCTCAGTCGTGCTGCACTGCGACAGTTCACCAAGAAGGAAGGAGTAGATTGGGGGGAGGGCAGAAGCTTCCGGAAAATGGGGGGGGACAGAGTGATAGGAGGGGGAGTGAGGGGTGGTACTGAGACTTGGCAGGGAAGGGGAGGGTCAGCCATGTACAGGCTGGGATGGCTTCCAGGCCCATTCCAGCCCCTCTGGGTCCCACTCTCACCTCAGCCTCCTTTGCCCCCCACCCCTCGGCATGCACAAGTTTACACGGGGTGGCACCACCACAGTGTTTCCATTGTGAGGGCACTAGTCCCCCCCCACCCCCCGGTTCCAACAGCCCTGGAGTCAATGCCCTAAAGCATTTTGCAGTAGGGGATACATTCAATAGCTTTGCATCTCCGCAGGGCTGCCGGCAGAGTTAGCAGGAGTCTGCTGGAGTAACGTTCCTGGCGTTTGCAGTTGGTGCATGGCAATTGCAGTCCGCCGGGGATCCCGCCTTATTTGACTTGTCTGCTTATTTAACTATTGACTGGATTGTTTCGATGTTTGTGTGATCCTGACCGTGTGTGTGTCTGGAGAGCGGAACTGGGAGCAAAACCCCGCCAGCGAGTTTGCAGCTATTTTCATAAGAGACACCATGTTCCTTGCATTGAGAATGCATCCCTTTCTACGGCCAAGGAGAGTTTTGTAATACATGGTTCTATCCTTTTATGGCAGCGTTCGTTCCTTTGCATGTTTCAGGTGGGTATTTGTTTTGAGCAAGGCAGTTATGTTTGGTCTTTGAATGACACTCAGCCATGGGTGTTGGTGATACAGTATGTTTGTATTTAAAATCAAAATTTATTATAATAAAATCTATTTTCACAAAAATACACTTTTTCTACAAAAAAGCGTAAATTCACTACTGCTTATTTTTCCCACCCAATCCCCCGCCTTCCCCTTCCAAAACAAGAGACAATGGGGTGCTCAGAGAAAGGTTGTCCAGAGATGCACTTGCTACCCCTGAAATCAGACCAACTAGCCCTGCCCTGAGGAGAGGACATGCTGAGGTGGACATGATGCTGCAAGAGGCTAAAACAACAGTAGGTGGGGCGGGGGAATGACCATTGGAAGCACTGCTGTATGCAGCACTCAGCGTGGACAGGGGCATGGCATGAAGGGGGGGCGGAGTTTGTTCTTTCGTTTTCTTTGCTAATGGCTGTCTGAGCTGTCGGAGTTCATGTCGGTGTCACAGCAGAAGTGAGTCTCCGGGAGGGACTTGAATGAGGAGGGGGTGGTGGACTCTTGTGGTTCAGCTGTGGGACGGGCGTTCCACCCAAAGGGTCAGTGTGGAGAAAGCATGAAGATGTTTGTGTGAACACAGGTGACTGGGGGACCTGAGGTTGGCATCATGGATTGGAGGGTGGGGTGTGAAGACAAGAAACAAGAGCCCAGTGTGGGGCAGTTACATGGCACTTTTGCAGGGCGGTGGGGGGGGAGGGGTTGGGTGCAAAGCTTAAACTCAATGCTGGGGAGGAAGGGAGGCAAATTCCGAAAAGGGGGAGACAGGGTCAGGACGAGGCAAGGACAGAGGTGTCAGCATCAGCACTTGGGGTGGAACTGGAGCGGGGCAGTCTGGTTGTTAGGGAACTTCCTGTGATCAGGATGAAGAACGAGGGACCTGAGCAAGATTTGTAGTGCAATGGACAGAAAGGAACGGCGGTTCTTTCTCTTAAAAGGTCTGTGGAAGAAGCATGAGGACCTGGACCCTTTTTGGCTATGAGGGATACAGGAATCTGAAAACACACCTTGGACACCTTCACTCAGAGCCAGCGCCACTGGGGTGCATTTCTACTGGCTCACTCACTCAGGAATGAACTTGATGCCTTGAGCCTGCACTGGATTCAGCGACTTGTAAATGGGTGCAGGAGGTGTCCAGTGTTCTCTCTCAATTTTTCATCCATGTGCGGAATGAATTTTGCTATGTGGACCAGATCGAGGTGATGTGCGGATCTGCGCCACCAGTAGAAACAAAAAACCTAGATATAATATATATATATTTTAAAGTTACCATAGGGATAATTACTCCAGCAGGACAGGGTAGGCATTTTAGAACTCACTACTCAAAGTATTAAATTTAAGCGTACAAGAGAAATAAAAATTGTGAAATGCATTGACCAGTCAAAAAACTAAAACAACACACTTTTGAAAGAAATATCAAGTAACAACAACAACAATATAAGTATGTGTTGGGAGGTGAGTGTGAAAGTCAATGTGTAAGTGTGTGTGTGTGAGAGAGAGAGACAGTGTGTGTGTGTGTGTGTGTGTGTGTGTGTATGTATGTGTGTGACAGAGACACACATTGTGTGGGTATGTCACGGAGTTACTCGGGCGATGCTCTGGAACTACTCCGTATGAGGCCAGTCAGGACTCTGGGGGAGCCGCCTCCTCTCTCTGAGCGCACTGTCACCAGGGTAAGAAGCTTACACAGCTTCGACCTTCCTGGGTCTGACCTCGGAGCATTCAGCATCCCCTTCCAACTGCAAAGGAGAGAACCCCATGGATTCCTGGGGCACTTCCCTGTACGCGAACAGCAGGAGGGGTAAATACTTGTCCCCGTCCTGCAGATGCTGGTCCATGAAAGTCTTCAGCATCATCTTCAGGGTCTCATTAAACCTCTCCACCAGCCCGTTGGACTGAGGGTGATATGCCGAGGCCCAGGTGTGCCGGACCTCACACTTGTCCCACAAGCGCTGGAGCAGGGTTGACAAGAAATTGGACCCCTGGTCTGTAAGGACCTCCCAGGGACCTTCTGAAAAGGCTCCTCTATGACAGGCAGGTGTCTCAAGGCTGCTTTACCCTTGTCCCGGGCCTTCCCCACCCTCTGGCAGAGGTCACAGGACCTGCAGTACTGCTGGACGGCATCGCAGACTCCGGGCCAGTAAACGTTCTGTAGCAACCTCTGCCTGGTGCGCTGGATCCCCTGGTGTCCTGAGAGAGGGACATCGTGGGCCAGGTACAGTAGCCTGTGGCGGTACTTCTGGGGGACCACCAGCTGCCTCCAGATCCCCCACAGTTCCACTTCCCCTGGGGGAGCCCATTCCCGGTACAGGAATCCCTTCTCCCACAGGACTCTGTCCCTGCAGCCTTCCCCAGGGTCTGTGCCGCACTGAGGCCAGCCAGGTCCCTCAGCTTCTCTAAGGAGGGATCCTCCTGCAGCTGGGTCTGGAATTCAGCAGCTGGAGAGGGGAGTCAGCGCGTAAAGCAAAAATCGCATATAGTCAAACACTCATTGAGTGTAATGGCGGGCGGAATCGCCCGCACTACAGGTACAGTATTAAAATTGTTATTTTTCTCTTTTTTGTTTGTTTTTTGTTTTGTTTTTGCCAACCGCGCAAAGCTGAAATCGCGCATGTTAAATGCGCGTAAGATGCGACAGACCTGTATTTCTCTCTTGCTGCCTACGGTCACAGCCCTCCAGACAGGAGCGCTGGATTCACACTCTCCTGGTGAAGAGCCCCCCTCTGGGCCTTGGCCACCCTCTGCCCAGGTGTCTCTCTCACGAGCAGCCCCCTTTTAGCTGCTTCCCCCTTTCCTGAGGCCTCTTGCACCGCTGGACAAGGCCGCCCTGGTTGGCAGCTGTCCCGCCCTGGCAGTGTCTGCCCACACTTAGGTGGGGTCTCCGATCCCCCTGGGCTCAGTGTTGCTCCTGCTGTCCCAGTGAGGGCAGGCAGGGAGCTCGCTGCTTTGCTCACAGCATCAGAGCCAGTGTGAGCCGCCTCCCCGGTGTGCAGGGGGGCAGGGAGCATCTCTCTGTCCCCCTCAGCCCCAGGGCTCTGGTTACAGGTAGGCAGGTATCCGGAGCCTAGCAGCTCCTCCCCCCTGCCAGCCAGGTCATTCGCATTTTCACTGACTGCTTCAGTCTCAGCCAATTGGTTCCCTGGATTCAAATGAAAATCCTCGGCCTTTACAGGAGCTGGGCCTGGATCCTGTCCCAAAGAGACACAGTCACCCCCCAACAGGACCTCACAGCCGATATCCTGGAGAACCCCAACGACGAGCCAGCCCGACCCTTCCTGCGTCTGCACAGGGATCCGGGCCATAGGCAGGGCGAGGGGCTTCATCCCGGGGACCTTCACCCAGGTCACACAGCCCCTCAGCCTCTGTGGCTGCACCACCCGGGGCCTGACAACAGTTCTCTCTGTCCCAGGATCTCGCCACCCCATGAATGTCTCCCCATTGACCACCTTCTGCTCCCACTGGGGGTCCGAGGGGCCTGAGCCCAGGAGAGTCCATGCAGACATATGTGCTGGGAGGGACCAGGAGTGAGAGCCAGTCTTCCACCCCGCCCATCTGGCTAAACAGCTCTATGGCCTTGGGGTCCAGGAAGGGGACTAGACGCCGGAACCTTTCTGCAGGGCCAGCCTGGTTCCAATTGCCAGCCTTCCCAAAGGCCCTGAGACAGGCATCTATATCTCTCCCCTCCTGAACCTGGGGCAGCAATTTAGTGTCGAGGTTCCCTGCGGAATTGGCACCCCGGGGTCCATCCCCACTCACCCCTGGACGGGTCCTTCAGCCTCTCAGCTCAGCCATCACCAGTTCATGCTGCCGCTGTCTCTCCTGCTGTTCTGCCTCATGTCTTCCCTGTCTCTTATGGTCCTCTGACTCCTTCATTCTCAGCTCCAATTCCATCCATCTCAGATCCACTGACGGGGAACCTGGTGGAGTCCTCCGGCTGGTCAGGGACACAGATCTCATGAACGCCCGGCTGCTCCCAGCCTCTCTCGCGGCCCCACCTGGGTCAGGAACCGGCTCCTTAGAGCAATCATTCTCCTCCAACTGAGCAATTAGCACTCCACCCCAGGGATATTTTCCATACTGACAGCTAGATTTACATACACCTGTGAGATTCTCACATCAGCAAGTGCTGCTCACTGTCATGTCCCTGGTAAAACGTGTTAATCTGTGTATTACTGTTTAATAAAAACTGAGTCTTACAAAAACAGTGGATGCAACAGAAATTCAAACACAATGGCAATCACACATTTGCAGACTACAATTAACGCTCAGGCGGGAATCATTGCAGGGGTCATTCAAGGTGGCAAGGAAACAATGCCTGGCTCAATTCATTACAGAAAGACCCATTACTGGAGCTCATTGTCAAAGTGCTGTTTCAAAGCCTCCCTGATTCAAATAGCCCCCTGCTGAGCCCCTCTAATAGCCCTGGTGTCTGGCTGCTCAAAAGCAGCTGCCAGGTGATCCACCTCAATGCTCCACCCTGGGAAAACTTTTCCCCTTTGGCTTCACAGATGTCATGCAGAGCATAGCAGACCGCTATGACTATGGGAATATTTTACTCATTTAGGTCTAACCTGCCAAAAGCAGTGCCAGCGTGCTTTTAATCTGCCCAATGCACATTCTACCGTCATTCTGTACCTGCTGAGCCTGTTGTTGAAGCGCTCCTTGGTGCTGTCAAGGTTTCCAGTGTATGGCTTCATGGCGGGGGGATGGGAGGGACGGTAAGGGGTAGGCTGGGTCTCCCAGGATCACTATGGACATTTCCAAATCCCCCGTTGGAAGCTTTTGGTCTGGAAAAAAAGTCCCTACATAACTTGCTCTACAGGCCAGTGTCCTGAAGATGTGTGCATCTTCCATGACCACCCTGCGCTGACATCAGTGAAACGACCCCAGTGAGCCATCAGCTACCATAGAGAAGGAACCCTTTCTGCTGATGTACTCTCTTGCAAGATGGTCGAGGGCCAAAATTGGAATATGTGTGCCAACTATCACCCCACTGCAGTCAGGGAATCGCATAGCCACAAAGCCAGCCACTATTTTCCACACATTGCCAGAGTCACAGTCCTTTCTAGCAGGAGGCAATTAATGGCCCTGCACACTTGCATCACTGCAACCCCCACAGTGGACTTCCCACCTCCAAACTGATTTGAACTGACTGGTAGCAGTCTGGAGTTGCCAGCTTCTACACAGCGATCGCCACTCGCTTTTCCACTGTAAGGGCAGTTCTCGTTTTGTGCTGCACGGCAGGGGCGAGGTCCGCACACAGTTCAAGGAAGGTGGCTTTGCCCATCTGAAAGTTCTGCAGCCATTGCTCACCATCCCAGACCTGCCTCAGAATCCAATCTCCCCACTCAGTGCTTATTTTCAGAACCCACTAGTGACAGTCCACTCTGTGCAGCTGCTCCATGAATGCCAACATCAATCGTGAATGGTTTCTTTCCATGGCACACAGCACGGTAGGCAGCATGGATCCCTGTTCAGATGTGCAGCTCATGAAATACTGTAGGATCAGCCATGATGTGTTCATAATGCTCAACACAAGACTAGAGAGCAGTGCAGGATCCATGCTTTCAGGCAGAGATGGCAGGTGCAAAGTTTACAGAGGCAGTTGAAAAATGGCACGGAACAGAGTCAGAAGCCCTTGGAATGATTGGACGGAGAACATTGTATCCTGTGTAGTGATCCCACCCCAGGATGCACAGTGATCCATTCCTGGATCTTATAGTGGGAGAAGGGGTAATTTGTACAGTGGGACAGCTACCCATGGTGCAATGCTGTCTCTGTCAGTGCTAGAGCACCAAGTATGGATGCACTCTGCCGACACACAGAGCATTGTGTGAACATGCACAAGTGATGACGATTGGAAAAAGGCAACTATAGTGCCCATCTTTAAAAATGGGAAGAAGGAGAATCCGGGGAACTACAGACCAGTCAGCCTCACCGCAGTCCCTGGAAAAATCATGGAGCAGGTCCTCAAAGAATCCATTTTGAAGCACTTGGAGGAAAGGAAGGTGATCAGGAACAGTCAGCATGGATTCACCAAGGGCAAGTCATGCCTGACCAACCTGATTGCCTTCTATGATGAAATAACTAGCTCTGTGGATATGGGGAAAGCAGTGGACGTGATATATCTTGACTTTAGCAAAGCTTTTGATACGGTCTCCCACAGTATTCTTGCTGGCAAGTTAAAAAAGTATGGGCTGGATGAATGGACTATAAGGTGGATAGAAAGCTGGCTAGATGATTCTAGATTGTCGGGCTCAACGGGTAGTGATCAACGGCTCCATGTTTAGTTGGCAGCCGGTATCAAGTGGAGTGCCCCAGGGGTCAGTCCTGGGGCCAGTTTTGTTCAACATCTTTATTAATGATCTGGATGATGGGATGGATTGCACCCTCAGCAAGTTTGCAGAGGACACTAAGCTGGGGGGAAAGGTAGATACGCTGGAAGGTAGGGATAGGGTCCAGAGTGACCTAGACAAATTGTAGGATTGGGCCAAAAGAAACCTGATGAGGTTCAACAAGGACAAGTGCAGAGTCCTGCACTTAGGACAGAAGAATCCCATGCACTGCTACAGACTAGGGACCGAACGGCTAGGAAGCAGTTCTGCAGAAAAGGACCTGGGGATTACAGTGGACGAGAAGCTGGATATGAGTCAACAGTGTGCCCTTGTTGCCAAGAAGGCTAATGGCATTCTGGGCTGTATAAGTAGGGGCATTGCCAGCAGATCGAGGGACGTGATCATTCCCCTCTATTCGACATTGGTGAGGCCACACCTGGAGTACTGTGTCCAGTATTGGGCCCCATACTACAAGAAGTTTGTGGAAAAATTGGAAAGAGTCCAGCAGAGGGCAACAAAAATGATTAGGGGATTAGAGCACATGATTTATGAGGAGAGGTGGAGGGAACTGGGATTGTTTAGTCTGCAGAACTTTTGCTATTTTGGTGTTACCCCCTTACACATACAAAGTTGGCAGATCCTGTTGTACAGGGGTAGGGAAATGCATTTCTTTTACCCTCCCAAATGTCAGAAGTAGCTACAGGGATTTTTCTCCAGCTTGCCAGAAATATTCACCTACAGCCAGAGACTGGGCCTCAAAAGTGTCAGCCCCTAAAGGGAAAAGTTTAGGGAAGTTCTGAACATTATAATGCAAACGTTCTGCCTCCTTTAAGTAAATGCTCATGAGTGGCACAGTTCATGTGGTGAACAGTTTACAAAAATAAAGCTGGTTTACTCCAGAATGGTGAGAAGAACCAATTCTCAAAACTCTTCAACCTGAGTACTGACGGGATCAGTGGAATGGCAATGGTCTCAGGAATGGCTGGATTTACACTCTGTGAAGCACAAGGGACCTTGTGAATGAGGCTGGATTTTTTTTCTAAAGCTAAACCTGTAGTATGAGTATCAGTGGCTGGGAAAGACACCGTTCCAGTTCTGGCAATCCTCCAGAAACTCTCCCTCCCCACAGTGCAATCATGTTTAATAGTTGCCGGCCTCCTTAGAGGAAGTTGGTTAGCAGTTATAACTGAATATACAGACGATGGTTTCTCAAGTGGGTTGTTTAAGGTCTTTTGAAAAAAACGGAACAGTGTCGCAATTGTTGTTAACCTTTCCCTAGCAAGGCCACTTACCGGGCCTGTCCATTCTGCTTTGTTACACTGGAGCTTCAGGGAATAGGTCGACACTGCAAAAAACCAACCACCCCCAAACCCCACCCTTGCAGTGAGGCTCAAGGAGCTCACACCACTCGGGCTGGAGCTCGGGCTGGAAACCCAGCGAGGGGGGGCTCAGAGTCCACGCTCCAGCTTGGGTGGGAACGTTGCTATTTTTAGTGCTGTAGTGTGAGCCCCGGTAGACCCAAGCTCTGAGATTTGCTGCTACAGAGGGCTTTTTTTCAGCCTCTCAAAAGACCCCTTTAACATGGTGGAATGTGCATGGTACGAGGCGCTCTAGCCGCTTGTCTTCACTTGCGTGCTGTTAATAATTCTGTGCCTTGCCCAACTAGAGCTGAACAAATCACTGATGTTTCAGTTCAGTGGTTGGACAGAAAATCCCCCCAAAATTCACTGAAATGGAATTGTTTCCGTGTTTCTTGACAAAATGAAAACATTTAATTCAGGTTGAACAATGACATTTCAGAACAAAATGCCTCAAATTGCAATGACATTTCTGACATGTTTTAAGGGTTTTTTTCCAGCCAAACCTCTGTTATGACTGTGCGGAAACCTTTCGGTTTGAAATGTCATTGTTCAGCCGGAATGAACCTTTTTTCATTGTTTTCATTTTGTCATGAAAAAACTAAAAAAAAACCCATTTAGGTTCAAAACGCACTGAATTTTGGGGGGATTTTCTGTCCCGTCACTGAACTGAAACATCAATGATTTGTTCAGCTCTAGTTGTGCAAGGCACAGAATTATTAAACGCACGCAAGCGAAGACAAGAGTCTACAGCTTCTTGTACCATGCACATGTCACCATGCTAAAGGAGTCTTCGGGGTGGCGTCGTGGGTGGCAGTCACTCTTGCAGTCATTGGACCTACACATTTACCTAACGGTGAGGTCAAGTGCAACAAGTGAGTGAAAGTTCATGAAATGTCACAATAACCTCTAACAACAAAGGCTGGCATAAAAAGGTGCAAAAGGGAGGCAGACTGACTGAATTAGTACAAACAAAAAGGCCTCCTGATCTAATTCAAGGTCTGTGTTAAGATTATGCCTGGTAAACGAGAACATGGTGGGATTTGAAATCAGTGACCCAAAATTGGTGTGCTGGAAATTGGATCTAAATTGGTGACTAAAAGAATGGGCTGTTCCACCCATCACTCGCTTTTGGGGTTCTTAAAAAGAACAGCCTTTGGGGCGAAAAGTAGCAGTCTGCTAAGAACCACTGCACTGAGCTTTACTGTCCTGGTTGCCACCCCACCGTCTCCTGGGAGATGACAGCGCTGGGCTTTTGTGGTCTACATCCTGAGAGACGCCATGACCAGACTGGGCCAGAGAGAGGGACCCAACTGACATCATCAGCTCCACTGGATCTGGCTAAATCCCAACCACCACCTGGGATGTAAGAGAGACTTTGTTACCTTCCCTCCCCACCCCACCCCCCATGTCCTTTTCCTTCCCTAACGTATTTCTTCTCTTTTGTACCCCTCTTTTTTTCCTTCTGCCTACTAAGAGTCTGGCTTAGCCAGCCAGGACTGCAACAGCACTGCGACGGTGCTGTCAGACTCTGGCCATAAAGAGGCAGCTGAAAGCAATGTCCTAAACAGCCCGATGGTCATATGAGTTTGCCAGGTCTTGGAGTGGCTGAGTGGGGAGGGATAGCTCAGTGGTTTGAGCATTGGCCTGCTAAACCCAGGGTTGTGAGCTCAATCCTTGAGGGGACCACTTAGGGAACTGGGGTTTAAAAATAATAATAATAAAAAACCTGTCTGGGGATTTGTCTTGCTTTGAGCAGGGGGTTGGACTGGATGATTTCCTGAGGTCCCTTCCAACCTTGATATTCTATGAGAAGACCTTATGCTGTGCCTCTGTTTCTCCAGCAGTGAGGGTGCCAGTGAGTCAGTGCTAGAGACAGAAGCTGCATGTTCTTTTCTCGCCCCTCTTGTGCCTGTTCCTTGTTTTGTCTTCTAGGAAACGGGATCGGACTTTAACAACAGCAGCAGCAGCAACAGCTCCATCTATTTCAACTGACTCTGCTCTATCCCCCAAAGCACAGTTACTGCCATTTTTAATACCATCGAAGTGTCTGTGTGGAGGGGTCCCGTCTAAAAACTCCCGCCAGATAAAGCAAAAGGGAACAAGGGATGTTATGAAAATCTTGCTTAATATTTTACATTTCAGATGCTTTAACTGTTTTTTCTTCTTTTCTGTCTCTTTAATTAAATGTGTGTTTGCAATGGGATGGAGCAGGCGGAGTTCTCTGTATAGCAAACCCCAAAACCATGTTTAATGTTGGTCAGTGAACACTTTTGACATTTTTGGCCCATGTATTCCATCTAAATTAATACAACACCACTCCCATTTGTTGTATCCATGCCCCGTTCAGACACTCCACACTGCCAGATGCTGGGAATGGATGACAGGGGATGGATCACTCGATAATTGCCCTCTTCTGATCCTTCCCTCTGAAATGTCTGGCACCAGCCGCTGTCTGAAGACAGGAGACTGGGGTAGATGGACCTGGTCTGACCCAGTGTGACACTGGCAGGCCAAATGCCAGCCCTTGCCCAGGTTGCTAAGAACTGACAACCTCGCAGCTGGAGACCAGACCAAGTCACCTGGATGTCAGTTTTGCTCAAAATAGGTATTAATCGTATAAGAATGTATTTAGTGTTTAGACTTATGAAATGCTTGCCTGTGTTGCTGCCTGCATTAATCTCACTTGTAATGTCTATATCCCATGTTATTAGGTAATATTGAAGTGTTTGCTTTGTAACTGTAAACCCCCACAGTCGAGAGAGAAACATGACCAAGCGTGAAATACTAGATTGCCACAGGAGGTGTTATAACCTGTCCAGCCAAAGACACCGAACTAACCATGGTGGAACATCAGAGGACATTGCTCCCCCTCCACCCATGAAGGAGACGTGCACATGAACTCATCGCATCATCTTGAACTCTGGGGGAAGGGATAAAAATCCCTGACAAGAGAAACTGCATCTTTTTGGCTGTTTGAACTCTGAAGGGCCAGAGACTCTAAACTGAAGCCAGAGATCCCCAGCCTCCTGAAAGACACTTTGAATAGACAAATCACTACGACTCTGTCACTCTTAGGATTTAGACATATCTCATTGGTGTGTATACATTTGCTTGCTTGAACCAGTAAATAACTCTCATATATTCCTTTTTCCTAGTTAATAAACCTTTATTACAAGATTGGCTCCAGGCATTGTCTTTGGTGTAGGATCTAGAGTAACCTGGGGTAGATGATTGGTCTCATGGAACTGGAAGCAACCTGAATATGGTGTAATTTTTGGTGTAAGTGACCATTTTTCACTACATCTGGTTTGTCTGGTTGGCAAGATAGACTGGAGAGTCTAAAGGGACAGTCTGTGACTCCATCATCAGACTGTTCTCGTGAGCCAGGAGTTCGCATTTGTTACTGGTTTGGTGAAATCTAATTAGAGAACATACCACCGGCTTGGGGTGTCTGCCCTGCCCTGAGTTAGGCACTCACAGTTGTGAGCCACGCCAGACATTATGATACCCAGTGTGGCTGTTCTTATGTTCGAGTTGCTGACCTGAGGCCCCCCCAGGCAGTGAATGGGCTGGGCTAATAGGTCACTGAAGGTATGTCTACACAACAAAGAGAAACCCATGGCTGGCCCGTGCCAGTCGGCTCGGACTCGGGGCTTATTCCTTGCTGTGTAAAACACACAAACTCACTGCCCGCTGGACCATGTCTAGCAGCCTCAGCTAGGGTGACCAGATGTCCCGATTTTATAGGGACAGTCCCGATTTTTGGGTCTTTTTCTTCTATGGGCTCCTATTACCCCCCACCCCCTGTCCTGATTTTTCACACTAGCTGTCTGGTCACCCTAGCCTCAGCTGAGAGGCCAAACGACCTGTGGGACCCCCTAGAAGAATTAAGGGGAAGCAGGGTGACATGTCAGTGTGTGGGGGAAACATGTTCTGCTGCTGCCCTGTAAGTAACAAGTAGCCTTGATTCACCAGCACTAAATCCCCATGTCGTTTTAAGCTGAAGTTTATTGTTTTATGCAAATTATTTGGAAATATACAAATTAGATTGAAAAAATTGCATCCAATGTCCGGCATGGTCCTGCACAAAACTTGGTGGCTCTGTGTCTGTCTGGAGCTGGTGCAGACTGTCAGCTCCTTGAGGCAGGGAGAATGTCCAAAGAGTCCATTGCACACGCTGGGGGCTGGAGAAGCAATAGGAGAAATCTGTCCGAGCTGAGAGTTCGCTGTCTATGGATCAGCACACACTGGCCAGTGGGTTACAGATGGTTGTTGTGCAGTGTTTGTTAGTAAAGAGCAGGTACAGGACCCTTGCCATGCTGGACATGGTCTGTATTTTATGCCATATTCAAAGTATTGCTCATCTAAATGGTCTGGCACCCAAACCATGATGGTGAAGAGGTGCAGGCCAGTCCAGCGGTGTTCTCCTCCTCCTCCTAGCCTGGGGATATCTCAGCATGGGTAACCACCTTCACTAAGGGACACACGCAGACCCCAAATAGAAACACCATTCAGTTTTTTTCCAGCTGCATTGCTGTCTGTATTGTTGGGGTGTCTAGAATGTTTAAAGCCTGACGTTCCCATGAACATCCCTTCAGCTCATGAGACCAGGGAACCCCCCAGGGGCTAGGCAAGAAGTCGCTGCTCTGGGAGAGTTGCCACGTTTCCTGGTGTCACCTCAGCCTGGATCAGTCCTGATTCCATTTTGGTGGAAAGGGCAGCAGTGAGGGCTCTGGGGCTCGAGGTGATGTTTGGCAGACAGGTGCCCCAAAACCCAAAGGGAATCTCAGATGCCTGCTCCTGCAGAGTGTTGTTCTGTGGGCAGCTCCTGGGAGAAGTCCACATGGGCATGGACAGGAGCTTTCAAGAGATGAAATCTGCCCCAGAAGATCCAGTTCTCATGAGGGCAGGCACTGGTTTTTAGTGGGGTTTAATAAGTTCTTCAACTGTCACATTCACGCTTACAGTGGTGGCACAAGGGGGAATCCACCTGGCTACTCCCGCACCATTCGATTGGCTTTTGAATCTCAAGATTCAGTTACAATTCCAGCCCATTGCTTTTCAAATGCCACAGGAAAGAATTCAGAGTAGCAGCCGTGTTAGTCTGTATCCGCAAAAAGAACAGGAGTCCTTGTGGCACCTTAGAGACTCATCCATTTATTTGAGCCCACGAAAGCTTATGCTCAAATAAATGTGTTAGTCTCTAAGGTGCCACAAGGACTCTGTTCTTCATATGAAAGCAGTAGTTCTTCATTGCGTAACACATATATCAGCATAGGCCAGTGGCATCTTCTAAAGACTGATCATCATACAGAGGGCAAGGATATGAGACTGCAAAGTAAACGCACAGATAACAGGTTGAGCCATCTGCCGGCTCGGCTGGTTTGCGTAAGAACGGCCATGGTTGTGCAAGTCACTGCGGTAACACACACAGGGACATTCAGGCTCTATCTTGCCATGAGCTGATTTGACTGTGGATTTTGCTAAAGCACCTGGTCTAACGCCTCCTGTGAGAAGATGAAGACTGGTTTCGGCTCGTGCAGGAATAATACGTTCTATTAGTAGGAAGACAAGAACCAAGAGCGTGGAGCGGAGGAAGGACAGGGCTAGGTCCAGCATAGGAGGAAATGGCACAGACTCCCCAGGGACGGGGCGGGGGGGGGGGGGACGACACACAGCTTCAGCATAAAGAGTCAGGAACAGCAGTGAGGGATTAACAGAACTAATGGGGAAGCAAATGCCAGACAGCCCCTGGGGGCGTCCCAGCCCCTCAACTCTGCCACTAAAACCACCCTAAGAGTCAGTCCAGGCTCGCCCTGAGAAAACCGACAGAATCAC
>NW_020664805.1:343036-346145 GCF_002925995.2 Terrapene triunguis | reverse complement strand
GGCCCAGGAGTGGGGCCGTGTCTCGGGGGGAAGCGGGGCACAGACGGGTGAGGGGGCGGAGGCTGGGGCTGCTGCCTAGAGTTGCCAACTTTCTACTCGCAAAAAATGAACACCCCTGCCCCGCCCCTCCTCCAAGGCCCTGCCCCTTGACTGAGGCACCGCCCCTGCTCACTCCATCCCCCCTCCCTCTGTTGCTCCCTCTTCCCACCCTCACTCACTTGCTCATTTTCACCAGGCTGGGGCAGGGGGTTGGGGGGCGGGGGCGGGGGGTGAGGGCTCCAGCTGGGGGCATGGGCTCTGGTTTGGGGCTTAGGATGAAGGATTTAGGGTGCAGCAGGGTGCTCTGGGCTGGGACTGAGCAGTTGGGAGGGCAGGAGGGGGGATCAGGGCTGGGGCAGGGGGTTGGGGTGTGGGGGGAGGCTCAGGGGTGCAGGCTTCAGGCGGTGCTTACCTCAAGCAGCTCCTGGAAGCAACGGCATGTTCCCTCTCTGGCTCCTATGCGGAGGCATGGCCAGGTAGTTCTGCACGCTGCTCTGTCTGCAGGCACTGCCCCCGCATCTCCCATTGGTCACGGTTCCTAGCCAATGAGAGCTGCTGAGCCCTGGGCTGGGACCCCTCACTTCTTGGGAGCTGAGTCCATCTGTATCCAAAGGGAGGAGATTTCGGCCTGGAGTTGAACCTTACCGAGGAGAGGGGCAGTCAGAGCTGTGGGAGTTGAGCTCTTCTGAAGGGTGGGTGAAATCTGTGACTCCTTTACACCCTTCATGGTTCCTAATCCAGGTGTATTTGTGTATCTTTCCAGGGATGAAGCCAGTGATCACCCTCTTCGGATTCCTGGTAACGCTGAGCCTGTGCCAGGGATCTCGACCTTCCTTGAACGGTATTGCCCCCTTCTCCTGCCCCCCTCCCGCTCTCTTTAATCCTTTTGAAAAAGATTTTTTTTTAAAAGTGGTTTATATTTTGAGAAGGAAAAAGTGCAAAATTACAACGGCATCAGGAATTAAACGTGTCATCTGCACAGCAATCTTCCCTAGCGATCAGCTGAAGCACAAAAGAAATGAATAGCTTGCTCAGGAAAACAAACCAGAGCGCCTGTCTAGTAGCTGATCATTTGCCTTTTCAGAATCTCTCAGCCCCAAGTGCCCTTCCCCTCTCCTGCCCTGGGCACTCTGCGGGCTGGCGAGTTTTTGACAGCTAGGTTTTAGTCAGGAGGAGAGGATGGAAGAGGATAAAGTAGGGGCTAGATCAGACAAGAAACATTCACATAAGAAAAGGGCAGACAAATAAACAGTGACAAGTTTTTAAAGTGCTTTTACACAAATGCTAGACGTCTAAATAATAAGATGGGTGAACTAGAGTGCCTCGTGTTATGATGAAATGCTAAGGGAGATTAGAGAGGCTATCAAAATAAAGAACTCGATAATAGTGGGGGATTTCAATTATCCCCATATTGACTGGGAACATGTCACCTCAGGACAAAATGCAGAGACAAAATTTCTCGATACTTTAACTGACTGCTTCTTGGAGCAGCTGGTACGGGAACCCTCAAGGGGAGAGGCAACTCTAGATTTAGTCCTGAGTGGAGCGCAGGATCTAGTGACCGCTTGGAAATAGTGACCATAATATAATAACATTTAACATTCCTGTGGTGGGAAGAACATCTCAATAGCCCAACACTGTGGCATTTAATTTCAGAAAGGGGAACTATGCAAAAATGAGGAGATTAGTTAAACAGAAATTAAAAGGTACAGTGACTAGAGTGAAATCCCTGCAAGCTGCATGGACACTTTTCAAAGACACCATAATAGAGGCCCAACTTCAATGTATACCCCAAATTAAGAAACACAGTAAAAGAACTAAAAAAGAGCCACCGTGGCCTAACAGCCATGTAAAAGAAGCAGTGAGAGATAAAAAGGCATCTTTTAAAAAGTGGAAGTCAAATCCTAGCGAGGTAAATAGAAAGGAGCATAAACACTGCCAAATTAAGTGTAAAAATGTAATAAGAAAAGCCAAAGAGGAGTTTGAAGAATGGCTAGTCAAAAACTCCAAAGGTAATAACAAAATGTTTTTTAAGTACATCAGAAGCAGGAAGCCTGCTAAACAACCAGTGGGGCCCCTTGATGATCGAGATACAAAAGGAGCGCTTAAAGATGATAAAGTCATTGCGGAGAAACTAAATGAATTCTTTGCTTCAGTCTTCACGGCTGAGGATGTTAGGGAGATTCCACAACCTGAGCCGTCCTTTGTAGGTGACAAATCTGAGGAACTGTCACAGATTGAAGTGTCACTAGAGGAGGTTTTGGAATTAATTGATAAACTTAACAGTAACAAGTCACCAGGACCAGATGGCATTCACCCAAGAGTTCTGAAAGAACTCAAATGTGAAGTTGCGGAATTATTAACTATGGTTTTAACCTGTCCTTTAAATTGGCTTCTGTACCCAATGACTGGAAGATAGCTAATGTAACGCCAATATTTAAAAAGAGCTCTAGAGGTGATCCTGGCAATTACAGACTGGTAAGGCTAATGTCAGTACCGGGCAAATTAGTTGAAACAATCGTAAAGAATAAAATTGTCAGACACATAGAAGAACATAAATTGTTGGGCAAAAGTCAACATGGTTTCTGTAAAGGGAAATCATGTCTTACTAATCTATTAGAGTTCTTTGAAGGGGTCAACAAACATGTGGACAAGGGGGATCCAGGTCCCTCACCAAAGGCTCTTACATAAATTAAGTTGTCATGGGATAAGAGGGAAGATCCCGTCATGGATTGAGAACTGGTTAAAAGACAGGGAACAAAGAGTAGGAATAAATGGTAAATTTTCAGAATGGAGAGGGGTAACTAGTGGTGTTCCCCAAGGGTCAGTCCTAGGACAAATCCTATTCGACTTATTCATAAATGATCTGGAGAAAGGGGTAAAAAGTGAGGTGGCAAAGTTTGCAGATGATACTAAACTGCTCAAGATAGTTAAGACCAAAGCAGACTGTGAAGAGCTTCAAAAAGATCTCACAAAACTAAGTGATTGGGCAACAAAATGGCAAATGAAATTTAATGTGGATAAATGTAAAGTAATGCACATTGGGAAAAATAACCCCAACTATACATAC
>NW_020664805.1:326563-343026 GCF_002925995.2 Terrapene triunguis | reverse complement strand
AGGTAGAGACACACCCGGGGACACACCCAGCACACACACAGGTAGGGACACGCCCAGGGACACACCCAGCACACACACAGGTAGGGACATGCCCAGGGACACACCCAGCACAAACACAAGTAGGGACACACCCAGCTGGTGTAACATGCACACAGGCTTTCTGACCAGCCACTGCACGGAAAGGCTATACAGCCAGGGTACTGACCAGCTTCTCAGGCACCCCCCCTCTGGAGGGTAAACCCAAAATTATACCGTCTTGTGCTGCACAGAGAACTGCACCGAGAACTGTAAGCTCATGAAATTCGCCCTCTCTCTCAACGTGGAGAGAGATGCAAAAGCCTTCTGCCCCAGGTTATAATGTCCACATGCTGGTTTTAGACAAAACAAAAACAAGTTTATTAACTACAAAAGATAGATTTTAAGTGATTATAAGGGATAGCAAACAGATCAAAGCAGATTACCTTGCATATAAACAAAAGCGCAATCTAAGATTAATATACTAAAGAAATTGGATATGAGTAGCAAATTCTCACCCTAATTGTTGAGTTAGGCAGTTTGCAGAGTCTTGAGGGCAACCCGTTATTCCTTTCACAGGCTAGAAACCCCTCTAGCGTGGGTCCAGCCCTTCTTCCCAGTTCCAGTCCTTGTTCCTCAGATGTTTCCAGCAGTCTCCTTTGGGCGGGGAGTCCAAGAAGAACCCTGATGATGTCACTTCTCTGCCTTAAATAGTTTTTGCAAATGGCGGGAACCCTTTGTCTCCAACTTTAGTTCCCACGCCTTTCAGTGGAAAAACACTGGTATTCTATGATGGAGTCCGGTACCAGGTGACTTGGTCACATGTCTCTGTAAGGCCATAGCAGCCATGAATCAGAGGCTGTTTGTAGTGTCCTCAGGAAGGCTCCCCATGAAAGCTCCCCTGTGGGAGATTAGCATCTTCTAAGACCTAGTGTTTTCCTTAGTGGCCCTTCCCAGCCAGCCATCTAGACTGATTGCATTCTGCCTAGTGGGTGTTCCCCAGGTGTAAACACATTTATGACAGATTAATAGATTCATAGATTCTAGGACTGGAAGGGACTTCAAGAGGTCATCGAGTCCAGTCCCCTGCCCTCATGGCAGGACCAAATACTTTCTAGACCATCCCTGATAGACATTTATCTAACCTACTCTTAAATATCTCCAGAGATGGAGATTCCACAACCTCCCTAGGCAGTTTATTCCAGTGTTTAACCACCCTGACAATTAGGAACTTTTTCCTAATGTCCAACCTAAACCTCCCTTGCTGCAGTTTAAGCCCATTGCTTCTTGTTCTATCCTTAGAGGCTAAGGTGAACAAGTTTTCTCCCTCCTCCTTATGACACCCTTTTAGATACCTGAAAACTGCTATCATGTCCCCTCTCAGTCTTCTCTTTTCCAAACTAAACAAACCCAATTCTTTCAGCCTTCCTTCATAGGTCATGTTCTCAAGACCTTTAATCATTCTTGTTGCTCTTCTCTGGACCCTCTCCAATTTATCCACATCTTTCTTGAAATGCGGTGCCCAGAACTGGACACAATACTCCAGTTGAGGCCTAACCAGCGCAGAGTAGAGCGGAAGAATGACTTCTCGTGTCTTACTCACAACACACTTGTTAATATGTCCCAGAATCATGTTTGCTTTTTTTGCAACAGCATCACACTGTTGACTCATATTTAGCTTGTAGTCCACAATAACCCCTAGATTACTTTCTGCCGTACTCCTTCCTAGACAGTCTCTTCCCATTCTGTATGTGTGAAACTGATTGTTCCTTCCTAAGTGGAGCACTTTGTATTTGTCTTTATTAAACTTCATCCTGTTTACCTCAGACCATTTCTCCAATTTGTCCAGATCATTTTGAATTATGACCCTGTCCTCCAAAGCAGTTGCAATCCCTCCCAGTTTGGTATCATCTGCAAACTTAATAAGCGTATTTTCTATGCCAATATCTAAGTCGTTAATGACAGAGCTGGTCCCAAAACAGACCCCTGTGGAATCCCACTTGTTATGCCTTTCCAGCAGGATTGGGAACCATTAATAACAACTCTCTGAGTACGGTTATCCAGCCAGTTATGCACCCACCTTATAGTAGCCCCATCTAAGTTGTATTTGCCTAGTTTATCGATAAGAATATCATACGAGACCGTATCAAATGCCTTACTAAAGTCTAGGTATACCACATCCACAGCTTCTCCCTTATCCATGAGGCTCGTTATCCTATCAAAGAAAGCTATCAGATTGGTTTGACACGATTTGTTCTTTACAAATCCATGCTGGCTGTTCAATCCATGCATAGACAATATTCCTGATTTCAAATACCAGAATGATACATTCATACAAACAGGATAATCATATTCAGTAAATCATAACCTCTTCAATGATATCTCACATGCCTTATCTTTTACAAAATACATCATAATTATGCTGTGCTCATATCATCATCATAATACTATGAAGAATATGGGTCGTAATGCCACAAATAATTTTTAGCATAAATTGTGAATTCTTCATTTTTCTTCATAACTGAAAGTTTCTTCTTTGGCAGAGGCTGAATAATAATAATTTTTTTCAGAGAAAGTCACTATGACTTGCCCTTTTGCAAAAGGTCTGTCTTCTCTCATTGTTCTTCCAGACTTTCAGCGATGAAGAATAATGGGAAAGACGACCATTAGCTCTGTACCTTTCATTTCAGAAACTACCCATTGCACCAGACCTATTTGGGGGAGGGGGAGGAGGAAGGCATGTGTAGTGGTACACAGGGGATTGCAGGAGGGAGGTGGAAACCAGAATGTGTCTTCAGGGGAAAGAGGGCGGGGAAGGTGTATCCCAACTGCTTTGCTATACTGTGGAGATGCAAAGCAGCTGTAAACCCAACTTCCATGCCGGTATTCTGGCTGCTTTGTGCTGCTTCCAAGGGGCAGAAAAAAGTTAGCCTGAACCAGTAGATCTGGCCATAAAAATGAAAAGCAAATGAAAATAAAAGATTGATACAGCTTCTTCAAACCACTAGTCATATCACATAGTGGCATTCTGGTTGGGTTTTGTGTTTACTGTTCATATATGGAAAATAATTTTTTTAAAAAATCAAGGCAATTCTCAGACAAAAGCGACATTAAACTGAAATCAAGTTTCAGAACACGTATCAGTAATCTAGGATAACCAACATAACAGGGATGTTGTAACTATCCCATAAACAATTGTTATGAACCCAAGAAATTCAGAGTAAAGATTAAACTTAAAAGAAATCCAAACCCATTCTGGTCTAGAACTGCCCGTTTCAGCTAGAGAGACAAGGTGGATGAGATAATGTCTTTTAGTGGAGCCGTATCTGTTGGTAAAAGAGACAAGCTTTCAAGCTACACAGAGCTCTTCAGTTCAGCTAGGGCACATAGAAGCAACTAGGCAGAACCTGCCCCAATAGGTACCATGTGGGAGAGATAATAGTGCAAAGAGAACAAGGCAATTCTCAGTCAAAAGCTACGTTAAACTGGAGTCAAGTTTCATAGCACATGTCAGTAATTTAGGGTAGAATTTGACGCACTATGTACTATGTGGGAGAGCTAATAGTACAAAGAAAACCTAGTCTCTGAATGTCCAAGCTCTGTGGCTATTGAATAGCTGTAACAGTGGGTATATGATATGAGGAGAGAGGGACAGAGGCCAGATAGTGAGCCTCAGGGCAGATTCAACTTGTGATGGGCAGAGACTTGCTCCAGTATATACAGCAAATCCTGATTTGTGCAGTGAACTTGTGGGAAGGAGTTGTCCTCATGTCCTCCTCCTTCTTCTCTTTGGACTAGATATCTCGGGGATGCTGTCGGCGCCGTCCCTTCTGAGCAGTGTTGATGAAGCCAAGCGGATGGTGGATGCAGCATATAAGTACACCCGGAACCGGTGAGTTCCCTGTTAACCGGGGGTCAGCCTCTCATACGCTTCTGCGTGGTGACTAGCACCCTGCTCCATGAGTAGGTAGCTTCATTGATTTCAGTGTCACTATTTGCAGCGTAAGGTGCGACTCATCCTGAGCACAGGTGTCAAAATCTGTCCCAGGGTAATTCTCCGTATGTAATAAACTGCAGTCCAATATCTGACCCTAGTCCAAGGCTCTCTTGCAAGTAGAACAATGCCTGAGCCCTAATCTGCGATTGGTGACATTCTCTAGCAGGGCTACAGAAGGGGTGTCACTAAGGTGGCATTTAACAGTCCTTAGTGGAAAATGACAGTAAAAGAGATGGAGGGACAGAGACAGTCCGTCCCCACGGGCCTCTTGTGTATGCAAGTCCTGCCTGTGAGCCTCATGGCTACCTGTGCTCTGACATAATTGCTATGGAACTGTCGGCAGCTACTCCACAGTCAAGGTTGGGTTCAGTTTTTCATCTCCCCCAATTTACAACGCTTAATCTGGGAGCAAAGAGTGAATCGTCGGAGGGTTTTCAGCTAAATGTCAATAAATCACTTTTTTGGAGTCCCAGGTATTCCTGGGCCACATCTAGCTTCCAAACAGCTTATTCAACCCTGCAAACTTTCCACATCATTAACACACATTGAAAATGTTGGGAATCGGCACATCTGAACGAATCAGGTTGTTTAAATATAGTTAAGATAGAGCAGTGGTTCCCAAACTTTAACAACCCGTGAACCCCTTTCACTAAAATGTCAAGTCTCACGAACCCCCTCCTAAAAATGAATATTTCCAGGGATTTTCTCCTTTACCTGAGTGTAAATTATAAAAAGTAGTGATCTTGGAAATATAAGCATATCATAAAAACACATTTTATTACACACTATTTATTATTTATCATTAGAGTATTTTTATATTTATTTATTTTTATTTTACATTATGAAAACGGCAACACTTTTCCAAGATCTCACTTTCGTAGCTTGTATCACTTTGAATAAGTCTGTTATAAGACAAGGTTCCTATGTTTCATCAAGGAGTATCAGATGTGAAACAGCATAAAGATATTTAAGAAACCAGCTCAGAGTTCCTCCTACACAAGCATTCAGGTCTTGAGCAGTCCAGGCAAACAACGCACGTTACAACAAAGCTTAAACTTGTTCTTCATAATAATTTTAAAAACAATACTAGCTGCCTATTTATTTTAAAAACAGCAAAAAATATCCACCTCCCTTTCCATTTCTTATAAGGAGTTTTGAAGTTTAAATCTCCTCAGTGTGATAGATATGTTTGCTTTGATCTGCTTAGCTCTTGGAAGTCCAGAGGCTCCGGACTGCTTGCCCCATGCTGCCCGGGGTCCCTATGGACAGCTCTGTCCGCCATTAGGGAATTTTTTCCCAAGAACTCCCTGTAACACTTTGTGAACCCCCAGGGGTTCACGAACCCCAGTTTGGGAACCACTGAGATAGAGAATATGTAACAGTAATTTAGGGGAAAGAACATTTCAGGGTGGTCGTGAGTCTATATCCAACATTCCAAACCCGGGAGATTCAGAATTAAAATGATGCTTAAAAGAAATCCAGACATGGTGAGGTTTTGGGAGTGGTGAGTAGTGAGGCCAGGCAATAACCATACAATTACAGATTCCGGATTATGATTAAGACATTTAATGTTTGTGGTTCCAGATTGGAGGACGTGGATTTTTTAAGGAAACGTTAAGGGGCTTTTATTTTTCCCTTCACAAGAGCAGTACAAAGCAGCCGAAGCACAGTGGTGAATCTGTCCCTTACTTTGCAGTGGCTTTGTTGGTCTGTGTTAGCGAGACTGGTGCTACATGAAGGGAGGCTGGGAGAGACCAGTTCCTGAGTCCCCATAGCTCTGCCCTGTGCTCCAGCCTCAGTTCCTCTGGCAGTGCTGCCTCTGTGTGCAGTGGAGCCAATGGGAAATTTTCAAGCTCTGATGACCAAGCCACTATGGGGCTACGGGACCTTTAAAAGGAGTGGCAGTTGTGCCATGTAATCCACCAATGAGAACTCTTGATATATCCAATCTCCTTCATACCTGTCTTATTTACAACCAACAGAATTGTTGCACACAAATGAGCTGTAGAAGAAGGTTGAGCATTAGTTAAATTACCTCTGATGTCACATTGCTTGCACTTAGAGTTAGCTGAGCTGTTGCCCTGATCTTATCTGGACCCAGTATAACCATAACAATTTATGCAACAATCACTAATACTTATTTTGTGACAAAGAAAAGATTGACTTAGATGGTAAATTTCTTAAAGGATCCAGTTTTTAATTCATGTTAACTCATAAGCTAATTCTCAGGATTACCGGTAAATTCTCAGAAAATGTAAGGGTCAGCTTTTCTAGCAGACGGCTGCAGTTTCGCTCACAAACACAGTAGTAATAAAAGCAAAAAAATAAGGGGGGAAAAAGAAGCCTCTACGTCTTAGCCTGCGAAGGCCAAACATAAGCAGACAAATGGGAACTGTTCTAATAAGCCACAATATGTGTCTGCTGTACTTGCTCAGGCAGGGAGGGGTAGGGAAAAAACCAAACAAAGCCTGCACAAAACCAGCTTAAAATATAAAAGGAACACTTGCTTGTATTTGCTGCGCTTAATTTAAGACATGTTGGTCTCCTAGTGCCTATTCAAAGCTCTTAAATAAAGTTGATTTGCTTCTCCACCCCTGGTGTGTCTATTAGTGCGGCGCACACCGGGCAATGAACCCCGCTGTTGCCCCCCTGGGGCCCTTTGGGCCGGCAACACACTTAACACAGGGATTCAGCATTTTGTTCTGTATGAACCATCCTGCATATCCTCCCCAAGCTGACAGCACTTAGTCTTTGAGAATAAAATGAATTTTCTGAGAATATACAAGAAAATCTATTAATTAAACAGCATTACAATTAATAAAAAATAAATAAATAAAGTTTTTTGTTCCAATCTAATCTCATTAATGGATTGTGAAGACTCTTCAAAGTTTCCATATCATTAACTTTACTGAATTTGTATCCATAGGCTACAGTTGAAGAATTTTTGTTTAGGATTAATGGTAATTTTTTGCCATTATTCTTCATAACTGAAAGTTTTCCCTTCAGCACTGGCTGAAGAAAAATATTCGACTTCAGAGAATTCTATGAACAACTGCCCTCTCAAAATGGCTGCCATCTCTTATTCTTCTGAGTCCCACAGCAAAGATGAACACCACCTCCTTTCACCTGCTCCTCTCCACTCCGATCTTCCCTGGAGGCAATTTGGCGTCACTCTCAGTGGGAACCATGAGAAGTGGTGGCCATTTTGGATGAGAGCAGCCTGCGTGGTGTGAGCAAAGAGACACCAGACTCCAAGGGTGGAATTCACAAGGGGGACATACACATCTAACTGCCACTTTAAGTTCTTCAGTCCAACATTAGGTGCCACTGGCATTCACAACCCCCCTGCTCAGCTTCTGTGTAGCCATGTAGGTGCCTAAAGCCCATAGATAGATATTTCTGCCAGTAAAGTCCACAAGGTACCAACATTTTGGCAGCTGAGCACCTCCTCACACTGCCATGCACCTAACACTCGGTGGGATTCACAAAGGAGGGATTCCCCTGCCTATCTTGCCTTGGGGGATTGGTCTGGTAGATGCACTCTGCACACATCTAAACTGACACAAAATGGTCAGCAGAGGGGGTTGTGGTGTCCCCTTTAGCTCAGTGGTTAGACACTTTCCCAGGATGTAGGAAACTGAGGGTCAATTCCTGCCCCCTAAGAAAGGGCTTAACCTGCGTTTCCTGCCTCATAGGAGAGTGCCCTAGCCGTCAGGGGATTCTGGGGCAGGGCTCTCTGTCTCTCCTGCTGTAGCTGCTCCACTTTGTGTGGATAATTCAATACTGACTGGAGCAGGCAGACTGGAACCTGGCTGCCCCCTCTCCTAGCGGGGAGCCTGAACCACTGGGCTGTAGAGTCAGTCTTGCTCATGCCATTGTTGGGGTTCGGGTCCAGGGGCTGGGGGTGGCTGTGATGCGCAGGGGGCAGCCTAGATGATCCGCTGGTCCCTTCTGGCCTTACACTTGTGACTCTCTCTGGCCCGATGATTGGTTTGTATTGTTATCTGTATTATTTGTCATATCCATCAAGCACTGAGAGAATCTGCTCTTCTTTAGGCCTCTGCTATTCCCGCCCTTTGCTTCTCTTCCTTCCCCATCCACCTTCCCGTTTCTCTCCCTATCCTGTCTGTGATTCTTCTGTACTTTCCCTGCATTGCCTTCCCTGCAGCCTTACCCAATTTCTTCCCCGTGGGCTTCACTCCCATGCTCCCCATCCAACCACTACAATGGTCAGCAATTAAACAGTTATTGTTGGCATGGACGTGTCATCACTGGTATTTAAAGTGGACATCTCAGTGAGAGGAACAGGTGAGATCACTTCTCGGAGCCATGGTGTAGGCTCTGTGCAGACTTAGGCAGGCATCGCTGCTTTGGCTACACTTAAGTCACTTTGGGAAAGTGATGTCTGCACTGCAGCCATGACTGAGAGACACTTTATAAATGAAAGCTGAGATTCCGGAGAACCCGACTGTATCATATAGGCCGCAATACATCCTGCTGGTCAGCTCTGGCCTGCACACAGATGTTTGCTAGCCCCGCACCGCACACACATGTGCCAGGATAGTAACTACTGTAACTGTGGAAGGAGCTGGGATGGACAGAAGGCGGAAGGGGCCCCGTGCAACTTGTAGGATTGTTTCTGCTCCAGAGCTACAGTAGGACTTTTTTTCTTTCAGTTTAAAAGAGAAACTGAAGAACGAAGCCTTCACCCCTGCAGATATCCTGGAATATATGAAGCAGCCAGTGGGGGGAAGCAGGGCCATGATCCGAGCTGCCGATTACATGGAAACCACCCTGAACCTGCTGAAGAAGAAGTTGCAGTGGACTGTGAAGGGGAAGTTTAATGTCACAGGTACAGGGGTGCAAGTCAGTTTGGCTTCCTCTCCTTGAGCCCTTTCTCTGCCCAGTGTCTTGGGGCTCAGTTATTCTCCCACTGACTTCAGTCCTGCAAGATTGGGCCTTAATTGGATACACCTGTAAGATGAGTGGCTACAAGGTACATGCAAGTGTCTGTTGCCAGGCAGTGGCAGGCCATGAAACATGGGGGAGGGATAGCTCAGTGGTTTGAGCATTGGCCTGCTAAACCCAGGGTTGTGAGTTCAATCCTTGAGGGGGCAATTTGGGGATTTGGTTGAGGTTGGTCCTGCTTTGAGCAGGGGGTTGGACTAGATGACCTCCTGAGGTCCCTTCCAACCCTGATATTCTATGACAGCATCATGAATGCGCGCTCTCTCTGTCAGGTAGTGCTAGGGTGACCAGACAGCAAGTGTGAAAAATCGGGGTGGGGGGTAATAGGAGTCTATATAAGAAAAAGACCCAAAAATCGGGACTGTCCCTATAAAATCGGGACATGTGGTCACCTAGTGCATATCAGAGCTAGCGTCTCCCCATTCGTCACTCAGATAGCTCCCCCGAGACACAACCCCCTGGGCAGACTAGCAGCAGGGGAGGGGTTGTAGTTCAAGAACTCAGCTTCTTGGTGTGAAAGGGGAACACTGACCTTCCTGCCCCCCCCACTTTCTTCTGGAATTTGGGTCAAGTATAACCACTGTCCAGCTGTGGATGGGATGGGAAGGGGACTCTTCCCTGGTACCACCGTCCTCCCCTTCCCTCTGGCATCTCCTGCCCTGTTTTGCAGAGCTGAGGTTTGAAAGCCAGCAGGTGCTGTCTGTGGGAACATGCCCAGCTGCTTCAGGCTCTGTTTTACTGTGAGGCCAGACAGAGGCTCTGTGACCAGAGCAGGCTGCGTCCTGGGGAGGGCAGCAGTGAGCTGGGGAAGTGATTTGACAGAGTGCACAAGTGGCCTCCCTCGCCCCATTTCTGGGGCACCAGTCCCAGCACACCAAGTTGCTGAACCTCCTTTGCATTCTCTTGCAGACGTGCTGAGCCCAGCTCAGCTGGAATTGATTTCCAAGGCTACCGGATGTGCCCAGCAAAATATGAATATACCATGCGATGAAACAAACCCTTACCGAACGATCACGGGTGAATGCAACAACAGGTGATGCTAGCTGTCAGGGAGAGGAGGGCAGGTCCTCCCTACACTAGAGTAACTTCCTAGCTATACGTTCCTATCTAATCCCAGATATACAGATAAAATGATGGGGTATAAATTAGCTGTTACCACTCAAGACAGAGATCTTGGAGTCACTGTGGATAGTTCTCTGAAAACATCCACTCAATGTGCAGCGGCAGCCAAAAAAAGCAAACAGAATGTTGGGAATCATTAAGAAAGGGATAAATAATAAGACAGAAAATATCATGTTGCCTCTATATAAATCCGCGATACACCCACATCTTGAATACTACGTACAGAGGTAGTCGCCCCTTCTCAAAAGAGATATATTTGAATTGGAAAAGGTCCAGAAAAGGGCAACAAAAATAATTAGGGGCATGGAACACCTTCCATATGAGGAGAGATTAATAAAACCAGGACCTTTCAGCTTGGAAAAGAGACGACTAACGGGGGACATGATAGAGGTCTATAAAATCACGGCTGGTGTGGAGAAAGTAAATAAGGAAGTGTTATTTACTCTTTCTCAGAACACATGAACTAGGGATCACCAAATGAAATTAATAGGCAGCAGGTTTAAAACAAACAAAAGGAAGTATTTCTTCACACAACGCACAGTCAACCCGTGGAACTCCTTGCCAGAGGATGTTGTGAAGGCCAAGACTATAAAAGGATTCAAAAAAGAACTAGATACATTCATGGAGGATAGGTCCATCAATGACTATTAGCCAGGATGGGCAGGGATGGTGTCCCTAGCCTCTGTTTGCCAGAACCTGGGAATGGGCGACACTCTATGATTGCCTGTTCTGTTCATTCCCTCTGAAGTTCCTGGCGTTGGCCACTGTTGGAAAACACAATACTGGACTTGATGGACCTTTGCTTTGAGCCAGTATGGCTGTTCTTATGCTTTTATGTTCCTAAGTCACTAGCCAGGCCTGTTCCAGTGAAATCTCACAGGGTACACAGGGGAAAATTCCTGCCAGGGGTGGTGAGCCTGACCATGCATTTGGTGTCTACACACTCTTGTTAATTCAGCTCATTGAAGAGCCCGTTACACTGCTGGCTCTGTGCCAGGCTCTGGCTCAGTAGCAAGAATTTCCTCCTTGCCGGCTGGCTCAAGCCTCACAATCAAGCTGGTTCCTAGGAAACCCCTAGAGTGAAAGTCACCCCCAAGCCAAAAGAGAGGTCAGATTTCTGCTCCTAGTCTAGTCTGTCCTCGTGCATGCCGTGTGTCAGGGTGTCACTGAACCATTTGCAATCTATCGACTCCTGCCCTCATCTGTCAGCTGTGCCCTCCTTCATTACGTTCTCAGACAAGCCCCTTTGTGCTTTGTCCCACACTGCCCCTCACCCATGGCAGGAGCTCCCAGAAGCACTGGCAATGCCACCTCATTTCCTCCTTAACACGCCCCTGTGCAGTGACGCCTACAAAACAGTCAGCAATGGTTAGGCAGCTGGTGTGCTGAGGCCCCTGCTTGTCATGCTGCCCGGTATTGTTTCCTTGTGCTCCCCCATTGGCCTGTCTGTGTCCACTTGGGGTCTCTTGTCTTGTTTGTAGACTGTCGTCTCCTTGGAGCAGGGACTGTCTTTTTGTTCTGTCCGTACAGTGCCTAGCACAACGTTCTGGCCCAGGACTGGGGCTCCTGGGCTCTATAATGATGATGATGTTGATGGTATAACTTGCTGTATTGTAAATACGGATTCTTTCATTCCATCTCCCAGGAGAAGCCCTACCTTAGGGGCTTCAAACAGAGCCTATAGCCGATGGCTGCCTCAAGAGTATGAGGATGGGGTTTCAATCCCTCGTGGCTGGACAGAAGACATCCGTTATTCTGGATTTCCTCTCCCATTGGTAAGCACTGTCAATTCATTTAAAATACATTCTTTCCATTCAAATAGTAGGAAGGGAGCTCAGAGTTTTGCCAGAGGTCGGGTAGCTCAGGGGCCCCATGGCACACGTCCTCCACCATCAGTAACCCCTGTGCCATCTCTAGGCTGGGCACATTATGACCAAAGTGAACAAAGGAAGGAAACAGCAGGCCATTAGGTCTGCATTTCTGGGTGGAGGAGTAATTCCCAGCACGCGGCTAGTTCTGATCGAGCTAACGTGCTAAAAAGAGACGCAGCCACAGTGGCGCAGGCGCAGGCAGAGGCTAGCTGCCTAGTGTCACAGATGGGTAGGTACTCGGCGCAGCTAGCTACTCTATTTTTAGCATGCTGGCTCCATCAGCGCTAGCATGGGTGCGTCTCCTTGAGCTGGGAATCACCCATCAGCTCAAAGTGTAGCTGTACCCTAAAATGGCTGCCTGAAGCCTGAGTGGAGAGCAGAATAATCTGCCTCCATCGTTCCCCCTTAGACCCACTTAACCCAGTGTTGCCATCTCACACGATTTTATCAGGTGAGTCATCATACTGGGAGTTTTCCCTAAATCCCCAGCTCCTGGAGTCATGAGAATCTCTGCTTTCATTTTTTTTAAAAGAGTTTCTAGCTCGCATGGTGGCAGGAAGAGCTAAGAAACCTGAACCCTAATGGCCCAATATCCAGAAGGCAAAGAAAAAGACCCCACATTTACTATTTTAAAAATTCTTGTGATTTCACAGCCGGTCTCATGATTTTTGGGGCCCTGACTCATAATTTTTGAACTCTTGAGTTTGAGAACTCTTAACCCTGCCAAAAAGCAGAGTGCAAAGTTCTAGAGGACGAATACCCGAAGAAAAATATGTTAAAATACCCAGCAAGGAAGAGTACATGTGTGTATCCGTGTGTGCGCATCAGGGTGGGTGGGGAGCCGTTAGCTGCTACAGTGGGATGTAACGACAGCAGCACTCAGAAGCCAGGAATTCAGGGTAGCTGGGGATTTCAGCTGAAATGCTCATCCAACTTCCAGGGCCGGCTCTGGCTTTTTTGCCGCCCCAGGCTTTTTTGCCGGGGGGGGCGGCCGGAGCCCCTGGGGGAGGGCGGCGAGCCCCGGCGGCGGCTCCGGTCTCCCCCCCGGCGGCCAGAGCGCCGAGCCCCAGCGGGGGCTCGGCTCTCCCGCCCCTCCCCCGGAGGCCAGAGCGCCGGGGGCAGGGCCGCGAGCCCCGGCGGCGGCTCCGGTCTCCCCCCCGGCGGCCAGAGCGCCGGGGGCAGGGCCGCGAGAGGGCGGCGAGCCCCGGCTGGGGCTCGGCTCGGCTCTCCCCCCGGCGGCCAGAGCGCCGCGTCGCCCCCCTCCAGGTGCCGCCCCAAGCACCAGCTTGGGTGCTTGGTGCCTGGAGCCGGCCCTGCCAACTTCCAAAATCCACCTTGTGCCAGAAAAGTCTTTAAAGAAGGGAAGCTACAATCCAGCTGCTTGAGCTAGAAAGTCAAAGCTCTCAGGTGCATGAAGATTCTCCCCGGGCAGAAACTAATGATGAACTACTGAAAAATGTGTAGCAAATAGGAGGGCAGGAAAAGAAAAGCCTCCAGATAACATGCTGTCCCTGAGAGAAATAGAGCTGAACAAGAGAACTCCGAGACATGAGGAGTAACCCGAAGATTTGTAACTGAAAGAGTTTTATTGAGAGCCATCCAGAATGAACAATTGAGGAGTAACTAAGCTAATTGTAAAAAGAAAATATTCTGCAGTTCAGTTTAATTGGGGCAAACATAGATTAAGGCCTTTACAAGGGCCATACTGCAGTGTGGGGGATCTTGGGGGTGGGGAATATTGGAGAAAAGAAAGGGGATGGGGAGGGGCTCATAGGGGCTCTGTAGAAATCCT
Source organism: Terrapene triunguis (assembly GCF_002925995.2). Classification (NCBI taxonomy): domain Eukaryota; kingdom Metazoa; phylum Chordata; order Testudines; family Emydidae; genus Terrapene; species Terrapene triunguis. The sequence continues at coordinate 329,261 of NW_020664805.1, read as the reverse complement.
CCCCATGTAACATAAACGTCAGAGGACATCTCCTCCCACGGGTCAGGGTTGAGGTCCCGTGGGTAGAGAATGTTGCCCAGAACAACAATAGAATAGCAGCAATTAGAAGTGATCTTGTTCAATACTTTCAAATAAATACTAAAGACAAAAGAAAGGGAGGACTCTGAGAGGCACATGAAGGAGTAAACTCTGAGAAGAGCCTTTCATTTAAAAAAAGAGAAATCTCAAGAAAAATTAGAACTGAAACAGAAGTTAAAGCTCCATCCTTTGATCCCTAATCCCTTTAGGTTCCCTTGACAAGAGAGCAGGGCTAACTCAGTGAGAACGGGGGTTTAAAAAGCCAGCTTGTAAGCGACCAGAGAGCTAGTGAACAGGATCAGCAGACAGGGCTGTTCTGCAAAGGTGTTTAGAGAGGGCACGTGAGCGCCAGATACACTGATAAACATTCTCTAAACCTAGGCCAATAAACGCCCCCCCCTCAAAAAACCCAACCAACCAAAAAAACAAACAACCCCCCAAACCCCGCAGACATACACACAAAGAACAAACAAAAAAGCTGCAAGAGTAAAACTAATGCGGCAGAAGTCCAGCAGCAGAGGGGGGACTATCCAGTTTATTGCACCGAATGCAGCACGTCTGATTACTTGCCTTGTGGGCAGGTGGCGTATGTGTGCATTTGGTGCAAGCAGCTCCTGGCCCTCAGAGACTGAGCATGGGCTGTTGACCAGGGTGGCTGAACGGGAGGAGTGAAGGGAGACAATAAGGTCTGACCACCTCTATGATGTTGAGGAGGATGAAAGTCTCAGGGATGGACAACATCAAGCTGGGAGAGAGGGAAACAATCCTTTAGTTGGGATTCTCCTTCCAGATGATGTCGTGGTGTCCTCTGGCCCTGAGGATACCCTTCCAGGGGAGGGGACCACAGTTATTAGGAAGAGAAAGATAATAGTTATGGGGGATTCAGTTATTAGAAATATAGATCGTTGGGTTTGTGATGACTGAGAGAACCGCATGGTGAATTGGCTCCTGGGTGCTAAGGTTGCAGACCTCTTGAGATATCTAGACAGACTTATGTGCAGTGCTGGGTAGGAGCCAGTGGTCATGGTACATGTGGGTACCAGTAACATAGAGAAAGAGAGGAGAGAGATTCTGGGGTAGGTAACAGATTAAAGTTCAGTACCTCCATGGTGGCATTCTCTGAAATGCTTTCCGTTCCGTGCGTGGGCCAGTTAGATAGGCAGAACTGCAGAGTCTCAATGTGTGGATGAGACGATGGTGTTGGGAGGAGAGATTTAGGTTTTATTAGGAACTGGGGAACATTGTGGGAAAGGAGGAGCCTATACAGGAAGGAAGGGCTCCACCTACACCAAAATGGAACCAGATTGCTGGTATGTAAAATTAAAAACTTCATAGGGGACTTTTTAAACTAAGAGCTGGGGGGAAGCTGGCAGGTGCGGAGGAGCACATGGTTCAGATAGAGACATCCCGTAGGGAAGGATTTATTAATGGGGATTCTCTATATCCTAGTAAAGAGGAGAGGATAGAAGTTGATAAAGTACAGGCAGAAGCTGAAGAGTAACAGTCAAGTGAAATAGAGTCTCATTCAATTACACCACATGAAGGCAGACAACTAAATATTGACAAATTTTACAAGTGCTTCTACAGAAATGGAAGAACTTTAAACGCTACGATGGGAGTGTGACGGGGTCCCCAGGGTGCAGCCTGGACTGTGGACCACTGAGCCCTCAAACCCACCAACCTGGTTGTCTCTCACACAGTGATGCTAATGTCAAGCTACAAGCCTCTGACAGTACTGCACTTACACAGCCATCCACAGGTAGAGACACACCCAACTGAGTTACATGAACAAGCTCCCAGCCACTCATGAATAGGGCCCTACCAAATTCATGGTCATGAAAAACACACCACAGACCGTGAAATCTGGTCTTTTGTGTGCTTTTACCCTATACTATACAGATTTCACAGGGGAGACCAGCGTTTCTCAAATTGGGGGTCCTGACCCAAAAGGGAGTTTCAGGGGGGGTTACAAAGTTATTTTAGGGTGGTGGGTCATGGTATTGCCACCCTTACTTCTGCACTGCGGCCTTCAGAACTGGGCGGACAAAGAGCAGCGCAGAAGTAAGGTGGCAATACCATACCATGCCACCCTTACTTCTGCGCTGCTGCTGGCAGCAGCTCTGCCTTCCACGCTGGACTCCTGGCCAGCAGCCGCTGCTCTCCAGCTGCCCAGCTCTGAAGGCAGCGCCGCCACCCCCAGCAGTAGTGCAGAAGTCAGGGTAGCAGTACCGCAACCCCACACAATAACCTTACGACCCCTCCCCCCACAACTCCTTTTTGGGTCAGCACCCCTACAGTTACAACACTGGGAAATTTCACATTTAAAGGCAGACTCCTGCCTGCCCTGGCTCCATGCTGCTCCCGGAAGTGGTCAGCATGTCCCTGTGGCCCCTAGCGGGGGAGGCAGGGGTCTCTGCATGTTGCCCCTGTCTCGAGTGCTGACTCCGCAGCTCCCATTGGTCGGGAACTGCAATCAATGGGAGCTGCAGGGGCAGTGCCTGTGGGTCTAGGAGCTGCTGCCAGAGGGCTGTGCCAGTCGCTTTCAGGAGCTGCCTGAGGTAAGCGCCTCCCGGCCAGAGCCCGCACCCCTCACCCTCTCCCGCACCCCAACCCCCTGCCC
>NW_020664805.1:322368-326553 GCF_002925995.2 Terrapene triunguis | reverse complement strand
AGCCCGCACCCCTCACCCTCTCCCGCACCCCAACCCCCTGCCCCAGCTCTGAGCCCCCTCCCACACCCAAACTCCCTCCAAGAACCCGCACCCCGCACTTCCTCCCAGAGCCTGCACCCCTCACCCCTCCCGCACCCAAACTCCCTCCCAGAGCCTGCACCCGTCCCCCCTCCCGCACCCAAACTCCCTCCCAGAGCCTGCACCCCACACCCTCTCCTGCACCCCAAACTCCTGCCCCAGCCTGGTGAAAGTGAGTGAGGGTGGGGGAGAGTGAGCGATGGAGGGAGGGGGGATGGAGTGAGCGGGAGGCAGGAAGAGGTGGGACGGGGGTGGGACCTTGGGGGAAGGGGTGGAGTGAGGGCGGGTCCTGGTGCTGAGCGGGGAGGTTTGGGGGTCCTCAAATATTTTAAATCAAAATGGGGCTCAAACTATATGTATACCCCAAATAAAAAAAATAAACAATAATAGGACCAAAACAGTGCCACCATGGCTAAACAACAGAGTTAAAGTGGTGATTACAGTCAAAAAGGCATCTTTTAAAAACTGGAAGTCAGATCCTACTGAGGAAAATAGAAAGGAGCATAAACTCTGTCAACTGAAGTGTCAAAGTGTAATTAGGCCAAAAAAGAATTTGAAGAGCAATTAGCAAAAGACAAAAACTAACAGCAATTTTTCTTAAGTACATGGGAAGAGGGAAGCCTGGTAAACAGTCAGTGGGGCCACGGACCGACTGAGATGCTAAAGGAGCACTCAAGGTATACTAGGCTGTTGCAGAGAAGCAACATGGATTCTTTGCATCAGTGTTCACTGCAGAGGATGTGAGGGAGATTCCCACACCTGGAACATTATTTTAGGTGACAAACCCGAGGAACTGTCCCAGATGGACGTGTCATTAGAGGAGGTTTGGGAAGAAATTGATAAATTGAATAGTAATAAGTCACCAGGAGCAGATGGTTTTCACCCAAGAGTTCTGAAAGAACTCAAATATGAAATTGCAGAACTACTAACAGTGGTACGTAAACTATTGCTTATGTTAGCTAAAATGACGGGATCTAAGTGAGCTTTTACCACTCAAGAAAGAGATCTTGGAGTCATTGTGGATAATTCGCTGAAAACATCCACTCAATGTGCAGTAGCAGTCGAAAAAGCGAACAGTATATTAGGAACCATTAGGCAATAGATAAATAATAAAACAGAGTATATCATAACGCTACTATATAAATTCATGATACACCTTGAATACTGCATGCAGTTCTGGTCATCCCCACCTCAAAGAAGAGATATTAGATTTGGAAAAGGTAGAGATATGGGCAACAAAAATTATTAGGAGTATGGAACTGCTTCTGTGTGAGGAGAGACTGAAAAGATTGGGACTGTTCAGCTTAGAAAAAAGAAGACTAAGGGGGATATGATAGAGGTCTATAAAATCAAGACTGGTGTGGAGAAAGTGACTAAGGAAGTGCTATTTACCCCTTCACATAACAGAAGAACCAGGGGTCACCCATTAAATTAATAAGCAGCAGGTTTAAAACAAACAAAAGAAGCACTTCTTCACACAACACACAGTCAGCCTGTGGAATTCGTTGCCAGAGGATGTGATGGAGGCCAAAAGTATAACTGGGTTCAGAATAGAATTAGAGAAGTATTAGCCAAGATGGTCAGGATGCAACCCCATGCTCTGGGTGTCCCTAAACCTCTGGCTTCCAGAAACGGGGACTGGACAACAACGGATGGATCACTGGATAATTGCCCCGTTCTGTTCATTCCCTCTGTAGCATCTGGCTTTGGCCACTGTCAGAAGACAGGCTTGCTGGACCATTGGTCTGGCCCAGTATTGCTGTTCCTATGTTCTAAAAAGCTGTAACAGATTCATAAAAGTGCAGGCACAGAAGAACATATCACCAGGTAACTAATATTGGGGAGGGAAGTGAATACGTTTATGGGAGATGTCCCTAAACAAGCCCTTACTTGTATAAAGAGGCTTTTTTTATGAAAAAGGAAGTAGATGTGATAACTCAATGCTTAAAAGCTCAAAGGATTAAAGAGCAATACACTATCCCACCCGTTAAACATGCTCAGCAAAAGCTAGTTACACGCTGCTACGAAGTATGTACTGCTTCTGCTGTTATTAGAATAACCTCTATACTTCAGATACTTCACGTTTTATTTTTATCTGGAAGTAGCGGGCAGTGGGAAGTAGCTGCCAAAGACACAGGAGATTGACAGAGAAATGTTAGGAGAAGAAATAACAGAGGAAATTTAAAAAGTGGAAAACTCCAAGCCTTGTGAATTTCCAGCAAAATTTTACAAGCTGTTAAGGAGGTATCAGCTGATCCTTTAATGCTGCTGTGTTAGGGGAGGAACTTCCAAAATCTATGAGAGAAACTGCTATTGTAGGTCTCCCTAACGTTGGAAAAAAACCTTCCCTCATGCAGAGCTGATAGGCCCAGATTCACAACAAGCTGTTCTTTATTTGCAGAACTGGAGGAGATTTATATACATCCAGATCAAACTGGATTAATTAAGGACCAACAAAGGTCAAGTAATATTTGTATAGTATTTGGAGTAATTCATAGTGCCAGAGCAAAAGGGGGTGTGCTTTTCTTGTTATCCCCAGATGAGGAAAAGGGGTTTACAGGACAGAATGGCATTTTTTATTCATAACTTTAGCACATGAACTTTGAACATTGGCACTGGCCCCATTGCCTTAAATGCAAGCCAACGGAGCCTAGGATCTCCAGTCTGAGATGTGTGAAGGCGGTAAACAGGGATGCAATATTGTTTGTATCTAACCCAGATATTTCCTATAAACTATTATCCAAAAAAATCCATGTCCACTTTTGTATTTGTAAATAGAGCATTTTTGGTACTTGCTTGGTAACGATTTGTAAGATTTCTTATGCTTCCTAGAAAAACAGTTACTAAAAGAAAGGTTCTTAGGGATTGAAAATTACATGTTCTAATGTTCTAAAAGTCTAGTGTAGATAAGGCAGTTTAGAACTGAAAATATGTTACATTGGCTTCCTCCTGCTCCTGTGGTAAAGACTGTGCGGGCCTTGTCTACATTAGGCTTTTAAAATGTATTAATTAGAACATATTAGCTAACAGGTGCTCACATCACGCCTTAAATCCTGGACTAGACAAGGCATTCAGCTAATTTAGCTGTGTAGGGAACATGAGCATCTTCTAAAGTGCACATTAAATAAGGCAATAGCTTCAGTGAGTCTTGTCTCAGTCAACGTGTGCTTTGCAGCACAGGGCAGCCCAGCAGTGCCCTGGTAGCTGGCCAGATAGTTCCAGATTATGGAATTCCTTTTTTTCCTTTTAAAACAAAACCTAAGAAATTCCATTAAAAGACTAAGAGAGTAGTTCTTCTCTGCCGGGCCTTCATACTTTCCTCCTTTACACAGACGTATGTAGGCAGGCAGGCAGGCCTGACTCCCCCGTCCATGTGGGAAGGAACTAATTTTGCCTCTCTTTCACAGAAATGGAAATGGAGACAGAAGGGGTGAAGGTCAGTGTTTTCAAATGTTTGTGCCTAAAGTGAAGCGCCTGACTCTCAAAGGTGTTCACAGGTGACTCATTTCTGACACCCCCATTTCAAAACAGTGACTTCAATCTTTGTTTTCTTCGGTTTCCAGTCTGTGAAGGGTGATAATGCAGGACCACCTTTGTGAGGCTCAGGGCATAATTGGTGCCAGGGCTTGCCAGGGCTGATCCCCAGCACCTCTGGGTCTGGCAGTTCAGCGCCCGGCACCTCTGGGCCTGGCAATTCACAGCCCTGGCAGCTCTGGGCCTGGCACTTCAGAGCCCGGCAGCTCTAGGCCTGGCAGTTCACAGCCCCAGCACCGCTGGGCTTGGCAGTTCAGTGCCCCGGCACCTCTGGGCCTGGCAGTTCACAGTGCCGGCACCGCTGGGCCTGGCAGTTCACAGCCCCAGCACCGCTGGGCCTGGCAGTTCACAGCGCCGGCACCGCTGGACCTGGCAGTTCACAGCCCCAGCACCGCTGGACCTGGCAGTTCAGAGCCCCGGCACCTCTGGGCCCGGCAGTTCAGAGCCCCGGCACCTCTGGGCCTGGCAGTTCAGAGTCCCAGCACCTCTGGGTCTGGCAGTTCAAGGCCCTGGCTACTCTGGGCCTGGCAGTTCAAGGCCCTGGCACCACTGGGCCTGGCAGTTCAGAGTCCC
>NW_020664805.1:297945-322358 GCF_002925995.2 Terrapene triunguis | reverse complement strand
CCTGGCACCTCTGGGCCTGGCAGTTCAAGGCCCTGGCACCTCTGGGCTTGCAGTGTCAGTTATGAAAGTAAAACAATTGCTCGAGCCCCGGCACCTCCTTCATTACAAATTAAGCACTGGTGAGGCTCTTTGAGCTCTATGAATGAAGGAGTGCTCTGTGTGGAGTATTGTGGAGCGTGTGTTCAGAGCTGAACAGCCTTGAATAGAGATGGCAAATGAAGAGTTAGAGCCCTCTAGTAAGGGGGTCCAGAATTGTGCCTGCAGGAAAAGCAAAGAATTCACCGTTTAAATGTTTGTATTTTTAAAAAGGAAATTGGAACAGCTGCCATCTCACTTAGACACCTGTTGATGGCACTGGGAATTGACCACCACTTCCCAATCTTGTCGACAGAACACATGTTCCTAGCCCATCATATTACACACACATACTCTCTGCTTTAATCCCTCCAGGTCCGAGCAGTTTCAAACCAGATTGCGCGCTTTCCCACCGAGCAGCTCGTCTTGGATCAGAACAGAGCGCTCATCTTCATGCAGTGGGGCCAGTTTATTGACCATGACATGGACTTCGGCCCTGCGACTCCAGCAACAGTCACCTTCAGCAGCAGAGTGAACTGTGAGACCAGCTGTGCCAAAGAACCACCTTGCTTCCCCATCAAGGTACTGTCAGGATTTCTCCAGGAGGGAACAGAAGAGTGAGGGGGCATCCCACCTTAGAATCATAGAATCATAGAAATGTAGGGTTGGAAGAGACCTCAGGAGGTCATCTAGTCCAACTCCCTGCTCAAAGCAGGACCAACACCAACTAAATTATCCCAGCCAGGGCTTTGTCAAGCCGGGCCTTAAAAACCTCTAAGGATGGAGATTCCACCACCTCCCTAGGTAAACCATTCCAGTGCTTCACTACCCTCCTACTGAAATAGTGTTTCCTAATATCCAACCTAGACCTCCCCCACTGCAACTTGAGACTTTTGCACCTTGTTCTGTCATCTGCCACCACTGAGAACAGCTGAGCTCCATCCTCTTTGGAACCCCCCTTCAGGTAGTTGAAGGCTGCTATTAAATCCCCCCTCACTCTTCTCTTCTCCAGACTAAATAACCCCAGTTCCCTCAGCTTCTCCTAGTAAGTCATGTGCCACAACCCCCTAATCATTTTTGTTGCCCTCTGCTGGACTCTCTCCAATTTGTCCGCATCCTTTCTGTAGTGGGGGGCCCAAAACTGGATACAATACTCCAGATGTGGCCTCACCAGTGCCGAATAGAGGGGGATAATTACTTCCCTCGGTCTGGTGGCAATGCTCCTACTAATGCAGCCCAATATGCCGTTGGCCTTCTTGGCAACAAGGGTACACTGCTGACTTATATGCAGCTTCTCTTCCACTGTAATCCCCAGGTCCTTTTCTGCAGAACTGCTGCTTAGCCAGTCGGTCCCCAGCCTGTAGCGGTGCATGGGATTCTTCCGTCCTAAGTGCAGGACTCTGCACTTGTCCTTGTTGAACCTCATCAGAGTTCATTTGGCCCAATCCTCCAATTTGTCTAGGTCACTCTGGACCCTATCCCTACCCTACCGCTTATCTACCTCTCTCTCCAGCTTGGTGTCATCCACAAACTTGCTGAGGGTGCAATCCATCCCATCATGGGGGACTTTAACTTCCCAGATATAGATTGGGTAACAAATGCTAGTAACAATAATAGGGCTCAGATGTTCTTAGACGTGCTAGCAGATGAATTCCTTCATCAAGTAGTAACTGAACCGACGAGGGGGGATGCCATTTTAGATTTAGTGCTGGTGAGTAGTGAGGACCTCGTTGAAGAAATGGTTGTAGGGGACAACCTTGGCTCGAGTGACCATGAGCTAATTCGGTTTAAACTAAATGGAAGGATTAACAGAAATGATACTGTAACTAAGGTTTACAATTTCAAAAAGGCCAACTTTAATAAATTAAGGCAACTACTTAGGGAAGTGGATTGGGCTAACATACTTAAGGATCTAAAGGCAGATGACGCCTGGGATTATTTCAAGCAGAAGTTGCATGAGATGTCTGAGGCCTGTATCCCGAGAAAGGGAAAACGATTAGTGGGCAGGAGATTTAGACCTAGCTGGATGAGCGGGAGTCTCAAAGGGGCGATTAAGAAAAAACAGAAAGCGTACAGAGAATGGAAGAAGGGAAGGATCAGCAAGGAAACCTACCTTAGTGAGTTTAGAGCATGTAGGGATGCAGTGAGAAAGGCCAAAAGCCGTGTAGAGTTGGACCTTGCAAGGGGAATTAAATCCAATAGTAAGAGGTTTTATAGCCATATAAATAGGAAGAAAACAAAGAAAGAGGAAGTGGGACCGCTGAAGAATGTGGATGGAGTGGAAATTAAGAATAATCTAGGCATGGCACAATATCTAAATGAATATTTTGCTTCGGTCTTTAATAAGGCTAACGAAGGGTTTAGGAATAGAGGGAGTAGGACAGAGGGGAATAGAGGAGGGGGGATAGACATTACAGTATCAGAGGTGGAAGCCAAACTTGACCAGCTAAACGGGACTAAATCGGGCGGACCGGATGATCTTCATCCTAGAATATTGAAGGAACTGGCGCGAGAAATTGCGAGCCCCTTGGCGACAATTTTTAATGAATCTGTAAACTCGGGGGTGGTACCGTTGGACTGGAGAATAGCTAATGTGGTTCCTATTTTCAAGAAGGGGAAAAAAAGTGACCCAGGTAACTACAGGCCTGTTAGTTTAACTTCTGTAGTATGTAAGATCTTGGAAAAATTTTTGAGGGAGAAAGTAGTTAAGGACCTTGAGGTGAATGGCAATTGGGACAAATTACAACATGGGTTTACGAAAGGCAGGTCGTGCCAAACCAACCTGATCTCCTTCTTTGAGAAAGTAACAGACCTTCTAGATAAAGGAAATGCGGTGGATCTAATATACCTCGATTTTAGTAAAGCGTTTGATACAGTTCCGCATGAGGAATTATTGGTTAAATTGGATAAGATGGGGATCGATAGGAAAATCCAGAGGTGGATAAGGAACTGGTTAAAGGGAAGACTGCAGCGGGTAATACTGAAAGGTGAACTGTCAGATTGGAGGGAGGTCACCAGTGGGGTTCCTCAAGGTTCAGTTCTGGGTCCGATTTTATTTAATCTATTCATTACTGACCTCGGAACCAAATGTAGGAGTGGGCTGATAAAGTTTGCGGATGACACAAAGTTGGGAGGCATTGCCAACTCGGAGAAGGATCGGGATATTCTGCAGGGAGACTTGGATGACCTTGTAAATTGGAGTAATAGTAATAGGATGAGATTTAATAGTGAGAAGTGTAAGGTGATGCATTTAGGGATGACTAATAAGAATTTAAGTTATAAGCTAGGGACGCATAGGTTAGAAGTGACTGAGGAGGAGAAGGACCTCGGAGTCCTGGTTGATCGCAGGATGACTATGAGTCGGCAATGCGACGTGGCTGTGAAAAAAGCTAATGCGATCTTGGGATGCATAAGGCGAGGTATTTCTAGTAGGGACAGGGAGGTGCTGCTTCCGTTATACAAGGCGCTGGTGAGACCTCACTTGGAGTACTGTGTGCAGTTCTGGTCTCCTATGTTTAAAAGGGATGAACTGAAACTGGAACGGGTACAGAGAAGGGCAACTAGGATGATCCGAGGAATGGAAAACCTTTCCTATGAAAGGAGACTCGAGGAGCTTGCTTTGGTTAGCCTAACCAAAAGAAGGCTGAGGGGGGATATGATTGCTCTCTTTAAATATATCAAAGGGATAAATACCAGGGAGGGAGAGGAATTATTTCAGCTCAGTGCTAATGTGGACACGAGAACGAATGGATATAAACTGGCTGTGGGGAAATTTAGGCTTGAAATTAGACGAAGGTTTCTAACCGTCAGAGGGGTGAAATTTTGGAACAGCCTTCCGAGGGAAACGGTGGGGGCGAAAGACCTCTCTGGCTTCAAGATTAGGCTAGATAAGTTTATGGAGGGAATGGTTTGATGGGATTACGTGATTCTAATCAATTAGGCAATAACGGCCATCGCTGGTAAAATGAGGGTCTGGCTAGAGAATCTTGCCTGTATGCTCGGGGTTCTGCTGATCGCCATATTTGGGGTCGGGAAGGAATTTTCCTCCAGGGTAGATTGGCAGTGGCCCTGGAGGTTTTTCGCCTTCCTCCGCAGCATAGGGCAGGGGTCGCAAGCTGGAAGATTCTCTGCGACTTGAAGTCTTTAGATCACGATCTGGAGACTTCAACAGCAGAGTTAAGGGAAAGTGGGGGGGTCAGCTTTTGTGGCCTGCATCATGCGGGAGGTCAGACTAGATGACCATATTGGTCCCTTCTGACCTTAAAGTCTATGAGTCTATGAGTCTATGAATCATACAGATCATTCCCCTTGATCAATTTCCCCTAGGGACTGGGTTTGTCAGAATCTCTCCCTGCCCTTTTCCATGGGCAGGTACCTCCAAGTGAGTCTTCCTCCCAAAGGGCATGTTGCTATGACTAAGAGGAGAGTGGGGGTGTTGTTTCTTAGATTTTAAGGCCAGAAGGGAACATTATGATCATCTAGCCTGCCCTCCTGTATAACACAGGCCAGAGAACTTCAGCTTCCAGCCACTGGATCTCATTGTGCTTTGTCTGCTAGATTAAAGAGCCCCTGCTCTCAGAAATCTTATCCTCGTCCGAGTTCTTATAAACTGTGATCAAGTCACCTCTTAACCTTCTCTTCTCTCCTTTAATCTCTTCTTGCAAGGCAGGTCCCAGAGGTCAAATAATTCTCCTCTGAACCCTCTCCAATCTGTCAATTTCCTTTTTTAATGTGTGAACACCAAAACTGCACACAGTATTCAGTAGTGGTCTCAATAATGCCGTACACCTCTCCAATTGATATTGTCCTGCTCAGATACGTCGCATTAGCCCTCTCAGACACAACATTGCTCTGGGAGCTCATGTACAGTTGGTCTCCACCATGAGCCCTAACTCTTCCACTGTCATTTATTTCCAGAGCTCAGTCTCACCTTGTAATTATGCCCTACACTCTTTGTTCCTAGATGTATGACCTGGCATTAGGCTAATAATAGTTTATGATCATATAGGCAAAGACTGGGTCATATAAATTCAAATGGGGCAGAGTCTACCTTAAATTTGGAATTTCCCAACTTTTGAGTGATTCACTTTGCAATATTAATTTTATCTTAATTTTTGGTCTGGAATGTCATAATTCCCTGGTAGGCTTATGCTAACTCATGCATTATATTTATTTATTTGGATGTTTTACCAACTACAGTAATGAGTGCTGGTCTGATGCTCTGGGAGCCCTTGACAGTCTTTAAAAATAACCTGATAAATAAACACCCTAACAGAGGCTCAAACTAAACGTATACCCCAAATTAAAAACCATAGTAAGAGGACCAACAAAGTGCCACCGTGGCTAAACAACAAAGTAAAAGAAACAGTTAGAGGCAAAAAGCAGCTTTTAAAAATTGAAAGTCAAATCCTACTGAGGAAAATAGAAAGGAACATAAACTCTGGCAAGTCAAGTGTCAAATTATAATTAGGCAGGCCAAAAAAGAATTTGAAGAGCAATTAGCAAAAGACTCACAATCTAACAGCAAAATTTTTTTAAGTAGATCAGAAGCAGGAAGCCTGCTAAACAATCAGAGGGGCCAGTGGACGATCGAGGTTCTAAAGGAGCATTCAAGGAAGATAAGGTCATTGTGGAGAAGCTAAATGAATTCTTTGCATCAGTCTTCATTGCAGAGGAGGATGTCAGGGAGATTCCCATTCCTGAGCCATTCATTTTGGGTGACAAATCTGAGAAACTGTTCCAGATTAAGGTGTCAATAGAGGAGGTTTTGGAATAAATCAACAAATATTAAATAGTAATAAGTCACCAGGATCAGATGGTTTTCACCCAAGAGTTCTGAAGGAACTCAAATGTGAAATTGCAGAACTACTAAATGTGGTATGTAATCTATTGTTTAAATCAGTCTCTGTACCAGATGATTGGAGGATAGCTAATGTGACTCCAATTTTTTAAAAAGGCTCCAGAGGTGATCCTGGCAATTACAGGCCAGTAAGCCTAACTTCAGTATCAGGCAAGTTGGTTGAAACTCTATTAAAGAACAGAATTATCAGACACAGAGATTAACACAGTTTGTTGGGGAAGAGTCAACGCATCTTTTGTAAAGGGAAATCATGCCTCACCAATCTATTAGAATTCTTTGAGGGGGACAAGGGTGATCCAGTGGATATAGTGTACTTGGACTTTCAGAAAGCCTTTGACAAGGTCCATCATCAAAGGCTCTTAAGCAACATAAGCAGTCTTGGGGTAAGAGGGAAGGTCCTCTCATGGATCAGTAACTGGTTAAAAGACAGGAAACAAAGGGTAGGAATAAATGGTTAGTTTTCAGAATGGAGAGAGGGAAATAGTGGTGTCCCCCAGGGGTCTGTACTGGGATCAGTGCTATTCAACATATTAATAAATTATCTGGAAAAAGGGGTAAACAGTGAGGTGGCAAGTTGAAGACGATACAAGTTTACTCAGTAGTTAAGTCCAAAGCAGACTGTGAGGAGTTACAAAGGGATCTCACTAAATTGAGTGACTGGGCAACAAAATGGCAGATGAAGTGCAAAATGTAGATAAATGCAAAGTAATGCACACTGGAAAATGTAATCCCATACAAAATGATGAAATCTAAATTATCTGTTACCAGTCAAAAAAGAGATCTTGGAGTTATTGTGGATAGTTCTCTGAAAACATCCATTCAATGTGCAGCGTTAGTCAAAAAAGTGAACAGAATGTTAGGAACCATTAGGAAAGGGATAGATAATAAGACACTAAATATCATAATGCCATGGCATACCCATATCTTGATTACTGTGTGCAGTTCTGGTCATCCCATCTCAAAAAAGATATATTAGAATTGGAAAAGGTACAGAGAAGGACAATAAAAACGATTAGGAGTATGGAACAGCTTCCATATGAGGAGAGATTAATAAGACTGGGACTTTTCAGCTTGGAAAAGAGATGACTAATGGGGGATATGATAGAGGTCTGTAAAATCATGAAAGGGGACAGTGAATAAGGAAGTGTTATTTATTCCTTCACATAAAACAAGAATCAGGGGTCACTCAATGAAATTAATAGCCAGCAAGTTTAAAACAACCGAAAGGAAGTATTTCTTCATACAACGCACAGTCAACCTGTGGAACTTGTTGCCAGATGTGGAGAAGGCCAAAAGTATAAATTGGTTCAAAAAAGAATTAGAGAAGTTCATGGAGCACAAGTCCATGGATGGCTATTAGCCAAGATGATCAGGGATGCAACCCCATGCTCTGGGTGTTCCTGAACCCTTGGCTACCAGAATCTGGGACTGGACAACAGGGGATGATCACTCGATAGTTGCCCTGTTCTGTTCATTCCCTCAGAAGCACCTGGCACTGGCCACTGTGGGAAGACAGGACACTGGGCTAGATGGACCATTGGTCTGACCCAGTATGGCTGCTCTTATGTTCTTAAAGAGACCTGTCAATTACTCCCAATCAAATCATGTGTCCCTGCGACACCATGATAGAAGGAGAAGTAATACACCTCCTCACCCAGTGCCCTGAGGGAGAACACTCTCTCTGTTATACTGATCACTCTTCAACTCAGAAGCCTCCACTGACCACAGCTGCACAGTGTGTCAGGGGAAGGGAGGGGTCTCTGATGTAGCCCTTCTGCCAGGTGTTGTTGGCAGCAACAAGGGGCGGGTATTTTTCTAGGGGTTCCTCTTAGAATTACAAAACAAAACCATCTTGAGCCCCCAGTCAGAAACCCTGAAAAAACTATGTACCTCCTCTGGGCACCCCTAAGAGGCAATACTTCCCCAGTCACAAGCACTGAATCTGTGTATAGCACAAATACATCTTCTAAACAGCATTAATTTGGGAAAAATAGGAACAATGATTTGATAGTTTGCAAACAATAAATGAAACACTTGCTCCGCAGTGTCTTGGGCATTGGCCTTTGCCTCAGTTTCCCACTTTGTGGTGTGAAAGTCCCATGAACAAGTGTCCCTTCACAGCATGCCACTCCCCATTCCCCTCTGCTGCACCCCATTCACGGTTTGTTGTCTGAGGGCAGCAAAGGCCCAGAATCCAGGGGTGCACCAGGGTGGTTCACCTCCAGCCCTTGGGGTGCACGTGTTGCTTCGCTGCCACCTTTCACCACTGCGCCTCTGTTGCCACTGCAACCTTGCTGCTGCTTTGCAGCCTCCAGACGCTGCCACCTCTTGCTGCTGCTGCTGCACCTCTCACCATACTACACCCGCCTGGCCCCGCTATTAGTAACCACAGCTCTAAGACTGCTGGGTAGGGGGCACCTCTTCTACTGCGCCTCTCCACCCCGCTGCCTTCAGCCGGGATGCTGTGTTTGGAGGTTCCACCACGTAGCCCTGCTCTTAGCGATTTCACCAGGTAATGGGGAACCTCACTGCTGCTGCCTCCTCTGCATTGTCCTTCCCCGCAACCCTGCCCCACACCAGCTCTAAGCTCAGCCCCACAGACCAGCCTATCAATGATTTCAGCTCTAGTGATCACTGAGACGAGACCCAGCCTCTCTACTCAGCTCTGTCTTTCCACACTGGAAAGTGAGGATCCAGTGGCATCTAAGATCCTTAAACAGAGTCCTCACCACCAGGTAGGGCCACCTGCCCCCCCCCCGTTTCACTTGGATTTGGCATCATTACCCCATGCTTAGTGAGTGAGGTTCAAGTTATGGAGATCCTTCAACCAGGGCAGGCTAAGTACAGTCATAGAATAAGGAAACCCTCATTTCATTACCCCTGCATCCCAGACTGCAGTGAACGAGGCCCTCCTGTGGGCAGTGAGTGCCCTCGGCACCCCCAGACCCAGACCCTTGGTGAAGAGTGGGAATGATCCTTGATGGAGACCTTCATTATGCTCCGTTTGGCTGTTGGACGGTCACACAGGAGCAGTGACCAGCTAGCTGTTTTCCTCTCTGCAGCTGCCCGTAGGATTGTGACCATTTCTCTGCTTGTTGCAGTGACCCAGGCCTTTGTCACCTTGAGACTGGATTAACAAAGCACTCTATGTGCAGCCACAGCTTAAATCTAACAAGAAACTGAGGCTGTTGCAGTGTGGGGCAGGGCAGGAAATGCTGCTCCGGGAGGGAGAATGGCTTCTGCACTCGGTGGTAATTAATCCCATTCATCTCTTGCTGCAGATTCCCCCCAATGATCCACGAATTAAAAACCAAAGTGACTGCATTCCATTCACCCGCTCAGCCCCTGCATGCACCATGGGCAGAGAGATTCGAAACCAGATGAATGCACTCACAGCCTTCCTCGATGGCAGCATGGTGTATGGCAGTGAAGTACCGTTGGCTAAGAGACTAAGGAATAATACCAACCAGCTGGGCTTGATGGCTGTTAACCAGCAATTTACTGACGGGGGATTGGAATTACTGCCATTTGGTAACTTGGAGAAAGACCCCTGTCTTCTCACCAACAAAACAGCTCAAATCCGATGTTTCATTACAGGTAAGTCGTGCATCTGCAGCACCTCTCATTCTCTGATAGTGAGACCCAGAGTGAACGAGTCTATTGGTTCTAGTTTGTTTCGTGGTTTTTTTTAAAAATCCAAACAATTAAATCAGTGGAAAAGGGGGCAGAGCAGCACTCTCTAAAGATCAGGTCAGGTTGTAATAGACGAGGGTCTAGAGATGAGAAGAAACTCTCTCTCTCAAGGTGAGAAGAAGCAATCTCTCTCTTTCTTTGATATGGTACCTCGAACAATAACCCCAATCCAGCACTGGAATGGGGACTGCAGAGCTGTGCTCACAAGAGCTCAAACATGGCCAGCAGATGCTCTACATACGGAGGGAGCGAGGGCTTGGAGTGGCACATTCCAGTAGTGCTAAAGGCCAAGCATCAGAGGCCAGGCTTGTGGAAGAAAGCACGGCCAAGCTAGTGCAGCAGGCTCAACCCCAAGCCAATAGGCTTGAAGACACCTCCGTGGTAATACTGAAAATGTCATTGCTGGTGGAGCTAGTGCAGACTTGTCCGTGTCAGCCTAGTTCACTGCTAATCAAGAGCTCAGCCCTGTTGCTGCTGCGCGTTCTCCTGCCTGCACCACGCTATGGAGAATGGTAGCAGAAAAGGCCATAAACAAGAGACACAGCCAGTGCAGCAGGATTCCCTTAAAGAAAGGCCCCCTTGAGCGAGGGAGGAGGGGACAGGAGAGGGTCTTTTCTCTGACCCTTTGGATATTTAGTAGTGTTGCATTCAGCCCCTGGCGCATGCTCCCCACATCTGTAGGATGGGAATGCAGCGGCCTGGATAACTCTGGCTTGTTTTCTTCATGCTACAATGAAGCTGTTTCCATTGTTGGCACATGCTTGTGTCACTGCAGGTATAATAGTGAGCTAGTGAGATGTTTTGGGTTCACCCAGACCACTGAGGGGTTCTGTCACTACCTGCCCTGTAGCTTCGGGGGCCTTTGTGCTGTGTAGCTCTGGTTCGGTTCCCTGACACCAGTAGCCAGCTCACCCTGGCTCTTACCAGTCTAGCCACTCTTTGCCTGGTGACACCAATAGCCCTTCCAGTCCAAAGGCGGGAAAGCAGCCGTCCCAGTTATCGGCTCCCTTGGGCACAACACCCACCAGCTTGGGACAGAAATCAATAAAAAGTTCATTTCATAGAAAAGCCCCAGATTGAGAGATGAATTGATAAGTGGAAAGCGAACAGACAGAAGTTACACAGAAAAGACAACACTTTCATATTGGATAAAATCCCTTTTCTAATCAGTTACCTCTCGCCTTCAAACAGTTTCCCAGCATAGCCCCTAGCTCTAGGAGGGATCCAGCACTCATGGACAGCCTTCCACCTTGAGACCGTCTCCCAAGTTCAGTACAAACTCCTTCCATTTTAAAAGGGTTTGTAGGGTTTTTTCTTCAGTCACTAGCGGAAAACTCCCTCTTTTCTTGGGTTCCAAAGACTGGGATTTTCTTTTCAGTTTCATGCTGTTCCCATTTGCTTTGAGTGTTCCTCGTGGTTTGTTTCTGAACTGGAGAATGGCTAGGTCTGGGCTGGTTATGGGGGTAGCTCCTTTGTGCCTGATGGCTTCCTCACCCTACTGTGAGGTGAGGCTGAAAGTTGCACCACAATTATAATTACAATGTTCTATATATACAGTGCGTCCATTCATAACCATACGCTGTATACATAGCTCATAATTACTAGTAAGTTCAGTGCATTGCAACCTTTCATAAAAGACTTTACCCAATATACTCTTACAGTAAAATAACATTGGATGCAATCAGTTGGTTTAACTGCTTATTTTGGGGGATGGGGTTTAAACCTTCTTTTTTGGGGTTGTCAGATCCTTATTGTCACAGCTAGTCTTCAGACTGCCCAAGAAAGAAAGAAAGAGAAAGCAGGTGCAAAGAGCCTGTTTAGGGACACCTAGTTGTAGCACATGGGTCCCACAAGCCTCCCATCCTGGGGTCCTTCTGGACTGGAGCTCTGAAAGCCTGTGTGTCAGCCACACCCACACCTGCAGGGGAGTGCAAGGTGTCAGATCATGTTCAGCAGAACCCACTCCCTCCTAATGCCCCCTCCATGGTTTCTTGCTGTGACCCCAATTGCCTGTGGGATTGGGATCTTGCGTCAGGGGAATTTGAAAACCTCACTGGATCATAAAGCTTCCACCCCAATTACCCCAAGTTGGCTGAAATACTTCACTCCTCTCACCACGTCCCTGCCCTCGCTTCTCCACCTTTTATATCGCAGACCTTTCGTTCCATTGCCATCCTGCAGATTATATATCTTTCTGCAAACAAGGTGGCCAATCCTGATGGGCTCTAACCAGACCAGTGAGAGCAAAATACACGTCGTCTGCTTACCATGATGTTTAGGCACAAACCAGTATCCTATTAGCGCTCTTGTGTGTCATCCTGGCATCAAGCACAGGCAAAATATTGCCACCGTTCATATGAGACTCAATTAATAAAGAATTAAAGGACACTAATATAATTAATGTCAATCATCAAGGGCTTATGGAAAATAGGTCCTATCAAATTGATTTGAGCTCTTTTTTTTATGAGTCTACCAGTTTGGTTGATAAAGAGAACAGTGGCGATGTAATATATTTAGACTTCTGTGAGGCATTTGACTTGGTGCCTGGTGACATTTTGATTAAAAAACTAGACCGGTA
Source organism: Terrapene triunguis (assembly GCF_002925995.2). NCBI lineage: Eukaryota > Metazoa > Chordata > Testudines > Emydidae > Terrapene > Terrapene triunguis. The sequence continues at coordinate 310,152 of NW_020664805.1, read as the reverse complement.
ACAAAATGTGCCATTAAATGGATGAAAACCTGACTAACCGACAGGTCTCAAATGTAATTGTAAATGACGAATCATCACCGAGTCGGTCAGTTTCTAATGGGATGCCGCAGAGACCAGTTCTTGGCCCTACATTATTTAATATTTTTAAATAACATTTAACATTTTTATCAATGAGCTGGAAGAAAACATAAAATCATCACTGACAAAGTTTGCAGATGACACAAAAAATGGGGCAGTGGTAAATAATGAAGAGGAGCGGTCATTGATATAGAGCAATCCGGATTGCCCAGTAAGCTGGGCTCAAGCAAACAATATGCATTTTAGTGTGGCTGAATATAAACGTATACATCAAGGAACAAAGAACGTAGGCCATACTTACACAATGGGGGCTCTCTCCTGGGAAGCAGTGACTCTGAAAAGGACTTGGGGGTCATGGTGGATAATCAGCTGAACTTGAGCTTCCAGTGTGACGCAGTGACCAAAAGGGCCAATGTGATCCTGGGATGTATAGACAGAGGGATCTCGAGTGCAGCAGGGGTTAGCTGAGTGGAGAGCTCCTGTCGGTGTGAGGAGCAGCACTAGGACACCTCCCCATGCTAGGCCAATGCGTTGCATTAACTCTGCAGAGCACAGACTGCGTTGCTGTGGTTAGTAAATTTGGCCAAGACATTTATGACACTTTAGGAATTAACCTCTTCACTCTCCCGTTGTTTGTGGAAGTCAGAAAATATGAATTCTGCATAAAATAAACCAATTCCTGAAAGGCTGTGGGCTAACGGGGAGGGTAAGAGTAGCTGGGTGGTGAGTGAGAGTCTGGGGTGAAAGGGTTACTTATGGGGTTTCTGGGAGGGAGTATGGACCTACTCAGTGGGAGGAGCAGTAGGGGGTTGAGGGGAAGGAGATGTGATTACAAGGGGAACAAGGCTGGGAGAATGAAATAAATGGTTTTGATTTCCACAGGTGACACTCGAGCCAATGAAATGCCAGGGCTGACATCTTTGCACACACTCTTTGTGCGGGAACACAATCGCTTGGCCAGAGAGCTGAGGAGATTAAATCCACAGTGGGATGGAGAGAAGCTCTACCAGGAGGCCCGGAAGATCTTAGGTGCCATGATCCAGGTACCAGCTGTAATGACCGGTTTCCCGCAGCCATGCTGCCTTGGGCTGTGATCTTACAAGTGAAGCATGGTCAGGTTTCATCAGTACTTGAAAATGGGACGATCAAGGGAAATCTGTGTTCCTACAAAAGGGCTAAGGGAGGTGGTGCTTTTCCTTCTGAGTCAGTTCTGAACCAATGGCCAATGTGGTGCTGGGGAACTGTGCTACTGGAGATGCTGTCTGAAACCAAGCTATGACCTCATCAGGTCAATAGATAGTCCTTGGCACTGTTCAGAGGGGAGTAGGTGTTGGGCTTGGCCAAATTCCAATTTGACATCCCTTAATTCCCCTGGATATAATAGATCGGGGTCAGCAACCTTTCAGAAGTGGTGTGCCCAGTCTTCATTTATTCACTCTATGCATGCCAGTCATACATTTTAATGTTTTTAGAAGGTCTCTTTCTATAAGTCTATAATATATAACTAAACTATTGTTGTATGTAAAGTAAATAAGGTTTTTAAAATGTTTAAGAAGCTTCATTTAAAATTAAATTAAAATGCAGAGCCCCCCGGACCGGTGGCCAGGACCGGGGCAGTGTGAGTGCCACTGAAAATCAGCTTCGTGTGCCGCCTTGTCTGTCTTGTCAGACTTCTGGCCTAGACCTCTCTGAGGATTATGGGAACAAAGGAAGTAGGAGGGCGAATATACCTGAGCAACACTGTGTAAATGCTGTAGGTTTAAATTTTCAAATGCTGGATGGGCCTTGGGTTAACATTGCTCTGACGGTTCGATTGTGCCTGTGGAAGGGGCGGCTCAGTGACAGTTCACACTGGGGGTGCACACAAGGGATCACAATTATTCTGGTGGTCCCCTGTTGTGATGGGGAAGAAAAGCTCCTTCAGCCCGTAGCAGTGTACAGCGTCACTCTGCATCAACTGCACATCCAGCCAACTCCACTGTCTGCAGGGCTGTAGTAGGCCAGGGAATACCGTGTTGGGGGAACCAGTACTTTTCTTATGCTCCACTTCTTCAGATTCTCCCTTTAATATTAGAAAAGGGTCTTCAACGGTAGCTGGTTTGGAGTTTTCAGCTGGAACGATTTTCCGATGGAAACTGCAGTTTCAGCGTTTGAGTTTACTAAGTCTTTTGACGCAATCCCACATGACATTTTTGTAAGCAAACTAGAGAAATATGGCCTAGATTACATTAATATAAAATGGGTGCATAGCTGGTTGAAAGACAGTACTCAAGGAGTGGTTACCAATGGTTTGTTCTTACCAATGGGAGGATGTTATGTAGTGGTGCCTCACAGGGGTCTGTCCTGGGGCTGGTACTATTTGCTATTTTCATTAATGATTTAGATAATAGAGTGGAGAGTGTGCTTTTAACATTTGGAAATGACAACAAGGTGGGAGGACACTTATTAGAATTCAGAACAACCTTGACAAATTGGAGAATTTGTTTGAATTCAACAAGATGAAATTCATTAAAGACAAGTACAAAGTACTTTGCTTAGAAAGTAAACATTACATGCACAACTACAAAATGGGAAATAACTGGCTATATAGTAGTACTGCTGAACAGGATTTTGAGATTACCATGGATCACAAATTGAATATGAGTCAACAATGTGATGCAGCTGTGAAAAAGGCTAACATTATTCTGAGGCATATTAATAGGAGTGTCATATGTGAGACACCGGAGGTAATTGTATTGCTCTACTCAGCACTTGTGAGGCCTCAGCTGGAGTCCTGTGTCCAGTTCTGGGTGCCACACTGTAGGACAGATGTGAATAAATTGGAAAGAGTCCAGAGGAGAATTACAAAAATGATCAAAGGTTTAGAAAACCTGACCTATGAGGACATAAACTGGGCATGTTTAGTCTTAAGAAAAAAAGACTGAGGGGGGCGGGGGGGAACTGATAACAGTCTTCAGATATGTTAAGGGCTGTTATAGAGGACAGTGGTCAGTTGTTCTCCACATCCACTGAAGGTAGGATAAGAAGTAATGGGCTTAATCTGCAGCAAGGGAAATTTACTTTAGATATTAGGAAAAACTTTCTAACTCAGAGGATAGTGAAGTACTGGAACCGGTTACTAAGGGAGATTGTGAAATCCTCATCCCTTGTGGTTTTAAGAACAGGTTGGACAAACATCTGTCAGGGATGGTCCAGGTTTCCTTAATCCTGTCCCAGCACGGGGGGACTGGACTAGATGACCTCTCAAGGTCCCTTCCAGCCCGATATTTCTCTGATTTTGGCATTTCCTAAACAAAATATTTTGGACTATTTTGTTCTGCAAACATTGTTGAAATTTCAACTTTTCATTCTGATTAGGGTTGGGTATAAATGTTGAAATATTGCCATTTCCCACAGGATGGAAATTCTGACTTTTGCTCAGCTTTAACTCCAGCCTTTATAGTTGTAGAGAAAACCTTGAAAATGTGAAATGAGTGTGATGCCTGCCTGAACCGTCAGAGAGCTTGACACAATAGCTCTGAGATGCGTGGGCTGCCCCATTCATTGCTTTGGGGTGCTCAATAATGGCGATAATTTAAATGTCAGCACTATTAACTCTTCTGCAAATTGGCTGTAGTATGTAAGAAAGGAGGGAAGGGATGGCACAGATCTGCACAGGCTGCTGGGAACAGCGTCTCCCTTTGGAGCCACAAGTGGATGGTGTTTGGGAGACACCGGCACTTTCTGTACTCATCTGACCTGTGGAGCCCAAAGGCCAGAGCTCAGGGGCATCCAAGCCCCCCCAAGAGGGAGGCCAGTGGGGTATCAGAGCCCAGAGTCAGCCAGTCCCCCAACTCAGAGCAGCAGGGGACGGATCTACTCCAGTGGTGAGTCTGGGGCCAGGCAGCTTCCCCCTGCTGTCTGTTCTAGTTTCTATAGTTTTTATACTTGCTCATCACCACAGCATCTGAACACCTTCCTGTCGTACATAAAGCAATGTGACTACACATCTGTTACGCGTTGGTTGTTCTCTCGTCCTCTCCCTAGAGGGAGAAGCAGGTACAGTGGAGTTTCTTGGTTTGTAGGTTGGATTTTTCTTTTTTATAAATGTACCTGTTGCTCTGTATTGATGTTAGTGAATCACAGAACCATAGAACCAGAGGGTTAGAAGGGACCGCAAGGGTCATCTAGTCTAACCCCCGCCGAGGATTTCTTGTGTCTAAACCAGATTTCTCAAACTGGGGTCTGCAGACCCCTGGGGGTCACTGAGGGTACCTCAGGGGGTCCAGGGGCCCCGCTGATCTCCCCCTCCCTCCCTCCATCAACTCCTCCCCCACCCTCCCAGCGCCTCCTGCATGCTAAAAGTCTGGCGGTGCAGCGGGGCTAAGGCAGGCTTCCTATCTGCCCTGGCTCCGTGCCACTCCCGGAAGTGGCCGACACGTCCCTGCGGCCACTAGGGGGCAGTCTCCGTGCACTGCCCCCACCCTGAGTGCTGAGTCTGCAGCTCCCATTGGCCATGAACTGTGGCCAATGGGAGCTGCAGGGGCGGTGTCTGAGGGCCGGGGCAGCGTGCGGAGACTCCCTGAACCCCCAGCCTAGAAGCCGCTGCCAGAGGGATGTGCCAGTCACTTTCGGGAGCTGCCCAAGGTAAGCCCCACCCGGCCGGAGCCCACACTCCTCACCCCCTCCTGCACCCCAACCCACTGCCCCAGCCCAGAGTCTGCTCCCGCACCCAAACTCCCTCCCAGAGCCTGCACCCTGCACCCTCTCCTGCACCCCAACCCCCTGCTCCAGCCTGGTGAAAGTGAGTGAGCGTGGGGGAAAGCGAGTGACGGAGGGAGAGGGGATGGAGTGAGCAGGGGCGGGGCCTTGGAGAAGGGGCGGGCCAGGGGCATGGCCTCAGGAAGGGGGCAGGGCAAGGGCTGAGCGGAGGGCCTTGGGGGTCCCCAAAAATTTTTAAATCAAAATGGGGGTCCTCAGGTTGCTAAAGTTTGAGAACCGCTGGTTTTAACCATACAAGACAGACTGGTACCTGCCTCCTTTGGAAAACCTCCAGTGAAGGAGTTTCCACCATCTCCCGAGGCCTCTGTTCCACTGTCCTACTGCTCTTATAGTTAGGAAGTTTTTCCTGAGATTTAATCTAAATCTGCTGTGCTGTAGTTTTCACCTTTTTCCTCTTGTCCTGCCCTCTGTGGCAAGAGACAACAACTTTTCTCCATCCTTTTTATGGCAGCCTTTTAAGTATTTGAAGATCGTATTACAGCCTCCTTTAATCTCCTCTTTTCCAAACTAAACAGACCCAGTTCCTTCAGCCTTTGTTTATATGGCTTGCATTCCATCCCTTTGATCATCTTTGTCGCTCGTCTCTGGATCCTTTCCAGTTGCTCCACATCCTTTCTATACATTGGTGACCAAATCTTGACACAGGACTCCAGCTGAGGCCTAACCAGCGCCGAGTAGAGTGGTACTATCACTTCCTGTGACTTGCATGCTGTGCCTTTGTTAATACAACCTAAAATTGTATTTGCTTTTTTTGCAATAGCATCGCATTGCTGACTCCTGTCGAGGTTGTGATCCACCCCCACCCCCAGAGTCTTCTCAGCAGTGCTGCTGCCAAGCCAGTTCCCCCCCCCCCATTCTGTATTTGTGCAGTTGGTTTTTCTTCCCGAAGTGTAGCACCTTATATCTGTCTTTGTTGAATATCATTTTGTTGTCTAGCCCAGTTCTCCAGTTTATCAAGATCCTTCTGAATTTTAGCTCTATCCTCCAAAGTGTTGGCAACCCCACCCCCAGCTTTGTGTCATCTGCCAACTTGATCAGTGTGCTTTCCATTCCTATATCCAGGAAATTAATAAAGATGTTAAATAACACTGGACCCAGAACAGATCCCAGTGGAACTCCACCCAAGACCGCCTTCCAATCTGACATCATTCCATTAATAGTTACTCTTTGTTTGTGGTTGTTTAACATATTATGTATTCATTTAATGGTAGTTCCACCGAGCCCGCATTTCTCCCACTTACTTATCAGAATGTCATGTGGGACTGTGTCAAAAGCCAGGGTATATTATGTCCACTGCATTCCCCCCATCTACTAAATGAGTTACCTTGTCAAAGAAGGAAATCAAGGCGGTTTGGCATGATTTGTTCTTGGTAAATCCATGTTGGCTGCTAGTGATCACCTCTTCAGCCTCCAGGTATTTGCAAATTAACTGTTTTGTACATTGCTCTAGTAGCTTCCCAGGTATGGAGGTCAGGCTGACTGGTCTATAGTTTCCCGGCTCCTCCTTTCCCCCCTTTTTAAAGATGAGCACTACGTTAGCCTTCTCCAGTCTTCCGGGACCTCTCCTGTCATCCATGAGTTTGCAAATATTATTGCCAGTGGCTTCGAGATTTCTCCAGCTAATTCCTTCAGCACCCTGGGAACAATAACATCAGACCCCACTGACTTGAATTCATTCAAATTACTCAGAAGATCTCTGACATGCTCTTTCCTTATCCCGATCTGCGTCCCTTCCCCTTTATTGTCTACAATGACTTCACTAGTCGTCCAGTCACATGTTATTTTGTGTGTGAAGACTGAAGCGAAGTAGGCATTGAGCGGCTCTTCCTGCCTATCATCTTCCATTACCAGCTCACCTTCCCCATTGAGCAGCGAACCCTCAGCATCCCTGATCTTCCTTTTTTCTCTGACATATTTGTAGATCATCTTCTTGTTGTCTCCAATATTCCTTGCCAGCTGTAACTCATTCTTTGCCTTGGCTCTCCTGATTTTGTCCCTACACAATCACACTATTCCCATGTATCCTTCCTTGGTGCCGTGCCCCTCCTTCCATCTCCTGTATGGATCCCTTTTGGTTTTTAGATAGCTACAAAGCTCCTCGTGGAGCCACATTGGCCTCCCGTGGCTCTTCTTCTCTTTTCTCTGCATTGGAATAGCTTGATATTGAGCATCTAGTATTACATCTTTTAGGAACCACCAGCCCCCTTTGACTGGCAAGGTCAAAGAGATGTGCCTTGCACCTGAAGTGGAAAGCGAGGAGATTTGGGATGGTCCTTGGTTCTTGGGAGATTTCATTGCACTGTCTTGGACTAAACCCTGGAAAAAATCCTGTCTCCTACACAGACGATCTTTACTCTGATTGTTGAGAGTTCCATTGTGCCAGGGGAGCGGAGTTTTGATCACAGGTTTCATCCGGGAGCTTTAGCTAGTCTTTTAGATACCCTGGGACTGAGACCTTGAACTTAATGTGAAATTCTATGGTAAGCCAGTGTAGGAAGTAGAGGACAGGTCTGATGTGCTCACAGTAGCCTTCTGGGGTGTGTTTTAATTCTTTTCTGAGCAAACATGAGGGGTAGAAACTTTGTTATTTGTAATGAAAGCTGAGATTCTGAAACCATAGCATGGCTGGGGAAGCCACAGCCATATGCAGAGGACTTTTGTGCTGACACCCAAATCTGGCCTGCCCAAGGATGCATCACTGACCACGTGATAAAATGGCCAGGTGTAGAAAGGACCATGAGTCCATGCCACAAAGTTAGGAAGTAAGTTACAATCTAGTACCTGGGACTAAAGTGTGTTTGGGTGAAAAGAGTGTTTGGCCAAGTCAACAGCGAGATGATTGTTGGGTAGCCCCTGTCCTGTGCACTTTCTCTGCTCCCATTTTGTACAAGCACTTGCCCTTTTATCATGTGTTCCCAGACAGGTGGGTTTGAAACAGTTACATAGAATGACTCTTGGGAGAAGAGCATAGCCCTCTCCGCACTCCCAGGGAGCTGATGGTTGGTGCCATGAGTGGATCACCCTCTCCTTGTTTTCCCCCAGATAATAGCCTTCAGAGACTACTTGCCCCACCTGCTGGGAAATACCTTCAGGACAGCGATTCCTTCCTACCGGCAGTACAATGACTCTGTGGATCCCCGAATATCCAGCATCTTCACCATCGCTTTCCGCTTTGCTCATGCTTCGATTCAGCCCTTTGTGTTCCGCTTGGGTGATCGCTACCAGCCTCTAGGCCCCCCAAGCCCCCTCAGCACAGAATTCTTTGCTACATGGAAATTTGTGACACGAGGTAAAACCCTTCCTGCAGTCCTGCGCTCCGCTGCCCCACACCCATGCTGGTCAGACCCTTCCCATCTGCCACTATGGCCAGACTTCACAACAGGATACATCGAAATAGGGGTCATTGTCTCAAAATCAGCCAGTGAGTCCTGCCAGTCACCAGTGGCCAAAGCATCTTGCCATCCCAGCACAATTCCTCTGAGTGGTCAAAGTAGAAACCGTCCTCTTGGGGAAACTCATGGCTGGTTGGTTAAATGTTTATAGTTGCTAATAAAATCACCGAAGATAAAAATTTCCCTAGAATTGAAAGGGGGGAAAAAAGACCTGAATGTAGGAAGTTTGAATCTAGGTGAGGTACTTACATGGTCCCCATTGCTGTATGGTCTGGGTCTTTCACAATCTTTAAGGTATTTATCCTCACAACGCCCCTGTGAGGTAGGGCAGACATCTGGCATTGGCCCCTGTCGGAGACAGGACACTGGGCTACATGGACCATTGGTCTGAGCCAGGATAGCCATTCTGTTGTTCTTACTGTCCCCAGTTGCAGATGGGGAACTGAGGCCCAGAGAGGATGAGGGAGAGATCCACAAAGGGGCGTACGTGCCTAAACTCCAGATTTAGGGGACTAAATCCCTCTTTAGGCACCACTGCAAGTCACAAAACCCCCATTCAGCTGCCATTTAACCCTTTAGGTGCCTAAATGCTTCCTTGGGGGTCTATGGTTCTGCCCTGACCATGTTCTCCCACCTATCTTCCTGCAGGGCCCAGTCCAGTGGGTGTGCTCAGAACATGCCTAACGCTACACAGAACAGCCAGGCAAGGAGGGAGGAGGAGGCAGAGCTGGCTTCCCTTATAGCCTTTAATCCAGTGGCTAGGGTACTCACCCAGGATGGGGGAGACCCCAGTTTAATTCCATCCTCTTCCTGATGAGGAGAAAGGGTTTGAAGAGGTCTTTCCCACCTCTCAGGTGAGTGCCCTAACCACTGGACCATAGGGAGATTCTCATGCTTTCTCTGGCCCAATTAATATTTAGTTAGAGTAGAACAGCTGCCACAAGAGAGAACAGCACCTGCTACCAGAATACCCCATAGTCCAGTCGTTAGGCTGTTCTTATGAGCAGGGGGAGAGCCTTGGTCAAATCCCTTCTTCTCATCAGGCAGAGCGGGGAATTGAACTTGGTCTCCCACATCCCGTGTGAGTGCCCTAACCCGTGCACTGAAGGTTATACAGGAGGCAGCTTCCTCAGTGTTGTGGGATGCTAGGCACTCACCTAAACCTCTTGACTCCAGCAGAGGGGTTCCTGGCTGTGGATTGCTGGCCGAGATCCGTCCTGCAGCCTGGACGTGGGTGCTGAACTCTGTGAGGAGGTGGGGCTTAGAACACTTCCCTCTGACCCGCCTCCCCCGCTGGCTAGCTCAGGTGGCTCCCCACCGCGCTTTTGTGGAGCCTCTCCTCAGGCTTTGTGAGTCCCCTGGTTTTCCAGGCACTGAGAAGTGAATCTTTACAATGGCCACACACCTTTCTTGGATTGGGGCCTGAGCGACTTGCCCAAGGCCTCCTAGGAAGTCTGCGATGGTGCAGGGAATTCAACCCAAGTCTCCCGAGTCCCAGGTCAGCATGTTAACTGCAGGACCACCCTCCTTTTCCGAAGGAGTCCTTTTCCAGATATCAGGAAATTCAAAGCTTAGGTTCCCAAGTCATCTACTATACCAGTAGATGTATGAACAAAAGCCCACCTGGGGCGTCTGTTTCAAATGCAGTGTCCATCCCAGATGGAGTTGGATGTGGAAGGCCATTTACTAGTAGCTGTTTAATTACTGCAGGTGGCATTGACCCTGTTCTCCGTGGCTTGATGGCTAATCAGGCCAAACTGATGACACAGCAGCAAATGGTTGTGGATGAACTCCGGGATCGGCTGTTTGAACAGGTCATGAGGATTGGACTGGATTTAGCGGCACTTAACATGCAGCGCGGCAGAGACAAAGGGCTCCCAGGTGAGGATCCCAGCTGGCTCCATCTCAGAAACAAAACTCCAGAAGAAAAGGAAAAACCAAAATGCCAAACCCCACAGGAATGAATGTACATTGCAGTATATTCTAGAAACGTAAGGAGAAAACCAGAAAGTCCCACAATGGAATACAGAGAAATGTAGTTAACCTTAAGCCATCCAAAAAAAGTCTGACATGGAGAGTAAATATTCATAGCCCAATGTTTTGGGATCCCACAGGGATCTCTTCTGGGTCTGGTCTGCTGTACTACGCCACAGTAAACCAGTAGGTAGGAAAGGTAGCCACTGAGTTAGCAGCCGGGTGGAGCTAGGAGCTGACTGGAGTTACGTGCTCAGCAGCATAATCCTTTGCGTTCACACCACATTGCACAGAACGGTGCAAACGGTCACTGATGAACTCTTCTCTGCGTGTCACAACAAACATATTATCTGCAATTGATACATGGCAAAACTGGCATGGAAGCTAAGGATCCTTGCCTAGCCAGGACTAAAATTCAGGAGTTGCTGCATTCTAACTCTGTGCCCAGCTCCTGAACCATGCTGCCTGTTCGATTCAACAAATCACATCTCCTCACATGTCCTGTGTGTGCCTCCTTATTGTGTGGCAGACGTGCCCCTTCACTAGACCACGGTGAGTAGGAGTAAGGAGGTGATTTTACTGCTGTGTACGGCATTGGTGGGACCAGTATTGGAATGCTGCGTCCAGTTCTGGTGTCTCCAATGAAAAAAAATGATGACAAATTGAAGATGGTACAGAGAAGTGCCACAAAAAAGATTTGAGGGCTGGAGAAAATGCCTTTCAGTGAGAGACTTAAAAAACTCAACCTGACTAGCTGATCAGAAAGATGATATAGAGATGACTTGATTACACTATATAAATACCTTCATGGGGAGAAAATACTGGGTGCTAAAGGGCTCTTTAATGTAGTGGAGAAAGACAGAACAAGAGCCAATGGCTGTAAGTTGAGGCCAGACAAATGCAAATGGGAAATAAGATACCATTTTTAATAGAGGGTGATTAGCCATTGGAACAAGCTGTCAAGGAAAGTGGTCGATTCTCACCTCCTGAAGTCGTCAGAGCAAGACTGGAGCCTTTCTGGAAGAGATGCTTTACTCAGACACATACTGTTGGGCTCAACACAGGAGAAGCTAAAATTTCTGGCCTGTGTTACACAGGAGGTCAGACTAGATGATCTAATAGTCCCTTCCGGCCTTACACTCTATGAATCTGGGAATGGTTTGGAGAAGCAATTTGGTACCAAAATGATAGCTTTTTACATCAGCCTGTTTAGGTGCCTACAGAGGAAGCAATTCTCAATTCAGGTGTGGTCTACACCAGGAAATTAGGTCAGTATCACTACGTCGCTCAGGGGAGTGAATAATCCACACCCCTGAGCGACGCAGTTAACCCGATTTAACCCCTGGTGTAGACCTAGTTCCGCTTCTCGGGGAAGTGGAGTACCTATGCTGACGGGAGACCCCCTCCTGTTGGTGTAAAGTAGCGTCTTCACTGAAGCACTGCAGTGGTGCAGCTGCAGCGTTTTCAGTGCGGACAAGTCCTTAGTCTTGAGTAATAGACAGGAGTTAATAAAATTAAAATGGAGCATAGGAGCTTCCTGGGCTAACGGTGATCACTGCCCAGTTAGGCTGATGTTGTAACTAGGATAGCATTGTGGTGGCAGATTTCAAAACTATGGCCAGAAGTAACCTCTAGGATCTAATCTGACCAGCATAACACAGACCATATAACATCAGCCTGTCATTCCTGCAGTGGAGGGAATAATTCTTCCCCGCTATGTAAGGCAACACTGTTGGGTCTAGTACCAGGTGTCTGAACTAGAACAGAACATTTAGAAAGATACCCAAATTGATTAAAACCCTCGAAATGAGGATAATTTACTCCCTCCCTTGCTAATCTGTTGCAATGGTTCATTACACTCACTGTTAAGAAGCTGCAACTTATTTCTCATTTGAATGTGTCTAACTTCAGCTTCCAGCCATTGAATCTTATTCTGCCTTTATCTGCTAGAGCAAAGAGCTCCCTAATGCCTGGGGCCTTCTCTAGATAGGTAATTATAGAC
>NW_020664805.1:285086-297935 GCF_002925995.2 Terrapene triunguis | reverse complement strand
GCTCCCTAATGCCTGGGGCCTTCTCTAGATAGGTAATTATAGACCAGGATCAAAGAGTCTCTTAATCTTTGTTTTGATAAGTGAAATACATTGAGCTCATTAAATCTTTTAGTGTAAGTTGTACTTTCCAGACTTCAAATGATTCCTGTAGCTCTTCTCTGAACCCTGCCCAGGTTTTCAATATTCTTTTTAAAGTGTGGAGACCAGAATGGGCTGTAGTGTTCCAACAGTGATGTATTCAGAGTTGACAGCACCTCACTAGTTCTACTGAACATTCCTCTGTCTATACATCCAAAGATCATTTTGGTTAAGAGCAGGTAGAAGAATATATTAGAATCTTAAACTGTAACTGGAGCCTGAAAGTAACTGAAGACTCCGTAGAGAGACACAATTATTCATGTGCCTCTGACACCAAAACAAACAAAGAACAAAAGCTGCCGGGTAAGAAAGGATTACGTCTAAATCAGCATTATCTAAAGAATAGACATCCTGCCTGAACCATACAGACCATGCCAGGTAAGGTACAAATTGGAACTAAAGTGGCAAAGAGTTGACACAAAGAACAGAAAAACAGAGCCAATAAGGGGAGAGCTTTAGAAAAGTCTTCAAATGCACCAGAAACAAATATGTGACTAAGGAAAGAGGAACAACTTGCTAGCACAGATGGGAGGGAGATGGCGGTATTGACTGCTCTGCTCTGGTTCTGCAGGGTATAATGCCTGGAGGCGATTCTGTGGGCTCTCACAGCCTCGCAACTTAGCTGAACTCTCTGCAGTGCTGAGAAATCATGAGCTAGCCAAGAAGTTCATGGACCTGTACGGGACACCAAACAATATCGACATCTGGATTGGGGCACTCGCGGAGCCGTTTGTTCCCAATGGCAGAGTTGGGCCCACCATGGCTTGCATCATTGGATCTCAGTTCAGGAAATTACGAGATGGGGACAGGTAAGAGATCATACAAAGACAGGAATCCCAGTGATTAAGGGTAGGAGGCTGTTTGTTTCGGGGAGCTGAATGCGAGCTCCATATATGATTTTGTTCATCTTCCAAAATTTTTCTTTCCTTCCTGGTAAAGTATATTCCCTTGGGCCAACATTTAAAAAAGCATTCTGGGTGCTCCATTTTGGGGGTCTTTTGTAAGGATATTGATCTCAAAGGCCTAAAGAGTTAAAGAGGTTTATAAATTCTTTCACTCTCCAACATTCAGCAGTGATAGATAGGCCAGGGGTTATTTTTCACAGAGGCCTTGGTTGTACTTGTTTACTTGGCAAAACACCCAAAAGCGTCATTCAAGTTGAAAGTTTATTGATTACTCTCTCTCTCTCTCCCTCTCTCTCTCTCTCTCACACACACACACACACACACACACACACACACACACACACACCCTGCATCCTCAAGAAAAACCAAGGAATTAAATCAAGCATTTATAGTGAAACTGTGGTTGAGTGATTATGCAAAACAAACTTAGTCGGACCCTATCAAAGTCTCTCTCCTTTCAGAGTCAAAATATCAGTCTCCTTTTTCATTAATAATCTTTCTTTGCTGAGAAGGTAAGGATTAATTTTACTGTCAGTCCTGATGTGTGAAGGACATTCACTTATCCTGTTGCTATCGAACAGACAGACACAAGATGGATGAGGGACAGGATAGAAAAGATGGGTGAAATATGGCTTTTCTTGATGTTTTTGGAACAGTGGACTGCTGTTTAGTTACGATTGGATGCTTTGGCTGGCAAGCCAACCATGACACCTGCTGCTTGGACCCTGGTTCACATTCTCGTGAGGGACATCATCTGGTTGGATTTTTCTCCTTAGACAAGGCAGGCTTGGATGAATGCAGTATAGTTGATTTCAGGATTCAATGAAAAGCCAAGAGAATGAGAGATAGGATAGGAAGAAAGTTGGGGAGGGGAGGAAGAAAGCAATTCAGCAAAGGAGGAGACAACAATACAGGATCTTATATGCCTCTGCAGTGTGGATGATTAGATATCACCACTGATGGGCAGAGGACAGGATGGCGTGATAAAGTGATGACTCTCAGCACTCACAGGTGAAAACAAAGTTCCTTTAACAAGAGCACTTGTGGAGCTGCCTTTCCCCATCTGGGGCCACGCAAACTCTTTCATTTTCACATCCCTGGATCTGTGCGTTAGTTCGGCCAGATAAACCACAGAGTTATAACTAGCAGTATTCATGCTACAAAAAGTCCAGATCGTGTCATAGAACTGAGTTAGATACTGGCTACACAGCGGGCCAGGCCCCCAGGTGCACACAGCAGCACTTGCAGAACCTGAAGAGGGGGTTAGAGGTGGCTTTTCACCAACTTTCCACTCCACTCCAATCCTCACAGCTACTGAGGGCCAAACTGCACCATGGCACAAGTTAGAGCAGACTCTGGGCCTCTCTAACTTGTACCAGTGGATAAGGTACCTCAAGGGGCTGCTCTGCCAGCTTGAAACACTGCAGTGCACATTGTGTTCTGGCCCCATCCTAAACATGCTCCCTCCTTCCCCAAAATACCCCCTGCCCGGGCAAGAAATAGGTGATACAGGGCATGCCCTATGACAGCTGAGGTTTCCCTTTTACTAGGACCGTGATTCTCAACCATTTGTGTTTTTCTACTGGGGCCCCTTACCTGTTAAGCAATATAGGAAGGAAAAGGGGGCTGTGACCCCAGGGTGAAAACCCACACTCTGGGGGGGTCTCCTCCATTTCTGCCTTAAGATAGCTTTTAGTCCCCTTTGTGCCACTAGCAACCCAAAGGGGGGTTAAGATGGGCAACGAATCTGGCCAGATAGCTTGTAGGCAAGCACAGAAGCTCTTGTGCACTTTGCAATAGCTGTCATGAGCGTGGGACAGGACAACCTGTTTTGCTGAAAGAGGAATTATGGAGCAAGACTCTTTTTGGAAAGTGATATGGTTCCTTAACTTCTACCTGGCTAAGGACCAGCCTCTGCAGTTGCAACCCGCCCCCCCCCATTACTGCACTATAGGGACAATACTGAGTCCTGGTCTAGGGCTGGACTCATCCTGATCTTCTGCTTCCGAGAGGAGGGTGCTAGCCCCTGAGTCGAGCCAGTGCCCAGTCAGCCCTGGTTAGTCCTGGTTCGACTGTATTCTCAGTGACTGGCCAGGGCAAGCCGAGTCATCCCGTGGGTAGAAAAGGGGATCCTCGTTCCGAGTTAGTCACTGGGATTTAAGCCTGTCGTGGTCCCTCACTCTCAAGTGGGGGAGGGAGGCTACTCTGCCTCACTACAGGCAGACTGCAAGTAACAGTCTTATGGGGAGAGCTCCAGCCCCCCGGTGGGGCAGAACCACAAACAGTCTTTAGACCACAGCCACCTGGCTGGGCAGACAGCTACAGACCATCTATAGAGGGGCTCTGGCTCCCTCTGGGCGGGGCAGAGCCGCAAACAATTAGGGCTCTTGCAGGGGTGAGCGCCAAAGCAGTCTAGGGGCTCAGGCGGGGGGGGGGGGGGGCGGCCAAGCGGGGTCGGGGGGGAGGGGGGGCGGGAGGGGGCGGGGGGCGCAGGCGGGGGGTAGGGTGTCGGGGGGACGCAGGCCCACCTGACTCCACTGCATCCCAGCCCAGGGCTCTGACAGTGGCAGCAGGGGTTCCAGCCGCAACACACTGACTCACCCTCTGGCAGCAGGACCGGATTAGTCTGGTCCTCCTGGGCGCCCCTCCTACCACAGTCTGGGTGTAGGGTCCCAAAGACCCCCCTCTCCTCGGGTTACTCGGCCACGGGTAGCTCCGGCAGCTCTTCGGGGTCCTCGTCTGCCTCCCCTGATGGCAAAGTGTCAGTCCGGTCGGGGCTCAGCCGGGCTCTTGCAGGGACGTCTGCTTCCCAGAAGAGACGTCCGGTGTCTCCTGTGGCTCAGCAGCCCCATAGCTCCTGGTACTTCCAGTGAGGGGGGTGGGGCAGTTTTGGCTCCCCCCACCCAGGGGAGCATAGTGGTTCCTCACACTCCTGTTCCACTCAGCCTCACTACAAAGCCCCATTCATGACAAAGCTCACAAAGAGAAAGGTGTTGCTTGTGTTCAGGTTTCATTGGAAATGACATGCCAATGTCTATAGAAACCCACAGGATAAAATCTGTTGCTGCTGTTTTCCTGTTTTGGGCAGATTCTGGTGGGAGAACACGGGGATTTTCACTCCCCAGCAGCGAGGCGCCCTGAGACGGATCAGCTTGCCACGTATAATCTGTGATAACACCCACATTACCGAGGTTCCTAGGAATATTTTCCACGCCAATAGATATCCCAGAGACTTTGTGAACTGCAATCAGATACAGAAGCTGGACCTCTGGGCTTGGAAATCAAAATGTGATGGGGAAGGTAGGTACAGAGAGAATTGGCTGGCTTGCACTCAACGTAACATGGGGAATTCAATTTTCAAAGTAGGATACTCAAAGGCGCGTGTTTGCATCTGCATTTAGGGACCTAGATAAATACTTACAGGGCATATTTTCAAAGGTTTTTAGTTGCCTAAAGATGCAAATAGGGGCCTAGTGGGATTTTCAAACGCACCTAAACAGATTAAGATACTTTAACTCCCTTGAAAATCAATGTGAGTCTGGCATGTAATTCACTGAAGTGCTTTTGAAAATCCCACTGGGTGCCTATCTACATATTTAGGTGCCTAAATAGCTTTGTAAATCTGGCTCTTAGGTCCAAAAACTGGTATATTGATGCCTAATGCAGGTTTAGATACCTCCATTTAGGCACCCAGGCTTCCCCCAGCAGGCTAGAGCAGGGCTGGTAGGTGCTTCCTTGCCTTGTCCTCCTGCAGAACTCAGCTGCTCCTCAGCCCCTTCTGATCCTTCAGGGTCTCAACTGAGCTACATCGCTTCTCTTCTTCAGCAGCTAAGTAACCAGCTAATAGTCGACAGCTAAAACACTGACATTTCATGCCCAAGCTACATTTGAGAAAATTAGAAATTAACTTATTAATGACTGTTTATCTAATTGTTATGATTATAGACTAAATCAGGTCACCTGTTTAAGTGGACCCATTGTGACATACAACCAATTGCCACCCTTCCTGTTCAGTAGATTTGCACGCTCTGGTTCTATTGGTTAAAATGTCAGGGGCGTGAGGGACACGGAACACAAAGTGTCAAGAGTTCTCATTGGTAGATGTCTCAGACTTAGGGTACGTCTACACTTACCTCCGGGTCCGACGGCAGGCAATCGATGTCCTGGGATCGATCCCGGAAGTGCTCGCCGTCGACGCCAGTACTCCAGCTCAGCGAGAGGAGTATGTTATTAACGTAGCTGAATTTGCGTACCTTAGTCCGAAGTGGGGGGGTAGTGTGGACCAGGCCTTAAAAGTCACACTTCTAAAAGGTTCTTTGGCCATCTGTTGGCTCCTGTGCCTAGTCAGAAGGGAATCCTGCTTTGCTGTACTGGACTAGGGTAATTGGAGAAGGACTCCAGCTGGGCAAGGTGAACACCTCCCACAGAGCCTGAGGGCATCGATTGGTGGATATCTTGCCTCTCTCCCCTTTGTCCGATACATCTCCACGTGTCCTTCTGTTCCTGCTTAACCCATAGAGATAAAACACAATCCCAGCCTCCCAGAGCCTTCACTGCTTTATTAACACCTTGCCCATTTCACCCCACAGAAGAAGCATCTGGTGACTACGAATGATGGAAGCTGAAGTTCCCCTGGAGGGCTGGATTCAGGATGCTGCCCACAAGGATTCTTTACCACATTTAGTCCAATGCTTTTACTGCCTGGAATACACGGCATAAGTGCTATCGTTTGGCTTGATTTTGTCTTGCATGAGGCCTTTTCAGTGAGATGCAACCAAATTAAAGTGAGCATTGTTCAAAGACATTCCAGTGCAATATATTAAATGCTCTAAAGATGACATTACAAAGCAGAGAACGGCACTAAAATGAGTTTTCAAAATGACAACAGAATAATTCACAATCAGCCAGGAAGCTGCCCTCTTATGAAATTCACACAAATTTGGCCTAAATCAGCTTCGTCTTAAGAGCCATTTCTTTCTGTCTGATTTTCCATAATTATATGGGTCTCTGTTGGGAGATGGTGTTGTAGGACAAAGGCAGTCCAACTGATGCACTAGAATTTCTCTGAAATGAACTTTTAACATATCTCTTATTTACTAAAAATCTGTTTTGCTCTCTGAGTTATTATAACAAATCACTAGAATTTTTCCTTTAAAAGAAACAAAGTTTGCTGATTTTCCAGGAGTGCCTTTGAATGAGACAGTAATGATTGTCAGCCATATGATGCCACTTAATTATTGTTCTTTGGTTTCTTTATAATAAAAAAGCTTCTCTTGCAGTTTTTCCTGGAATGGTGAGTCAGCAAATTGTCTCTATTGAAGAAATAAGACATTAACTCATGAATTCCTAGTCTTTTCCCAGACTGTGGAACATTCGTGGTAGTCACAGACGAAGGACGTGCCACTAGTGTTGGCACCATATGTGAAAGGAAATTGGCACAGCAGCCCCAGTTCTCTGGGCTGGGGAAGAAGCACTTGGCATGAGTCTTTGCATCCTAAACCTGGGTGATGGGACCAGCCCTGGTGCTAATTAGAGCAGCTGGAAGATAATGACCAATGGGGTGCAGGGATGCCTTAACTATGCTTCCTTTCCCCTGGCTCCAGCCCCATTTGGCAGCTGAGGTGTAGGAGACATTACACAAGCTCTGTGCCACTGTAGGATTCCCTTAGGCAGGGGGAATCCACCAGCAATTGATGCATTGATAATTGTTTAGCTCTCTGGGACAGGGTCCACTGGCATTAGAGTTGCTTTGCCCAGCTAAAGTGGCTAGAATTGTGCAGAGTAGCCCTATGTGTGAGTGATTTGGTGCCTAGCCAGTGTGTTCATTCGTGTGGTTCCTCTGGCATTTTAATTTAATCCTCAGTTAATTTAATTAACTCAGACATCAGTGCAAAGAAGCTTCTGCTGGGTGAAGGCTGAGAGTTTGGGACGTGAATAGTAATTGTTAGTGACAGTCACAAAGCCACAGTGTGATCTTCAGCATTACACAACAGGGGACTCCTCTGATTTTCAGGTCTTGAAGGCTTTCATCCCTTCTGCTCAGAACATGGAGTCCTCTCTCAGTTACTGCACATGTCCCTGTATCATGCTAGAACTAGAATAAGCCAAGTTGGAGAAGAAAATCATTCTCTGTTAGAACTCTTCTGGCATCAGAATTGTTTGATTCTGGGTCTAAGCAGCAGAAGCTTGATCGCATCCCCGGGGAGGCAGGAAGCTTGTTTATTACAGCCATGCCAATTTACGTGGGAAGCTGGGCACAATAAAGGTGGCAGTGACTCTGTTTTGAGCCTTTGTCTGTAAATCAGCTTTCTTTCCCTTTTCTTAGAGTGGAAATGAAGTAATACCTGAAATCGTTTAATTGATTATAAGGCTAGAAGGGCCTATGGTGATCATCTAGTCTAACTTTCTGTATAACACAGGCCACAGAACTTCCCTGAATTAATTCCTGTTTGTTCTAGAGCAGATCTAGTTCAAATAGTCTCATTCCATGCATATCCCACCATTCCCCAAGTGAGAGGCAAGCCAACTTCTTCTTCTCTCCTGTAACAGGCCTTGAATTGCTATGTCTGCTGTATAACCACTGTCTGTGTAACGCATCACCCAATAAAACGCTTTTTGGAACAGAGGCTGACTTTCCTTTCCCTTGTGCAATGCAATGAGAGCAGTAAGTAGTGAAGGGAGGTGGGCGAGGACAGGTATTGTGCAGGGATTCGGCAGGTATGTGCTCAAATCCAGAGGCACTAGCCAAAGTAGAAAATGCTGAAAAGAAAGTGTTCTGCCGAGTCTCTGTGCAGCGGAGGCATCCCTTAGCTTTCTGGGGCATGTGATGCTGTGACAGAAACGGAGGGAGGAGAACTGCAGCAGGCCCGGTACAAATCAACCACTGCCTCTCAGACTAACAGCTGCGAATGAAACCCCCCAGCCCCCCCGCAGAGGAGACAGGACGTCCCAGCTGAGCCCTCAGCGTAAGTACAGGGGATTGCAGGGACCGGTGCCCACGAGACTGAAACTGGTTCCTTACTCCCAGTGCCTTACTCAGAGGGCAACATTATTTCAAATATATCAATGTCAGATTATTATTTTCTAAATTTCATCAAATTAATGTGACCGAATGTGATAAAAATGTAAATAAGCAATTATTTAATTAATAATTAAATAATCAAAGAAGGAGTAGGGGAGGAGGGATAGCTCAGTGGTTTGAGCATTGGCCTGCTGAACCCAGTGTTGTGAGTTCAATCCTTGAGGGGGCCATTTAGGGATCTGGGGCAAAAAATCTGGGGATTGGTCCTGCTTTGAGCAGGGGGTTGGACTAGATGACCTCCTGAGGTCCCTTCCAACCGTCATATTCTATGATTTTGACTGGCTGTGCCTGACAAAATGTCTGACCCATCCCCATGACCATCAGACTGTTCTAAAGAAGCCACTCCCGGCCCCAAAGCTGCCCCATCTCCCCCACCACCACATGCAAATGGTGCTTGAGTGGAACTGGGTTTAGAGACAATGCATCTTTGGTCACACCACATAACAAGTCCCAGCTGGGACACGCCACTCCCTGACCTGACATTATGGTCTTGAGAAATATCCTGAGATGTCTTGCCCCCACTTCCATTTTGTACAGGGAGTTTGAAGAAGGAACTGGGTTTTGACTGGCTGTACATGACAAAATAAGCATCAGGTCACCCCAAGTGACACATCTCTGTGACCATTTGACTGTGTCGAAGTAACTGGAACATGCTACTTGCTGACCTGAAGCTGTCTTCTTAAGCAACTTGCTGGCATATGTCACACCTCCAGCCCACTTCCATTGTGTAAATGGTGCTCAGATAAGAGCTGGGTTTTGACTAGCTGCATTGGACAAAATTTGTCTCTGCACACCCCAAGTGACACGTTTCTGTGACTGTTAGACAGTTCTGAGGGAGCTGGGACATGCCACACACCTACCCCAAACTTTGCTTTTGTGCAATATGCCATGAGATATCACACCTCCACCCACTTCCATTTTGTAAATGGCTGGGTTTTTACAGATTCTATATAAAGAAAATATAGAACCCCACCCCCCAAGCGACACATCCCTGCAACTGTGCGATGGCTCTGAAGAAGTCGGGATATGCCACTCCCTAACCTGAAGCTTTGCTCTTGAGCAGCGTGTTGTGAGATGTCATGCCCCCACCCCACTTCCATTTTGTTTGTGGAGTTTGAATAAGAAGCTGGGGTTTGACTGGCTGTATGTCACAAAATACCCAGGAGCCAGCAAACAGAGCTGTAAACAGGGGAGTTTGAGTGGGAGTTTGCAGAGGGAGTGAGAACTCTGTTTTTCTCCGACACCCCAATAGAGATTTCAAAAGGTCTCTTACCTCTATTGTGGCACCATGGGGTTTGAAGGGGAACGATCCACAGCAGCTGCCGCTGTCTCAGGAGGCGTTGCCATCCCGGACAAGCCCCCGAATTGTCGGAGAAAAACAGAGTTCTCACTCTCAGGTTGGGTGCAGCAAGTCAGATACTTTATTAGCGGATTGGGCCAAAAGAAACCTGATGAGGTTCAACAAGGACAAGTGCAGAGTCCTGCACTTAGGACGGAAGAATCCCATTCACTGTTACAGACTAGGGACCGAATGGCTAGGAAGCAGTTCTGCAGAAAAGGACCTAGGGGTCACAGTGGACGAGAAGCTGGATATGAGTTGACAGTGTGCCCTTGTTGCCAAGAAGGCTAATGGCATTTTGGGCTGTATAAGTAGGGGCATTGCCAGCAGATCGAGGGATCTGCTTTAGAGCATTCCCATAATACAAGAACTAGGGGTCATCAAATGAAATTAATAGGCAGCAGGTTTAAAACAAATAAAAGGAAGTTCTTCTTCACGCAGCGCACAGTCAACTTGTGGAACTCCTTACCCGAGGAGGTGGTGAAGGCTAGGACTATAACAGCGTTTAAAAGAGAACTGGATAAATTCATGGAGGTTAAGTCCATTAATGGCTATTAGCCAGGACGGGTAAGGAATGGTGTCCCTAGTCTCTGTCTGTCAGAGGGTGGAGATGGATGGCAGGAGAGAGATCACTTGATCATTGCCTGTTAGGTTCACTCCCTCTGGGGCACCTGGCATTGGCCACTGTCAGTAGACAGGATACTGGGCTAGCTGGACCTTTGGTCTGACCCGGTACGGCCGTTCTTATGTTCTTATGTTCAAGTGCACTAGTATAAAAGGGAGCAGCTCGGCTCAGTTGCTGCTGACTGCTGGGGGGAAGGATGCATGCATGCATGCTGCAGGCTCCAGCCAAGGATCAGCTGAAGCCTGAGGCTGTGAGAGCTGGAGATGCCGCAACCCAGGCAGACACCAAGGTACCCATGGAGGCCTTGCTGAGTCTGGAGTTGCTGGGGACAACACAGACTGGGGAACCTGGAGATGGCAGAGAGGCCCAGACTGCAGCAGTGGGAACGATGTAGGGAGCAGCCCAGGGCAATTAGATAGTGACCTGGGATGTTGAGTCAGAACCTGCCTGCTGACTGTGGCATGTGCCACTGCCAGGGCCCTGGGCTGGGGTCTGGTGCAGAGGGCGGGCCTGGACCCCCTACCTGGGCTGCCACCCCCTTTTTTGTGCATGGTGGCCCCCTTCCTGACTGAGACCACTGGCCACCACTGCCCTGCTAACAGGGGTGAATGTACTGACTGGCCACTAGGCCATTCTGCCCTGCTAAGAGGGGCAAATCTATGGACTCTGGCTGCTAGGCCTTACAGCCCTGTCAAGTGGGGCAAATCTATGGACTTTGGCCATAGGGTGAGGGGTTGCCAGCTTTCTATTGGCACAAAACTGAACACCCTAGCCCTGCCCGTTCCCTGAGGCTCTGCCCCCTGCTCCACCCCTTCCCTGAGGCCCTGGCCCCTGCTCACTACATTCCCCCTCCTTTGGTGGCTCGCTCTGCTCAACCCTCACTCACTTCACTGGGGCAGGGGGACGGGGTGAGGGTTCCAGCTGGGGGTGTGGGCGCTGGGGTGGGACTGGGGATGGAGGTTCAGGGTGTGGGCAGGGGGTTGGGGTGTGGGAGGGGGTGAAGGCTCTTACTGGGGGTGAGGGCTCTGGGGTGGGGCCATAAATGAGGGGTTTAGGATGTGTGTGGGGGGCTCTGGGCTGGGGCAGGTAGTTGGGGTGTGGGAGGGGGTGAGGGGTTTGGGGTGCAAGAGGGAGCTCCAGGCTGGGGGGGTGGGGCTGAGGGATTTGGAGTGCAGGAGGGGGCTGTGGGTTGATGCAGGGGGTTGAGGTACAGGAGGGGGTGAGGGCTCTGGGGTAAGGGATTCAGGATGTGGGAGGGAGCTCTGGACTGGGGCAGGGGGTTGAGGTACAGGGGCATGAGGGCTCTGGGGTGCAGGCTGTAGGGTGCAGGAGGAGGCTCTGGGTTTGGGGGGGCTCAGGGCAGCAAATTGGGCTGCAGGGGGGTGAGGGCTCTGGGATGGGAGTGTGAGCTTTGGGGTGGGGCTAGGGATGAGAGGTTTGGGGTGGGGGGGGCTCTGGGTTGGGGGAGGGCTCAGGGCAGGGGCAAGCGGTTGGGGCTTAGGGCTGGGGCACTGGCTTGCCTTGGGCGGCTCCCGGTCAGTGGGGCTAAGGCCGGCTGCCTGCCTGTCCTGGCGCCGTGCTGCACCCCGGAAGCAGCCAGCAGGTCCAGCTCCTAGGCAGGGGGGTGGGCTCGAGGCTCTGTGGTGTGTGCTGCTCTCGCCGGCAAGCACCGCCCCCCCCCCCTCCGCTGGTCACCCTACACTGGGCTGCACTGCCCTGCCCCTCACCGGGGCGAATTTACTGACTGTAGCTGCTAGGCATTACTGCCTTGACAACTGGTGCAAATCTACTGACTCCGGCTATTGGGCCACACTGCCCAGCTATTAGGGGCGAGTAAATTGAATTTGGCCATTAGGCCTCATTGCCCTGCTAAGAAGGGCAGTATATTGACTTGTGCTAAGGAGGCATAGACATAGGTTAGTTACATACGCCCCAACCTCTACACCCTAAGAGAGACGGGGAGCACTTGCCCCGCACTGGACGGGGTCTCTCCCACCCCTGTCACAGCATGGCATAGATGTGCGCCTTTACTGTTTTATAGATGCCAATTCATTGGCAAAAGTATAGGACGCCTTTAGCCAAGAGCTGATCCTTGTAGGACCCACTAATAACCTCAGTCATTGATAATTCCCTGTTAACAATTCTCTTTGAGATCTCTCAGTCACCAATATGGAGCATGTGCGAATGGTGGTTTTGCTCACCTGAATGACTTTCATGGGGAAAGGTATCGCTCTGACTCTAGGACTTTGTAAATTCCAACTTCCACTTCCATTCCCCTAACAGAGCAGAGGGCCTTTACAAAATGGCTTGGAAAGTTTGTTTTCTAAAACAAAAACAACCACCTGGTGTTCACTTACCACCTTCTCCAAAACGGCTGAGCAATTTTGCTCAAACTTTCCAGAAAATTGACCTGTGGCAAGTGTGGAAAATTTCAGACCTTACAGTTTGGCAACTGAAAACAAAAGTTTCTAATGGAAAGTGTCAGGCAATCTTATCCAGAGGTGCTGATCTTGCCCCATCCATCAGCTTCGTTTTTAGTGGGAGTGCGGTGAGGCTGATCCCCACCCCAGTCCGAGAAGAGTTAAAGAACTCCAGTCAGCCTCAGCCTGCTGTACCTGTGAGGCCTGTCAAGCCTGGAGATGGGGGGGTCCCTAAAAGGGAGGATCCCTGCTCAGTGCAGGGGGGCCCTCTGAAGGAGCAGGAGTGCAGCACAGAGCCCTTTGGCCCCTGGCAGCAGGGATTGCAGACCAGGGAAAAGGTT